>NC_140989.1:151271375-151871375 GCF_052327205.1 Somniosus microcephalus | reverse complement strand
CAGGCAAGATCAGGGCTTCACACTGTACTTAGAGGCCGTCCTTTCTCTTGCAGGGCAAGCTGGCGCATAACTGAAGACAGCAGCGACAGACCGGGGGAGGCCGTCCTCAACTGAAACAGCTCAGCGACCTGGAGCTGCGAGTGGAGCGGATCATGGCAGGCCAGCTGATTGGCCCCGTCGCCACTGGAGATGCCGACCCTGTTCTGGGCACCAATGGTAAGGTCATCACCTTTTTGACCTCTCTCTTTCCACTTGCGCCTCACACCAGCATCCTTTGTCACTCTCGAACCAATGCATTGCATAGCAGCACTCATGCCTCCCTCGCTGCTGCCCTGTCCTCACTCTAAAGCAACTCTTGTGCCTCCCTGCTTTCAGATGGTGAATCGCCAGGTGAGGAGGCGGCCCCTCAAGCTGGCACTGTCTCGGAGTCAGAAATCGAGGAGGAGGAAGAGGAAGCAGGCCCACCAGGGACACCCTCAGCCGAGGCAGCCCATGGCCATGATGGGGACACGTCTTCCCTGGAGGGGAGCAGGGAGGAAGGGTCAGAGAAGAGTGAAGCTCCGGGGCCCAGCGGGCTGCAGCAACGCGGGAGGGGTGGGGAAGCTCGGCGGCCTTCTCCCTGGAGGGTGAGTGCGGCCTCCAGTCCTGCTACGGTGAGTGCAGAGGAGGTGCGGCTCCTTGTTGAAATGAGCGCCCAGGCTGAGCGCAGGCACACTGAGCTCATGGCTGCAGTGGCAAGGATGCCTGACTCCATAGTCACTGGCAAGGAGTGTACAGGAATTCGGGGCAGCACAGGCCAGGAGTCTGCAAGAATTCAGTGCAGCACAGGCCAGGAGTCTGCAGGACTTTGTGGCAGCACAGGCGGCTTCCAGCCAAGTGCTCAGTCATGCCATGCATTCACTGGCTGGTGTGATGCAGGCACACACCAGGACCACACGGGCACTAACTGCTGCCACTCTCGCTGGATCGGCCAGGCATTGCCGGGGCACTCGCCACGCTGCAGCAGCCCAGCAGTCTGTGCTTCAGCAGATTGCTGCGCATGCTGCAGTGCTGGCCTGTGCGAGTGCCAGTGTATCAGCCGACCAGGGAGTGCCTGTGCTCTGTCAGGTTGGCAGCATTCCTGCAGCCAACACTGTCAATCCTCCACTGCAGCTGCCACCACCCGTAGGACAGACTGCTGCCGCCCAAGCAGAGTTGGAGCAGTCAGCAGTCAGCCCCTCCAGGCCCAGAGCTGGTCCAGGCTGACCCCCAAGGGCATCTGCTGTCTCACCATCTGACCCTCAGCAGCCTTCCCCCAGCCTTGCTGCAGCCACTGGGGTCCCATTGAGGAAGAGCTGCAGGGCAGGAAGGGGCCAGTTGCGGAAGCGAGACGGATCACCCTCGCAGGGGAAAAAGTAGGTGTGGCCAAATGTGTTCTTTTATATATGAAGGCCGAGACTGTTGTGTTTGTTTTATATATGAAGGCCGAGACTGTTGTGTTTGTTTTATATATGAAGGCCGAGACTGTTGTGTTTGTTTTATATATGAAGGCTGAGAATGTTGTGTTTGTTTTATATATGAAGGCCAAGACTGGTGTGTTTGTTTTTTTTGGGGGGTTTCTCTGAATTAGTTTGTCATGCGGGAAGGGCACAGAGTTATCACAGTAAAAAATTTCTTTAATCGCACTGTCCATGTTTGCTTTTGGAAGTATTTGTTGCCTTGATCGGCTGAGGGCTTGCAGAGCGGCTACATTCATCTTCTTTCATTGGCACAAGCCATTCCCTGAGAGGGGGCCTAGAACCGAGTTGCAATAAGCCGCCGACGGACGGCCCTTGCACTTTGTGCCTCCCTCCCGTGCTGGTGCTCCTCCTCCTCCTCTGGTGGCCCTCCAATGTCTGCTGGCAGTGGCTGAGTCCTGCGGATAGCCAGGTTGTGCAGCATGCAGCACACGACAACGAAATGGGAGACTCGCTCAGGCGAGTACTGTAGGGCTCCTCCGGAACGGTCCAGACAGCGGAACCATTGCTTGAGCATGCCGATTGTGTGCTCAATGATGTTCCTGGTTGCTTGATGGCTGTCATTGTATCGCTCTTCAGCAGAGGTGCTGGGCGCACGGAGCGGGGTCATCAGCCAGATGCACAAAGGATAGCCTTTGTCCCCGAGAAGCCATCCTCGTGGGTGAGCCTGGGCTTCGAAAATGTCTGCCACAGAAGTCTGGCGCAGGATGAAGGCATCGTGGCTGCTGCCTGGAAAGTGGGCATTGACAGCTGGTATGAGCTGCCTGTGGTCACACACCAACTGGACGTTGAGCAAATGGTAGCCCTTCCGGTTGCGGTAATCCTCGGCATTCTCTAGAGGTGCCCGCAAAGCCACATGCGTGCAGTCAATGGCGCCCTGCACCATGGGGAAGCCCGCTAATGCAGCAAATCCCATTGCACGCTCTTGCTGCTTGTCCAGGGTCATGGGGAAGGAGATGAACTAACGTCTCCTTCTGAAAAGGGCATTGGTCACCTGGCGGATGCAGCAATGTACCGCGAACTGGGAGATGTTGGAAATGTCCCCAGTAGCGGATTGGAAGGAGCCGGTGGCATAGAAGTTGAGAGCCACCGTCACCTTCACTGCCACCGACAGAGACGTCTTGCTCCTCAGTTGTGGCTGCAGATCTCTGCGAAGCAGGTGGCAGATCTCAGTGACCACCTCCCTTCTGAATCGCAGCCTCCGAACACACTGCTCCTCAGACATGTTCAGATATGAGAACTGCTGGCGGTATACCCTGGCTGGGTAAGGCCTCCTATGCCGACGCCTGTTGGCCCTTCTCCGTCTGGCCATGACTGGCACTCTCTCACGGCGTCTCTGAGCCCTTTGAATGCAATGCAGTAAGGCAACATCTCCACCCATTGCAGCCCCCATTAGATGTGTCGAATCAATGCTATGGCACTGAAAGTTAAATCCAAGTGCAAAGCTCTGGCCTGAAGCCACAAGTACCTGTGCGAGTGTTGAGTCAAACCAGAAAGCTCTCTCCCTTTGTCTCTCTCCAAATATCCGTCTCTCACAAAGAAGGATTGGATCAAAATGGCTGCCCTTTATACTGCAGGAGGAGTCCCCTTTAATTAGCCCCCCCCCGCAGCGACTGGGAACCGTCGCTAGGGGCGCCAGGCGCACAATAGGCCAGCGCCACTGAATTTCCGGTTCGGGGCGCACAAAGGGCGTTGCACCATAAAATGTCATCAGGATCTGCACGCGTAGCTGAGCGGGCGCTGTGATTTTGCGCCAGCGCTAAATCCTAACTGAAGTTCGCGAGAGGCGCAGATCGCGCCGCGCCCGGGCGTTAGCCGCTTAGCGCCCCACTTCTCCTCCTCCTAAGGCGCTAGCGGCTGGTGCAAACATCTGAATTTCTAGGCCATGGTGTTCAATGTGAGGAAATGTGAGGTCACCCACTTCTGGATTCAAGAAAGACAAATCAGAATATTTTCACAATGGTGATATACAGACAGCCAGACACAGACACAAAACACACAGACACACACTGTTAAGTCTGTGAGTTGTTCAAGTAATTAATACTCAGACTTAATCAGTAACAATAAAACAGGTCTTTACTGGTTGGAGGTAGGGACTACACGTAGCTCTTTACTTCATGCCCACAGGCGGGAACTGAGGGGGGATCAGTACCCACAGTACTATTTATACCCCTATGGCCAGGAGTGGTACTGCGTATCACTACGCCCAACAAGTAGTGCAGTCCTGTCCATAGGTTCAAAGTAGCACACATATTACATACACAACACACACAACACAACACACACATGCACACATACAAATAACACATACTTATCAAAGGAACCTGAACAAAGTTCTAGAAATTAGAAAGAGGCATGCAATGGAAGATCAGCCACCACTACGGACTTAGTGAGAGAGTTATCTTAAGCTCCAGCTTTGTGCTGTGGGCCCACAACCACGGGAATTGAGATAAGAATGCCCAAATATGTTTCATGGAGGATCCCTTGCAACTAATATAGACCTAAAGAGAGAAGATGGGATGCTGCCTAATGTGCTTTTCTGCACCCAACACAGAGCAGCCACAATTGGCACAATCATTTTGTGCTCAAGTGCCTGGAGTGGAGCTTGAAGCCATAACCTTCTAACACAGAGGTGAGAGTTCACCCACTGAGCCAAGCTGACAAAGCACTGTGATTCTCCAAACCCATGCACCCGCCCCCTTTAGTCAAGTTGACACTGACTGCCCAGACTCTCGGGTGTAGAATGTAAGTACCACAACGCTTGGTGTGTCTGCAAAACCAACGTCAGAATGAATCAGTGCTTTCAGGAAAAGAGACGAGAAAAGGGGGTGACAACTGGGGGAAAAATCCTTCATCCTACTGCTTCACCATATAACATGTCAGTTGATTAATATGCTGGGACAGTGGGACAGCAATGAACTGCTTTTATTGTATTTCATGAAATTATCTTTTCTAATTAAAGGGATGTTATGTTATGAATGATTCTCTTGGTAAACTTGGTAAACTTTTGGCAAACTGTGCTCACGGCGTATCGTTGGGGAGGTCAGATTTCTGATCTTGCAGTCTAAAAGTCTGCGGCACCAATGAGATGGTAACCAATCTCTTCAGTATAGCCTTGGCACAGGCCGTAATACTCATGTAAGTTTGCTCCCATTAGGTGAAGTGACTAGCAACAGCAGAATTTGATCACTTGCACATTCTGACCCATTGACGCGATGAAAACCATGACAGGACTGTGCTTACATTGATCTTGTTTGAAATCTAAGGCATGATCTACTATGAATGGCCAGCTTAAGGAACTGTAAATGATACCCTGCCAGTGATATGGCCCATTATCTCTCTGCCCTCGGTTGTGTGAAATGTTGGTCTGGTCTGAACGGGCTGTGGATTAACTTTGAAGGTGAGCAAGAGATTGGTAAAAATGATGCTGAAGAGGCAATGATTAAGTGAAAGGCAGCAGGTAACATTACTACTTAAAAAAATAATCGTAGGGAATAGTTGAAGAGAAGGAATGTATACAAAAGAACATAATGTGAGTTGTTGTAATATCCTCTGGCATCACTGCAAATCTAACTGTTTAGGGACAGTTAATCCACTAACTACCATTTTTATTTAATGATTGACAAAAACCCAATTACTCATGAGTGAGATATAAACAACTTATATGGGGCCCTGGAAACATCCTTCATTTCATGTGCTCCATCAGCCTCATTTATAAATAACTAGCTGAAGTGCCCGGCGGTGCCGAGGGCCTTTTGAGGGCATGTTGTTGTTGGGGGAGAGAGAGAGCGACTGGGGGGGAAGAGAGAGCGCGACTGGGGGGAAGGGGGGGAAAGGGGAGGTGGGGGAAGGGGGGAGGAGAGGGGAGGGGTGGGGGAGGTGGGGGAAGGAGGGGGGGAGAAAGGGAGGGGGAGCCAGCAGACCCTCTCCCCTCTGCCGGCGATGGCTCCGCTGAGCTCCGTGCCGCCCCATGCACTGACATGCCGAGCGCAGCGCCCTGGCCAGCCCAAGCCCCGCCCTCCCGAGGCCGGGCCTGAGGCGGCTTGAGATGGCCGATTGCGGCTGGCCGGGCCCGGTTGCCTTGGTAACCCTCCTCCCCTCTCCGCCTCCCGAACCCGGCCTGGACCTGAGCGGCTTGAGACAGCCGATTGCGGCTGGCGAGCCCGGTTGCCGGGGTAACCCTCTCCGCTCCCCCTCCCCTCCCGAGCCCCGCCCCCCCCCCGAATGAAGCGCGAGGAGCTTGCAGTGAGCCCAGCCCGCCTTTACCAAGATGGCTGGCCGCTGGTTCGGAATCAGGCCCAGCGGGGGGGTGGGGGGTGAGGGGAGGGAGGAGCTTGCCACAAAACAATTGCCTAGGGTCCAGCATGGCTGGCAACAGACGCCCAGGCTTCGAGGCCTACCTGCAAAAACAGGGAAAGGTAGGAAAATTAATGAGATTAGATAAAAGATTTAGAAAGTAATTAACTTTTTTTTAAAAACAATATGTGTTTTAAAAGCAACTTTTTTTTTTAAAGACGCAGAAAGCGGGAAAAAGAAATGAAAAGTTTGGAATCAAGATGGCGGCGACACACCTCGGTTCAGAATGATAAGGCCCGCCCACACACGCACCGATTGATCAATCGTCCTGTCACTCGACTCTAGGAGGGCCTGCCCGCACGCGCGATGAACCTGCCCCCGCCACGCAGCGATTGGTCGACCGTCGGGTCGCTCGACTGTACGATTGGTCGACCTTAATGTCACTCTATGCTAATGAGCGGATAATGAGATGCTAATGAGCGGAATTTTGAAAGTTTTTTGGATACCGCGGGCGCAACTTTTGTCTCGCCAAAACATAAATACGCTTATGACCGTTCCGGAATCGTAAGCTTTCTTTTGATGTAACACACGTGTAGGTACGCTCTATAACTTTTGAGTGTATAGCTGGACAGACAGACGGATCTAACCTTTTATATATATAGACTAGCTGGAGTGCCCGGCGGTGCCGAGGCTTTTTCGAGGGCATGTTGTTGTTGGAAGAGAGAGAGAGAGCGACTAGGGGGAAGAGAGAGAGCGACTGGGGGGGAAGAGAGAGAGCGACTGGGGGGGGAAGAGAGAGAGCGACTGGGGGGAAGAGAGAGAGCGACTGGGGGGAAGAGAGAGAGCGACTGGGGGGAAGAGAGAGAGCAACGGGGGGAAGAGAGAGAGCGACTGGGGGGAAGAGAGAGAGCGACTGGGGGGAAGAGAGAGAGCGACTGGGGGGAAGAGAGAGAGCGACTGGGGGGAAGAGAGAGAGCGACTGGGGGGAAGAGAGAGAGCGACTGGGGGGAAGAGAGAGAGCGACTGGGGGGAAGAGAGAGAGCGCGACTGGGGGGAAGAGAGAGAGCGACTGGGGGGAAGAGAGAGAGCGACTGGGGGGAAGAGAGAGAGCGACTGGGGGGAAGAGAGAGAGCGACTGGGGGGAAGAGAGAGAGCGACTGGGAGGAAGAGAGAGAGTGACTGGGGGGGAGGGGGAGGGGAAGGAGGGGGGGAGGGAAAGGGGGGGAGGGGGAGGGAAAGGGGAGGGGGAGGGAAAGGGGAGGGAAAGGGGGGGGAGGGGGAGGGGAAAGGGGAGGGGGAGGGAAAGGGGAGGGGAGGGGGGAAAGGGGGAGGGAAAGGGGGGGGAGGGGGAGGGGAAAGGGGGGGAGGGGGAGGGAAAGGGGAGGGGAGGAGGGGGAGGGGGAGGGGAGGGGGGAAAGGGGGAGGGAAAGGGGGGGAGGGGGAGGGGAAAGGGGGGAGGGGGAGGGGAAAGGGGGGGAGGGGGAGGGGAAAGGGGGGGAGGGGGAGGGGAAAGGGGGGGGAGGGGAAAGGGGGGAGGGGAAAGGGGGGGAGGGGGAGGGGAAAGGGGGGGAGGGGGAGGGGAAAGGGGGGGGAGGGGAAAGGGGGGGGGGGGGAGGGGAAAGGGGGGGAGGGGAAAGGGGGGGAGGGGAAAGGGGGGGAGAGGGAGGGGAAAGGGGGAGGGGGGGGAGAGGGAGGGGAAAGGGGGAGGGGGAGGGAGAGGGAAAGGGGGAAAGGGGGAGGGAGAGGGGAGGGGGGAAAGGGGGAGGAGGAGGAGGGGAGGGAGAGAGGAGGGGAGGGGTGGGGGAGGTGGGGGAATGAGGGGGGGAGAAAGGGAGGGGGGAGCCAGCAGACCCTCTCCCCTCTGCCGGCGATGGCTCCGCTGAGCTCCGTGCCGAGTGCAGCGCCCCAGTCAGCCCGAGCCCCGCCCTCCCGAGGCTGGGCCTGAGATGGCCGATTGTGGCTGGCCGGGCCCGGTTGCCTTGGTAGCCCTCCTCCCCTCTCCACCTCCCGATCTCCGGGCCTGGGCCTGAGCGGCTTCAGACGGCCGATTGCGGCTGGCGAGCCCGGTTGCCGGGGTAACCCTCTCCGCTCCCCCCCCCACTAACCTGCTTGCTTCCCTCTGGCCGCGCTCTGTGTGGAGGTGCACATGCGCGAATGAAGCGCGAGGAGATTGCAGTGAGCCCAGCCAGCCTTTACCAAGATGGCTGGCCGCTGGTTCGGAATCGGGACCAGCGGGAGGGTGGGGGGTGGGAGGAGCTTGCCACAAAACAATTGCCTAGGGTCCAGCATGGCTGGCAACAGACGCCCAGTCTTCGAGGCCTACCTGCAAAAACAGGGAAAGGTAGGAAAATTAATGAGATTAGATAAAAGATTTAGAAAGTAATTAACTTTTTTTAAAAACAATGGCCCAGTAATTCCGTTCCAAACGCGTGAGTACGGTCGGGGTACTCGCGCGTCTGGCCGGAGGAAATGCAGGTTTTCAGCATGCACAGCGCATGCGGAGAAAACCGGCATTTCCTGTCCTCTGAACGAAGGGGTTCAGAGGCAGAACGCGTGCGACTGCACGGGCAGCGCGTGCGCAGTGAACTTCGTCGATTTCATTCATGGATTCAGTGAGGTTAAGTCCTTACAACTTACACATGAAAAAAGCATGTGTAAAGTTACTCCAGAGGCTGCGGAGGAAGATATATTTTATCGTGGAGCTTCTGAAAGGCAATATTTTTGTTTGGGAAAGGGAGGAAAGTTATTTTAAGAAATGATGAGGTAAGTTTTAAAGTTTAATTTTTGTTTTTTAAAACGGGTTTTCAGTACTGTAGGTAGAAGGAGCAATTGTGGCTGTGTGAATTGAATTTGCTGTGTTTATTAAATGTGAAAATGACTGTTCTAAAATGAGTAATGTAACATTTTCAACATTTTTAAGAAAGAAACTGTTCATCAGTAATATATTCTTTTAAGTAATTATGTATGTATGTCCGTATATATTCCTTTACGTATATGTATATATTCCTTTACTTATGTGTATGAATGTATGTATTTAATTATGATTTTCCAATAAGTTACTTTCTCTGAAAGTCATAATTAAATATATACATTCATACACATAAGTAAAGGAATATATACATACATATACGCAAAGGAATATATACAGACATGCATACATAATTACTTAGAAACTGTTCATCAGTAATATATTCTTTTAATTTTACTGCGCACGCGCTGCCGTTCATTTTACATGTCAATAAAATGAAAAATTTAACAATTGCACGATTTGCCCCCTCGCATCTGCGACTGAGGGTCCAAGGAGGTGCATTGCGCAAGAGGTCATCGTCGTACGTATCCTCACACTGTTCCCTTTCGGGAACTGTATGAAGTGGTGGAAGGATTTCTGGCCACATTAACGCTCCTTCCGTGACCATAACCATCTTCATACCAGCCATTAGGGTGGTTAGTCCTATGGTGTGAGGGTTTTACGGGCTCCCACAACCCATCTGAGGGGGGGGCCACCCACACCCGCAGACGCAAGTATCCCGCTGGATGTCCACCCAGAATTTATAGTTGGAGCTCCGACTCCACTTGCCGGGACTGTCTGGAGCGGGGTTCGAAACCCTACTCCTTCTGGCCCAGCGGCGGGGATGCTTACCGCTACGCAAAAGGCCCACTCCGCGCAAAAGGTGACACCCATACGTTTCCTGTGCCTTTTCCCTCCCCGTGACTGGAGCCCTATGCTGCCACTTGAAAGACCAAGCTATCATCTGTCCTTTTTGCGGCGCCTTGGACTTCTCATTACCAATGATGAGCAGGCGCTGCGCCTCCACCTCGTTGAGGAGATTGCTGAGGTCATCAGTTCAATTGTGAGTTCTTTTAATGCCGTGAATTGTGCTCATTCCAGCCATTTCACGTTGCTAATCTGAGTGGGCCTTTGGCGTAGCGGTAGCATCCCCGCCGCTGGGCCACACGGCATAGGGTTTCTAACCCCGCTCCAGACAGTCCCGGCAAGTGGAGTCGGAGCTCCGGCTCTAAATTCTGGGTAGACATCCAGTGGGATATTTGCGTCCGTGGGTGTGGGTGGCCCCCCCCCCCCTCGTATAGGTTGTGGGAGCCCATAAAACCCTCCTGCCATAGGACTAACCACCCTAATGGCTGGTACAAAGATGGTTACGGTCACGGAAGGAGCGCTAATCACGGCCAGAAATCCTTCCACCACTTCATACAGTTCCCCAAAGGGAACAGTGTGAAGACACGTACGACGACGATGTTGCTAATTAAATAAATGGAATGAAAAAAATGCTTTCAGGGCTTTTAAAAGTCTTTAAATCGCTTTAATTCTGTTTAAAACTACTTCAGATTCTTCAAAGTAATGTAAACGTTTTTAAAAGTTTATAAAAGTTACCAAAAGCTTCTTAAAAATACCAAAAACCTATTTAAAATGCTGCTCTACATGTAAAAATGCTTTGCAGCTTGTGAGAAACATTGGGGGCGTGTCCTTTTAAAATGAGACCTCAAGGGGTGTGTCTCACTTGCACTGCGCGCTCCAGGCTTCACGCTGGCTGCACTCCTGGGTGGCGTGGCGTCAGACGCTGCCCGGGAGTCAACATTTTAAAACAGGAATTCCAGGCATCCCTGAAGCTCAACGGCCGGCGCGTCGGGTAAGTGCAGATCGGGGGCTTGCACGCGCGGCAAGCCCCCGACCCGAATTTCTGCCCCAATATGTGTTTTAAAAGCAACTTTTTTTTTAAAGACGCAGAAAGCGGGAAAAAGAAATGAAAAGTTTGGAATCAAGATGGCAGCGACTCACTCGGTTCAGAACGATAAGGCCCGCCCGCATACGCACCGATTGGTCGGACCGTCAGGTCACCGAAGCGTAGGATTGGTCAATTGTCCCGTCACTCGACTCTAGGAGGGCCCGCACGCACGCGCCAGGAACCCGCCCCCGCCACGCAGCGATTGGTCGACCGTCGGGTCGCTCGACCATACGATTGGTCGACCTTAATGTCACTCTATTGCTAATGAGCGGATAATGAGATGCTAATGAGCGGAATTTTAAAAGTTTTTTGGATACCGCGGGCGCAATTTTTGTCTCGCCGAAACGTAAATATGCTTATGACCGTTCCGGAATCGTAAGCTTTCTTTTGATGTAACGCACGTGTAGATACGCTCTATAACTTTAGAGTCTATAGCCGGACAGACACACAGAAGGACAGACAGACAGGCAGACAGACAGACAGATGTATCCTTTTATATATATAGATTCAATATTTTTAAAAATCTTCGGCTTGGATGCTCACACCTCTGAATCGCCACAAGCACATGTCAAATGCCGCCCGGAGTTAAAATCCGGGCCCTAAGGTGATTACTCTTCCTGTTGCATTGCTGTGTAGTCGAATTTTAATTTGAGACTTGAATCCATAACCTTGTGACTCAGAGGCGAGAGTGCTACCAATTGAAGTAAACTGATTGGTAAACTAGAGCGTCCAAGCTGAAGATTAAAAAAAATGCTGGACCAATCAACTGCAACAGGACATAGAAAGGCTAGCAGAATGGGCAGACAAGTGGCAGATGGAATATAATACAGTGAGGTGTGAGGTGAAGCATTTTAGCAGAAGGAACAGGGAGAGGCAATATACACTTAATGGCACAGTTTTAAAGAGTGTGCAGGGACAGAGGGACCTGGGAGTTAAGGTGCATAGGTCCCTGAAGGTGGCAGGACATATTGAGAGAGTGGTTAGCAAAGCATATGGGACCTTGGGCTTCATAAATAGAGGTACTGAGTACAAAAGTAGAGAAGTTATGCTGAACCTTTATAAAGCGCTGGTTAGGCCACAACTGGAGTATTGCATCCAGTTCTGGTCACCACACTTTAGGAAGGATGTGAAGGCACTTGAGAGGGTGCAGAGGAGATTTACCAGAATGGTTCTGGGGATGGGGGATCTTAGTTACAAGGACTGGTTGGAGAAGCTGGATTTGTTTTCATTAGAGAAAAGGAGGTTGAGGGGTGATTTGATAGAGGGTGTACAAGGTTATGACGGGTTTGAAAAGGCTAGACGGGGAAAGGCTGTTCCCACTAGTTGATGATACAAGGACTAGGGGACATAGATTTAAGGTTTTGGGCAAGAGATACAGGGGAGACGTGAGGAAAACTTTTTTACGCAGAGCGTGGCGAGGACCTGGAACTCACTGTCGACGGAAGTGGTGGAAGCGGAGACACTCAGGCCTAGAAATTGGGTATAGCCCGGCTTGAGGAGTTAGAACTGGTGCTGCGCAAAGTTTATAGCCAGACGAAACTTATCGCCGCCTGGCGCGATATTGGGTTGCATCGCCCTTAAAGGTGATTGAGGCGCGAATTCAGGCATTACACGGGACTCCTAAGGCACTAAACTTCCGGGGCAACCCAATATCGGAGCGGAAGGGTGCAGCACAAGTGCTCTCAATTACCGATGACCACGAGACTTCCAGGCGCCGGCTAGCTCTTAAAGGGGTGGGTCAGTCAGCTTCAGCATCCACACTCTGCGCCTTGCAGGCCTCAGAATCGGCGTAGGCCCTTCTCTGGCGATAAAAACTTGGACCAGATGGAGAAGGTGAGACAGAGAGCAGAGCGCTTCATCAATGAGGCTCTGGAGCAATTGGTGGCCGCAGTGGTGTGCCGGTGAGATGTTCTCTACCCAGACAATGGCAGGAGGCCGAATCATAAGGACTACCGATGAGCTTGGAGGGATGTATGCCAAAGGGCCAACTCCAGCAGCATGGTGACCAGGAGCCCTGTCCAATGCAGAAAGAAATTCAACGACCTCACTCGAGTCGTGAGGGTGGGTGTTGTTCCTGCAAACTTCTGCATCCCTTCATTTGCACCTGACTTTGTGGCTACAGGTTGGCCTGTGCCCCATTGGCCATCTGCCAGCAAGCACCCATGGCCCTTTCTGGGCACACATGCACATTTGACTCAGGGCGTCATGTAAGGGCTCTTGCACCATGGGGGGCATGAGATGATCACTCAGGGCATCAGGTAACATAACTTCCCCTCCTTTCCCCTGCAGTCCATGCTGGCGAGGATTGGCAAAGACCAGCTTCGCACCAGTGGAGGACCTCCACAAGTGGTCACTCTCACGGATCTCGAGGAGAGTCCACCAGATTCTTGGAGGACGTCTGAGTGGCCCTGTAACCACTGCAGCTACCGACCCCATTGTCGACAGCGATGGTAAGGTTCTCACCTCTTACAACTGTCTCCTTCTACTTGTTCCCCCCGCCAGCATGCTTTCTCACTGTGGACCCATGCCTTGCCGCAATCTGGCATCCCTTGCTGCGAACCTGTCCTTTTGCTAAAGCCACTCTTCCACCTCCCTGCTTTCAGATGCTGCATCACCAGCTCGGGAGCCGGGCCCTCAAGCTGCCAGTGCCAGTGCCTCCGAAGGCTCAATGAGAAAATTACTGTCCAACAGAAGGTCAGCAACTCTCTCCAGCAACGATCAGGATGGCCAGCCCAAATGGCTGCAGCTTTTATACAATGCTGTCCCCTTTAAATAGCACCCCCCGAGTCCGAGAAGGGCCTGGGAACGCTCCATTCAACTGTCACTAATAGCGCCAGGCGGAAAGGTTGCGGGCGCCACAGAATATCCGGTCCGGGGCGCAAAAATGGCGTTGCACACTGAAATAATGTCATAATCTGCCTGCGCCCGCGGGCGCGCGCAAAGAGTTAGCGCCGGCACTACAATCATACTCAATATGGGAGGTGGCGCTATATTCACAGCACCCGCCCAAAAATTAGGTAACGCCCCAATTCTCGGGCTCTTTAGGTGCTAATCGCTGGCGCTACCAACCGAATTTCTAGGCCTCAGTGTTTTCAAGGGGCGGCTGGATAGGCACTTGAGGGAAATAAACTTGCAGGGCTATGGGGATAGAGCGGGGGAATGGGACTGACTGGATTGCTCTACAGAGAGCCGGCACGGACTCGATGGGCTGAATGGCCTCCTTCTGTGCCATTATGACTTTATTTATAAAAGAGACTGTTGGAGCACATAAATGATGTTTCCAGGGTGGGGGAGCAGCATCTCCTAAAGCAGACAGCTTTGTGCCAGAATTACAAGCCCCCCCCATCACCCCAGTGGCAGGGGTACCCGCTATATTTAACTGATGGACCTTCCCCTTGGCTCCACAAATTCCCATGGGCTTAGCACCAGGTGGGTACATCAGAGCACCTGTACCAAGATGCCACCCCTATAGATTTTCTGGGCCAAAATTACTCATTGGATTATTGGTTGTGGACTCTTGAGTGTCTCTTTTGAAGTTTGCTTTTCTCCCCCATCTCAATTTCTCACTTTCCTGAAGAGACTGTGGGTATAGATACTCTTCCTGTTGCATTGCTGTGTAGTCTAATTTTAATTTAGGACTTGAATCCATAACCTTCTGACTCAGAGGCGAGAGTGCGACCAACTAAGCCACGGGAGTGCCACCAATTGAAGTAAACTGATTGGTAAACTAATGGGCGATAGTGTAAATTAGGCGATATCGGATCAGCCGCTTGTTACACATCTCTCCCCATTTTCATTTCCATTAACTTCAAAGTCAAAGTTACCCCTGCTGACTCACACTTGAGTACAGTTCCATGGACTTCACCAACCATCCAGTCCCTTGTCCATCCTGGGGGTACTGAAAACAATAGTGTCTCTATGTTAACCCAGTTAACGCGGCAGAGACCATGGATTGAACGTAGGACATTCTTGGGCTTAGTTGCTCACTGCCTTTACCCACTGAGCCATCAGAACAATGCTTCCAGAAGATTATCCACATTGAATGAGTTCATGCAGGAACATTTTATCTGAAGAGGAAGAAAAGGAGTGTTGGCATTTAACTTGTAACAGCACAGAAACTGACAGGAAATGTTCATTGGGGTGCAGGAGGACTTCTTCCAGTGTGGCCTCAAAAACTATATCGTGATGAATCAGTTTACTTCAATTGGTAGCACTCTCGTGGCTCAGTTGGTAGCACTCTCGCCTCTGAGTTAGAGGGTTGTTGATTCAAGTCCCAAATTAAAATTAGGCTGCACAGCAATGCAACAGGAAGAGTAATCACCTTAGGGCCCGGATTTTAACTCTTAACACTTTTGACGTGTGTGTGGCGAGGTGAGTTGGAAACTCACCTGCTGCTACAGAAATCAGGCCTGGGCTATCTTAAGCACCGGGCCTCATTTAAATACCGCCGGCGGACTTCCCACCGGAATGGGAGGGACATTGGCAGGAAACGGCAGAACATCGTGAGGCCCTCCACCGGCACATGGTAGGTGGCGGGATCGGGTTTGGGGGGCATCTTTCAAGGGTATTGCATTTGGGAAGTGGGGGGCAGTCCAGGATCGGGGAGGACTAAG
The DNA here is from genome assembly GCF_052327205.1 of Somniosus microcephalus. Classification (NCBI taxonomy): domain Eukaryota; kingdom Metazoa; phylum Chordata; class Chondrichthyes; order Squaliformes; family Somniosidae; genus Somniosus; species Somniosus microcephalus. The sequence continues at coordinate 151,856,228 of NC_140989.1, read as the reverse complement.
CTTTCCTTATCAGGCCCGGAGGAACACTTACCTTTTTCAGCCTCTTCTGGGGCTGAATCACTCCCGACCTGGTTCAACCTGGCGGGAAAGCCGTGGTGACTTCCCGCTCAGGCCTGAGTTAAAATTGCTGGCAGCTCCCAATGACATCATCGAGACCCAACATGCACATGTAAAGAGTGATCCCGCCAGATTTGGGCGGTTGTCAGTGCCACCTGCTCAGGAGAGCAGGTTAAAATCACAGGCGGCGAGATCCTGGTGGCGTTCTGGTGAATAATTCACTTTAGTGATTTTAACTGCTCACCTGACCAGATTGCACCAGCCGGTGCCAACATTCTTTTTCTTCCTTTTCAGATAAAATTTTGATTGTAAAGCATGGGGATTCTTTTCACTTTTACACTGAAAGAAAGACTTGGATTTATATAGCACCTTTCATGACCTCAGGACGTCCCAAAGTGCTTTACAGTCAATGAAGTGCTTTTGAAGTGTAGTCACTGTTGTAATGTCAGAAACGCGGCAGCAGTTTGCGAGCTCCCACAAACAGCAATGTGATAATGACCAGATAATCTGTTTTTGTGATGTTGACTGAGGGATACATATTGGCCAGGACACTGGGGATAACTCCCCTGCTCTTCTTCGAATTAGTGCCATGGGATCTTTTAAGCCCACCTGAGAGAGCAGACGGGGGCCTTGGTTTAATATTTTATCCGAAAGACGGCACCTCCGACAGCGCAGCACTCCCTCACTACTGCACTGGAGTGTCAGCCTAGATTTTTGTGCTCAAGCCTCTGGAGTGGGACTTGAATGCATAATCTTCTGACTCAGAAGTGAGAGTGCTAGCAACTGAGCCATAAGAACATAAGAAATAGACGCAGGAGTAGGCCATTTGGCCCTTCGGAGCCTGCTCCGCCATTCAATAAGATCATGGCTGATCATCTACCTGATCTCCACTTTCCTGCACTATCCCCATATCCCTTGATTCCCACGGCTGACACATGCAAGGTTTGCTGGGCTAACTGGTCAGCTGTGAGGCATGAGAATTCCTTAAACTACAGATGTGTCATAGGCTTCAAGAAAACTTGAAGTCGTAGTATGGGGATTCTTGTATTGATGAAGAGAATTGAAAGTAAAATTCCATTCTGTGTGTTATTTCATAATGCAGGTTCCAATTAAGAGAGAGATTGTTTTCAGAGATTAAAGTAACATACATTGAGTTATCATTATCAAATAATATGACAGTCAATATTAGAGGTTCAGAAGGATCCTAAAGATGTTGTTCATGAATTGTAACAATATTAATGTTTCTTTTTCTTGGGAGAGAGTGAATTCCAATGAGCCTACGTTCATCAAGGTGAGGGATTTCAGTACGAGAGAGAATTTCAGTTCATGGGAATAAATCATATTTTCATCAAACACTACCAGGACAGATATAGCATGGATTAGATGCAGGGTAAAACTCGTTTGACTGTTTCAAGTGTGCCTTAAGTTCAAACTAAGAATACAGTGCACCAGTGTGACATCTTAGTTTCCCACACCAACTATCCAAGCATCCTCATGATATTCCTGAATGAGATTGCCAATTGAGACAGGGCCAATTTATGGACAGTTGTGGATCATTGCCCATTAGCAACTGGGTCAGAACTTCCCAGATTGGCTTCACTTAGTACCCTAACTGCTGAAGCTTGAGAGAGAAAAGAATAGCATCTTATTATAATGGATTTATTAAAATTCTAATCCCCAGCAATTACATAATATTTTTTAAAAATACATTTTTGGTGAATTTTCTTTTAATTGAGACTATGCCATCATCATCTCTGGACAATGGAATATTTTCCCAATTTTTGTTACTTGTATCAGTATTAACCAGTCCAAAATCATTATAGTTTGGGCCACGTGCAGATGAATGTTGCATCTATTCTGTCTCATTAATGTACCTTCGCCCCTTTCTCTCTATTGTACTAAATAGTGTTCCCACTTCCCACACTACTTACTATTATGATCCACTGATTGAGACTTTGAATTTAGTGCCAGGTGATCAGTTTTTCCCACTAAGAATTGGGTTGAAACTGCCTAATTAATTCCACTAGGACGATTACAGTCAGTAGATTGAAGAGATTATTATCCCAGCAGTCTGGTTAATATTCAAACTAACATTCCAAAGGTGAAAGAACAGTACTTTACTCCACTTAGTTTCCCAACATTTCATTTTTTGTTTCCCTCATATTTTCTTTTGGGTCGGGTGGTGGGGTGAGGGGATGGAGTGCAATTTATCTTTATTCTGCTTGTCAACAGAACCTTTAGCCAACCAACAGATAATACAGAGATGCAAAGATCTCGACACTTTGAGTAATAATATTTTTCGACAGGTAGGTCAGTTAGTTGCCTGTGTCTGCTTAAACATGTTTACCTACCTAATGGAATCTTATATCAAAGGGAACATCTTCACCAGCTTCTTCTTAGGCAGAAACACCAGTTGGAAATGACAATGGTCAGCTTGCCAACATTTTACAAGTCAAAATGTCCGATGCTTCCCAGTTGAGAAGAGAGCCCACAGCCACAGATTGTAAACTGAGTGTGTGGTGCAGTGGGTTAAACGTTCACCTGCAAACTATGTTCAACTCCAACCCAAACTATGAGAAGAGGCATCTGCTGGCTGTAAGGGTCCTAGACAACCCGAATTGCAAATGAGCACTAGGCCAGAAACTACTGCTCCTAATTCATTACCAATCTCAGCCAGAAAGCCCACAGCATGGCTGGTGTGGGAAAATTAAAATAGAGTGCGCTAGAGGGTGCTTTTCTGAGGTTGGGGCAGAGAGGGCTACCTTTGCTATGCATCAAATGTGCTGACCCTGGGAGTGCTTGGTTCTGAACTGAACGGCCAACATGAAAAGTCTTCCATTCCCCAGCATTAACACTGTTCACCTCCTATGAACACAGCAAAGCTGAAATAATCTTGCTCTAGCATTCAACCATTGTTAATTTTACACATCCTCGCTGTATCACTCATCAGGGACACTTAGCGTTTTGCACAGAATAGGGGAACTTGAAGAGATCAGCCAATCTGACATTAGGCCAAACATGAGTGTGAATGTTTTGTTCTGTAAATATACGAACAAATAGGCGGGTTTTGGTTGGACTGGAGTTTGGTACACTTCTGAAAGTTTGCCAAAACAGACATTAGCAGTGTTGCTCTTTGTCAGTAGTTGTTGCATTCGCAAACATATTCATTCTGACTGGCATCAATGACTTTTCCACATTGAATTAGAAAAAAGATCGCTGTCTACACATCTCTCCAGTATGTACTGTTAATGACCTCCGCCATAGCGACAGACAAGTGCTGGACCTGTCACATCATATGTATCGAGCGCACCACCACCAAAACTGATTGGGTTTGGCGCAGGAGAAAGAGCACTTAAAGACAAACAGAAATTTAAATCACTTCATACTTTCAGGCATCTTAGCCAAACTGCTCATGCCTGCACCGTCAGTCACTGAATGCATATGCTTTTAGGATGCAAAATTGCATCTGAGTTGCAAATGATTTGTGTTTAAATTTGGCTTTTGCTTTTGAGTGACTTAATATAGAGCTGGGAGGTATAATCCTATTACTGTGCAAGGGACCATCCTTTCATACTCGATTACTCTTGCTTACCTCACCTGCCTCTCTGAAAAATGTACTGTAAAAAATGCAGAATTTGGCTTCAGCATTAAATCTAATTGTGTGTATATGGAGCATGAACTCTTTCCCACAGTACTTTTTGTACTCCTGTGAAAATAATAATTATAGGCAAACTCTTAAAATTCTGATATTAAGCATGAGCACACATTCCCTCCAATTCAAATTCTACGGTTATCAAAAGCTCTCTTGAAATTCATGTTGAACACATTTTGAATTTATTAATATTGCTTAGCTGAATTTTTTATGTTATATCCCCAGATCTCTCATCTGCTTCTTTCATCTGGGAATATGGAACAGACTATCAAAGCACCAGTGAAGGTGAAAGACTATATTTGGATGTAAACGTATCAGTTTAATTATGAAGGGAAAGAGTACTGTGTGGTGCACTGGGGCAAGCACTGCTCTTATATCGCTAAGACCTGAGGGTAGATCTTGACTTGAATAGAAATAACTTGACTTGAAATAAAGATGGGGAGCGATGTAAGACGGGCTACCGACTGGCTATCATCCATTTTACACTATCACACAAAGTCAAGATCTACATCCTGGCCTTGCATCTCTAAGACCAAGGTTTAAATTCAGCCCCCAATTAATAGGCTAAAAAGGTTAGTTCATAGTAAATTAAGCGTTATTAATAGGAATCCAAAATGATTGTTTGAAGGAATATTTTAAAATCAAAACGCTATCAGTTTTATGACAGTAGTTTGACTATTTTCCTCCATTTTCTTTTCCAAAGGAAGGGACATTCAGTCTGGGTTCATATGAAGGATGAGCACTGGGATGAAGTAATGGAGCTGCTGGTGACAGCTGTGGTGCTGTACCTCAAAATAAGCCACCGCTTTCTGGAAATAAAGGCAGACACAATTGGGAGAAAGGGTCATTCTGCACCATTCATTAACATTGATATTTTATGTAAAAAGTACATTTGAAACATTTCTTTATATTAATTGGCAGTGAATATGCTATTTCTTATTTGATTTTGAAATAGATCATATTGCTGCAGATCAGCAGTCCTTGCACAGAAATGCTCAATTGCAGGTTACTTCTCCCATTGGTGAGATTTCTTCAAATTAATTCAAAAAGGTTATTCATAACTCTGCAATTATTGCAACAAAAACAAAATCTTTTGTGCTCATGCTGCGCTTTTGTGGGATAACGTGTTGGGTTGCAGTTGGCAAGCTGTGCTGCGTTTATGAGAGAACATTCATTTGAAGAAAGAAAAAGAAGTCAAGGCAGAAGTCTGTATGCCTTGCGAAGCTGTAAAGCAAACACTCATTATGTTTAGGTGCATGTAGGTACATGATCCTAATGTAAAGCAGGCCTCTCTGCTGCTGTTATTGAGAGAGGGGGGCTGGGGCCTTACTTGAGTTTGTTCCATACTACCTTAAATTTCATCTGCAGTTAATCCAGAATTTACACAGTTAGGTGTAATAGTTACAGATTTCAAAATACAACTTGCTGTGACCATTCTCTTCCATTTCAAAGTAATTCCTTTAACTCTTTTGTGTGCTGATGACATAAATGATAATCTTGCCTTTCTCAAAGGACTGAAAGCTCAAACACATTTAAGAGCAACTTCTGTGCAAGTTTAAAGGTGCAGTCCTGCCACAGGCGGTAGTTTTTGAGACTGATACCTGCTTCACAAGACACCGAGTCAGTAGACCAAAGTTATTTTGCTGTCTCTGTGCCTCTCTCGGGCCAGAAAAAATGGAGCTGTGTGCATGTGTGCTTACATCCACGCCTAGAAGCCCATTCATCAGCATCCAGATGCCGTTTAAAAAATTTTACGTTAACAAAGAGCTGACTGAATAGTCATAGAATCATAGAAAAATTACGACACAGAAGGAGACCATTCGGCCCATCATGTCCGTGCCGGTTGGGAAAGAGCTACCCAGCCTAATCCCACCTGCCAGCACTAGATCCGTAGCCCTGTAGGTTACGGCTCTTCAAGTGCATATCCAAGTACTTTTTAAATGTGATGAGGGTTTCTGCCTCTACCACCCTTTCAGTCAGTGAGTTTCAGACCCCGCACCACCCTCTGGGTGAAAAATAATTCCTCATCTCCCCTCTAATCCTTCTACCAATTACTTTAAATCTATGCCCCCTGGTTCTTGACCCTTCTGCTATGGGAAATGGATCCTTCCTATCCACTCTATCTAGGCCCCTCATAATTTTATACATCTCAATTATATTTCATCCAGCCTTAGCGATTTATCTACTTTCAAGGATGCTAAATCCATTAATACTTCCTCTCTTACTATGTTTATCCTGGCCAATACTTCACTATCTTCCTCCTTAACTTCAACCTCGGCATCGTCCCCTGCTCTTGTGAATACAGCTGCAAAGTATTCATTAGGTACCTTACCCACATCCTCTGCCTCCACATGTGGATCACTATTTTGGTCCCTGATAGGCCCTACTCTTTCCTTAGTTATCCTCTTGCTCTTTATGTAATTATAAAAAATCTTTGGGTTTCTTTGATTCTACTTGCCAGTATTTTTTCATGCCCTCTTTTTACTTTCCTAATTTCCTTCTTAATTTCACCCCTACACTTTCTATACTCTTCTAGGCTTTCTGTAGTATTGAGCTCACGATATCTGATATCGGCTTCCCTTTTTTGCCTTATCTTACCCTGTATGCACCTTGTCATCCAGGGGGCTTTAAATTTGGCAGTTCTACCCTTTTTCTTTGTAGGAACATGTTTACCCTGAACTCCATGTATCTCCCTCTTGAATGCCTCCCACTGCTCTGAAACTGATTCACCTTCAAGTAACTGTTTCCAGTCCACTTTTGCTAAATCACTTTTCAACCTAGTAAAATTGGCCTTCACCCCAATTTAGAACCCTTACTCCTGTTTTTTCTTTGTCCTTATCCATAATTATGCTAAAACTAACTGAATTATGATCACTCCCACAAAAATGCTCTCCCACTGATACTCCTTTCACCTGCCCAGCTTCATTCCCTAAAACTAAATCCAGAACTGCCCCCACTCTTGTTGGGCTTGCTACGTATTGGCTAAAAAAGTTCTCCAGAATGCAGTTTAGGAATTCTGTGCCCTCTATATCTTTTACACTGGTAGTATCCCAGTTAATATTGGGGTAATTGAAATCCCCTACTGCCCTATTGCTTTTGCATTTGTCAGATATAGGAAACTTTCATTTAACTGGAGGTTAAATGTCCGGAAAGCTCTATCTACCGGCAAAATTCAGGAGCTGTTTCCTATAAGTTTTTTTACTTCTTGTTGCTTTTTATTTTCCAGTCGCAGCTCCCAAGCGTCTAGCTGAAGCTGTTGCTTAGCTACAGAGATGCTTTTAAGCTGCGGCCGACTGTTTTGAAGCTGTTGCTAAGCAACAGGGTTTGTTGTTTCATACGGAGCTGAGAAGCTCCATATGTTTTAACATTAGCGCTGGTTTATACGGCAGTTTTGATGGGACGGCACCAACTCAGTCCCGTCAGTGCCGGATACCAGAAAGTTTCCTGTATTTGCCTAGAAATTTGTGCTTCTATTTCCCTCAGACTCTCTCGGGTCTATAGTACACTCACAGCAGTGTGATTGCCCCTTTTTTTGTTCTTTACTTCAACCCATATGGCCTCATTTGATGATCCTTCTAACATATCATTCCTCTTCACAGCTGTAATTGTCTCTTTAATCAATACTCTGACCCCCGTCCTTTTTTAACCCCCTCACTATCTCGCCTGAAAACCCTGTAACCAGGAATGTTGAGCTGCCAACCCTGCCCTTTCAGCCATGTCTCAGTAATGGCTGTAATATCACACTCCCACATGGCTATCTGTGCCCTTAGCGCATCTCCCTTATTTCCTAGACTCCTTGCATTGAAGTATATACCATTTAAAATTGCCAAACTGCCTTGTTGTCTATTTCCTAGCCTTCGCCCCCCCCCTCCCCCCCACCCCCGTGCAGCTGAGCCACCCATGGTGCCGTGGACTTGGCTCTGGCTGCAGTCCCCAGAGGAACCATTGCCCCACCAGTACTCAGAACTGAAAACCACTTAGCGAGTGAGATGCACTCAGGGAATTCCTGCCCTACCTGCCTGGTTCTCCTTTTCTGTCTGGCGGTCACCCATTCCCTCTCTGTCCGCACACTCTTAAGTTGCGGGGTGACCACCTCCTGAAACGTGCTATCCACGAAGTTCTCAGTCTCACGGATGCACTGCAGTGATTCCAGCCACCACTCAAGCTCCGAAACCCGGAGCTCGAGCTGCTGTAGCTGGTGACACTTCCCGCACATGTGGCCGTCCAGGCCATGAGAAGCGTCCAGGACTTCCCACATGGCACAGGATGTGCATTCCACGGGTGTGAGCTTCCCTGCCATGCCTCTATTTATTTGATTAATTAACTAAATTTTTTAGTATACCCCTCTGCCCTAAATTAAAGACTAAAAGGCAACAGACAAGAGAAAAAAAAAGTGATACTCACTGGCCCGGAACTTGAATAGCAAGGAAAAACAATGTGAGCCAGCTAGTTACCAACTTTAAAATTAACGTTAAACTCGAAATTGAAGAAATTCCTGGATGGCGCATTCACATTGGAACTTTTTCAAACCTCGCTTTGCCTCAGCGGCAACAGTGTGAGGTGGTCTCCTGGCATTGGTTTCACACTGCTTGCCAGAATGGGAAACGCCATTAGCTCAGTAACTTCACCGCTGAATTGTATTGCTAGTTATGCATTTGTGCAAGGCTAAAAGCACTTTACTGGGCCGCAGAGCTCAGTGTGACTTTTGCCCTCAACTCTGCCCCTCACCACAGGTTGGGGTACAGGTTCACAGGTAGCAGGCACCTTCCAGTAGCTTGTTCAAATGACCGTTCTTCACATGTGAGCCGAGACAGTGACTGCTGCCACCCAAAAGATTGTGGAAAGCATCAGAACTAAGGCCCAAATCCTGTTTTCACTCAAATGTTCCCATACATGTACTGTCTAGCACGTCGCTGGATAGGAATCAAGAATGGGCACAATGGCTTACTATCCCCTCCCTAGCCCTGGGTGCTAAGATCAATTGTAGTGGCTTCACTCTCACCAGTATGATTTATTATTAGTGTCAAAGTCACATAGCCGTGCTGAAAAATTCGGGATGTGCCAAACTGTCATCCAATGTTTGGCAAATGTTCATTTCTCTGTTTGAAATGTTGCATAACTAGAAAAATCAGCAAAATTTTGCGAATCCAAATAATGTTTGAATGATGCGATCTTCAAACGAAAGCCAGCTGTTAATATATATCAAACAGCAGACAATAGGTGGTTCAGCCCTTAGTTAAAATATAAACAACCATCTGCTAACAGTGAGGCAGAAATTCCGATGCCTACGGGTGTGTGCGCGTTGTTTAAAATACTTAATTTATTGTAATTTAAAGTCATTTTAAAAATGTGATTTAAAAAAAATTTATTTAAAGTTTTACTATGTTTTGGGGGTGATCTCTATTCATATATTTGACAGGTCTTCCTGTCAAATGTATGAAGGGAGATTCCCTTCTCTGATTGGCTCCCCATGGCCCACGTGATCCCAGAGGCGCTGCGAACCGCCTGTGCCTCTGGGATACGTGGGCCCCGCACACCGGCAGTTTGGAGAGGCCCAGCAATGGAACTCTGTGCCTCCTGGGAGCCCTATGGTCCAGGCACAGATTTTTTCAGATCGCAGCCCTCCGCCCGCGGGAGGCCTGCAAACGAAATTTCTGGGCCAGTGCTTTTATAAAGCATATATATACTTTATGATCCTTAATTATTTTCATTACGTCTCAATTCAATACTGTATTCATGAAAAACATTTAATGCATATTAAGACTGTGATATTCAGAATGAATTGAATAGCAGCAAACATAAATGAGCTTGGATCCACTCCCACTCTTAAGCAAAAAATCAAAGGAGCAACCCCAACTTAAAAAGTTGCATGAAGAATTAGAGCCAGATTCCGCAAGTCAGGAAATCTTCCAACAGCACAATGACGCGCAGAAACTGCTGTGTTGCATGGGTCAACAGATTTGTTCATTGGGAAAGAAAGCCACATGATTCTGGCACTCATAGCAATGTTACAAATGAGTTGTTGAAATTCTCAGAAAATGTTCCAATTAGGCCCATCAACTGGGTTAAAATCCAAATGAGTGGGCAATGTTGCAGTTCCACATGCTTAAAGGACCCGAGGAACTGTCACATTCAAGTCCAGCTCAGACCTGGAACTAAAGAAAGAACTTGCATCTACTGCATATAGTACCTTTCACATCCTCAGGACATTCCAAGTGCCTCACAAAGAAGTAACTTGTGAAGTGTAGGCAGCCAATTTGCCCACAGCATTGAGATGAATGATCACACAATCTATTTTTTGTTGGTGTTGGTTGAGGGACTAATGTTGGCCTGGACACCAGGAAAATTTGCTGCTCTTCTTTGAATAGTGCCATGGAATCTTTTACATCCACCTAAACAGGCAGACGGAGCCTCAGTTTAACGTCTCGTCCAAAAGACAGCCTAGGGTCAGCCTAGATTACGTGCTGAATTCTCTGGAGTGGGGCTTTAACCCATGACCTACTGCCTCAGAGGATAAAGTATTTCCCAATACCACAGGAGCACAGTAAAACTGAATTTTATCCTATGCCGGCTGTCATCATCCTTTCTGTTGAGGAGAATGATGAACATAAGGTTTGTGAAAATCCGATTGCCACCTCTTTCACTTAAGGAACTCTTCTGTGCCATTAAGAGTAATGTTAAATACTTGTCTGTTTAAAACCAAGTAATACCCACACTCACCCATTAAAACATAGGAAAACGATTCAGCCCCTCGAACTGTTCAGTTAGATCATGGCTGATCTGTAACTCCTTTACCCGTCTTTGCTCCATATCCCTTGATACTTCTACCCAACAAAATCAATTTCAGTGTTAAAAATTCCAATTGACCCAGCATAAATAGCCTTTTGAGGAGAGAGCTCCAGATTTTCACTACCCTTTGTGTGAAAAAGTGCTTCCTGATTTCACTCTTAAATGGCCTAGCTCTGATTTTAAGATTATGCCCCCTTGTTCTGGATTCTTCAACCAGTTTTATACACCTCGATAACATCACCCCTGAACCTTCTTAACTCAAGGGAATACAAGCCAAGTTTATGCAATCTGTCTTCATAATGTAACCGTTAAGAACTGGTAACATTCTGGTGAATCTGTGCTTTACCCCTGACAAGGCCAATATATCTTTCTTGAGGTTTGGTGCCCAAAGCTGAACACAATACTCCCGATGGAAGCAATATTCCAGATGGGCCTAAAACCTCTCGGAAACATTACACTGATTTGCACACTACAATTACAACATACAATAATCACCAGCAACCACCAAACCTATCTTTTTCTTTATGTCAAACAGGAAATCTTTCCCATTATATAAAATTACCGCTGCCGTGGCAAGATGGACTTTTGGCTGTCTTGAATTTTTTACTTATACTTTGCACTACTAGAAGCAGATTGATGCCCAAGATTACATAAAGTATCCTCGTCAGTAGAAGCTAGCAGCTCAGATCAGACAGTTGTCTGGTAAAGAAGTAGTTTCCGCCCACACCATGGTGATCTGAAGGGTTAATTATTCCAGAGAGCCACTATTTACAATCCCCAAAATCATGTGCTATTGTCAGAGATAGCTCGATAGTCCTTCAGAAGTACAATTGCGGCACTTTGCTGTTTATGGTGTTGTCCGATTCAATTAGCCCAATGTGCCATGCAGCCAGTGTTGTCCTCTGAGAGCCCTTGGTCACAGTTCAAAGAAGAGACCTCTTGGACTAGTCTGACAGCTTTTTCTGAGTTAGGACCCTTGATTGGATGGAGCCTCTGTAATTGACAACTCGTTGGGCAGAGACTTCGGCCTGAATTTCCCTCCAGCCCACCTCCCCAGCCTCATGGACATGCAATGGACACTGAAGGGGTGGCTGGCAAACTTCCTTGCTGAGACGGAGGGAGGAAGCACTGGTAGAGGTGGGAATGCAGCGGCAGGTCTCCCTGGCGGACTGTCCTTTCGCGATACCATCCCATGTAGCAGAAGGAGATCCAGCCCGAAGCTCATCTCACAGATTTAGATTAGCGCATGTAAGGAAATGCAGCCCTCGCCAGTTAGTTCAGAGAGAGTCGCAGAGAACAGTCAAAGTGTTTCAAATTCACAATCATCAGCTGTCAGACTGAATAGTTCAACGTCGGCGGCCCGTTATAGAAACTGCTCAATTTTCGTTTCCCCTGAAATGACTTGGAATGAATGGAAAACTGATCTGGATCACTAGTTTTACCCCCGGTCAGCAAGTTGAAAATCTACCCCATTCACCTCTGAGATGCAGACATTGAAACTAATGTCAGCAGACACTAGGGAATAGTTCTTTTCTTGTACAAAAAAGTCCAACAGCATGTACAGAACAATTCCAAAATGAACTTAATTTAATCCTGTGATGGCTGTCATTTTTATATAATATATGCAGTGGATGGAAACATTAAAATCAACGTAGAGCTGGAAGAAGGAAACACAGTGAGAAGATACTGGTGAGTGAGGGCTGCATTTCCCTACATGTGGACGAGTTGCGACCTGTTTGCACGGTAAATTGTCAAAGCAATTACTTGTTGATGAAACCAATTATTAAGAGCAAGATTACTGGAAGAAACACCGACTTGCTACATTCTATCATTAAATTATATATTGGCTTGATTTTCCACCAATTGACTGATGACTGCATAGAACAACTAGTCCTGGGGAGTCTTGGAGATTTTTGAATCAGTGGTGTTCCCCAGGGATCTGTACTGGATCCTCAGGTTTTTACCATATATATTAACAAAGGAATAGAGAGTTGTATATCCAGATTTGCAGATGACACTCAGTTAGAAGGCACAGTAAGTTACAGAATAAGCAAAACTATGGAGGTCAATATGGGGAACTGTGAGGTCATCCATTTTGGATCTGAGAAAGACAAATCTGAATATTTTCTTAAAGACGAGATACTAAGAATTGTGGAGGAGCAAAGAGATTTGTGTGTCCAGGTACACACGTCCGTGAAACCTAGTGCACAGTAACAAAAAGTAATCAAAAAGGCTAATGGAATGTTGGCCGTTACCTCGAGGGAAATGGAATTCAAAAGTGAGGAGGTTATGCTTAGACCCCATCTGGAGTACTGCATTCAGTTTTGGGCACCAAACTTCAGGAAAGACATATTAGCCTTGGAAGAGGTAGAGCGAAGATTCAAGAGAATGATACCAGGACTTAAAAGGTTCAATTATGAGGGCAGGTTGCATAATCTTGCTTTGCTTCCCTTGAGTTTAGAAGCTTGAAGGGTGATCCAATTGAAGTATTTAAAATGCCCCTATGGGATTAGATAGGGTAGATACAGAGATACTGGTAGATACTGGAGAGGGAATATAGAACAAAATCTTAAAATTAGAGTTAGGCTATTTTGGGGCGAAATCAGGAAACACTTTTTCCACACAAAGGGTAGTGGAGACCTGGAACTCACTCCCCCTAAAGGCTGTGGATACTGGGTTAATTGAAATTTTAAAGACTGATTGATAGATTTTTAGTGATATGGAACAAAAGGAGGTAAATGGAGTTGAGGTACAGATCAGCCATCACCTAATTGAATGGCAGAACAGGCTCGAGGGCCTGAATGGTCTACTCCTGGTCCTATATGGCGGTCAAACATTCAAGATCTGTGAAGAGTATTAGTAGGCAACAGGAGGGGCACTCCAACAAGCACCCTATATTCCACTGGTTGTGAAAGGAATAGTAGAGAGTGGGGGTATAAATTGGCCTTGGATGGTAGTGCAAAATGGGCAGTAGCGAATGGGCTGCCTGTCTCACACTCCACCCGATTTTCTTTTCCATTAAAGTGAATGGAGATGAAAATTGGGCAGAGTGCAAAATAGGCGGTGTGGTTACGTAAGTGAAAGATAAAAAGACTTGCATTTATACAGCACCTTTCACGACTTCAGGACATCCCAAATCGCTTTACAGCCAATGAAGTACTTTTGAAGTAACAACAGAAAATGCTGGACACACTCAGCAGGCCAGGCAGCATCTGTGGAGAGAGAAACAGAGTTAACGTTTCAGGTCTGAACCTGACGAGGGGTCACAGACCTGAACCGTTAACTCTGTTTCTCTCTCCACGGATGCTGCCTGGCCTGCTGAGTGTTTCCAGCATTTTCTGTTGTTATTTCTGATTTCCAGCATCCGCAGTATTTTGCTATTGTGGAAGTACTTTTGAAATGTAGTCACTGTGGTAATGTACAAAACACAGCAGCCAATTTGTGCATAGCAAGGTCCCACAAACAGCAATGTGATAATGACTAGATAATATGTTTCTTTTAGTGATGTTGATTGAGGGATATGTATTAGCCAGGACACCGGGGATAACTTCCCGGGGGCTAAATTCGATAAGGCCCGAAAACGGGCGCGGGGAACACAATTGCGCGATCTGCCCGCTCCCGTTGAAAGTAATGCAGACAGCACACAAAATTCGTGCTGCATAGAATCATATAAATTTATGTCACAGAAGGAGGCCATTCGGCCCATCGGGTCTGCACCAGCCGAAAAAGAGCCATGCAGCCTAATCCCACTTTCCAGCTCTTGGTCCGTAGCCTTGTAGGTCAGGGCACTTCAAGTGCATATCCTCCTTCTTCTTCTTCTTATGTAAGAAGTCACACAATACCAGGTTATAGTCCAACAGCTTTATTTGAAATCACAAGCTTTCGGAGCGCTGCTCCTTCGTCAGGTGAAGTGGAGAAATGCATAAAGACACAGCTGTGACTGGTGTCCAAACAGGTCAGTCAGGAAAACATTACATCAAAGAACAATGCGGTGGGGTCACAAGGGGTCAAATGTTGCAGATGCTGGGGTCTGTGTGAAAAAAAAAGCAGACAAAAAACATTTTTTTTGCTGGAAATCACAGTAGGTCCGGCAGCATCTGTGTAGAGAGAACAAGCCAACGACGACTCGAGTCTGGATGACCCTACATCAGGTGGGGTTACATGTAGCGTGATATGAACCCAAGATCCCGGTTGAGGCCGTCCTCATGGGTGCGGAACTTGGCTATCAGTTTCTGCTCGACGATTTTGCATTGTCGTGTGTCTCGAAGGCCGCCTTGGAGAATGTTCACCCCACCGCATTGTTCTTTGATGTAATGTTATCCTGACTGACCTGTTTGGACACCATTCACACCTTTGATTGCTGTGATTATCTCTCTGCCGAGGTGTGATAAATGGCAGTTGGAAAGATTACCTGTAAACATCTGACATTATTCTCTGACTATATAAGCTGTGTCTTTATGCATTTCTCCACTTCACCTGACGAAGGAGCAGCGCTCCGAAAGCTTGTGATTTCAAATAAAGCTGTTGGACTATAACCTGGTGTTGTGTGACTTCTTACATTTGTCCACCCCAGTCCAACACCGGCATCTCCACACCATGCTTCTTCTTAGGCAGTCCCTCGGAACCAAGGATGACTTGCTTCCACATTAAAAATGAGCTCACATGTGACTGATTAATCCAATGCGGGACCTACAGTCTCTGTCACAGGTGGGGCAGACGGTGGTTGAAGGGGCGGGTTGGTGGGGTGCTTGGGTTGACATGCGCTCCTTGCGCTGCCTGCGCTTGGCTTCCGCTTGCTCCCGGCGAAGAGACTCGAGGTGTTCGGCGCCTTCCCGGATGCTTCTCCTCCACTTTGTGCGGTCTTGGGCCAGGGATTCCCAGGTGTCGGTGGGGATGTTACACTTTTTCAAGGAGGCTTTGAGGGTGTCCTTGAAGCGTTTCCTCTGCCCACCTGGGGCTCTCTTGCTGTGCCGGAGCTCCGAGTAGAGCACTTGTTTTGGGAGTCTCGTATCGGGCATGCGGACAATGTGACCCGTCCATCGGAGCTGATTGAGCGTGGTCAGAGCTTCGATGCTGGGGATGTTGGCCTGAGCAAGAACACTGACGTTGGTGCGCCTATCCTGCCAATGGATTTGCAGGAACTTGCGGAAGCAGCGTTGCTGGTACCTCTCCAAGCACTCTTTAAATGCGGTGAAGGTTTCTGCCTCTACCACCCTTTCAGGCAGTGAGTTCCAGACCCCCACCAACCTCTGGGTGAAAACATTTCTCCTCTAAACCTCC
Organism: Somniosus microcephalus; assembly: GCF_052327205.1. NCBI lineage: Eukaryota > Metazoa > Chordata > Chondrichthyes > Squaliformes > Somniosidae > Somniosus > Somniosus microcephalus. The sequence continues at coordinate 151,840,450 of NC_140989.1, read as the reverse complement.
GACCAATTACTTTAAATCTGACCCTGCTGCCACTGGAAAAATTTCTCCTTATTTACTCTAGCAAAACCCTTCATGATTTTGATCACCACTAGCTATCAAATCTCCCCTTAACCTTCTCTGCTCTAAGGAGAACAACCCCAGTTTCTCCAGTCTCTCCACGTAACTGAAGTCTTTCACCCCTGGTGCCATTCTTGTAAATCTCCTCTGCACCCTCTCTAAGGCCTTGACATCCTTCCAGAATTGGAAACAATACTCCAGCTGAGGGCTAACCAATGTTTTATAAAGGTTTATCATAACTTCCTTGCTTCTGTACTCTATGCCTCTATATATAAAACCAAGGAGCCCATATGCCTTTTTAATAGCCTTCTCAACTCTGTTCTTGCACCACCTTTAAAATTGTACAATTTAGTTTATATTGCCTCTCATTTTCCTGCCAAAATGAATATGTTCATTAACATGATTGAAGCGCTGATCCCAGTGTTGAGCGTGCTGCTGGATGACTCAGTGCTCAGCAAGGGGGCCAATATCATGGGAAGTCTGATCTGTATTTTTTTTAAATTTGTTTATGGGATGTGGGCATCGCTGGCAAGGCCAGCATTTATTGCCCATCCCTAATTGCCCTTGAGAAGGTGGTGGTGAGCCACCTTCTTGAAACGCTGCAGTCCGTGTGCTGTTAGGGAGGGAGTTCCAGGATTTTGACCCAGCGACGATGAAGGATTTAAAGTTTGCCTGCAGAGTGAAACACTGTCTGCACTTCTTAAAGGGAAGGTGCTTTGTAAAGTAAGTACCTCATTCTGAGTGGAGCTAAGCAAAGGGGACGTTAACAATGTCGCAACAGGGCAGAGAAAGGGCACCTTGGTTCTCGGATGCGGCACTGGAGGCCTTGGTGCCGGGGGTCAATCGGAGGAGACAGCTCCTCCACCCGCAGGGGGCCAGGAGGCCTTCCAGACAGAAAGTACGAAGGCAGTGGGAGCAGATTGCTGAAACGGTCAGTGCCACCAGTCTTTCCCCCAGGATCTGGATCCAGTGCTGGAAGAAGTTTAATGACCTCATACGCGTGGTCAAGTTCAGTGAATGCATCTTCAAATGCCATATCCCACCAACTACACCACTAGCCTCACTACACCACACTGCTCACTGCACCACACCCCCATCACTCACCTACCAACAATCTCTATCAATCATGACTCATACCTCAAAATAATAGCTTCACCTCACACTCACACACTTACCATTGTTGCAAGCCTCACACCCACATCTCACACCTTGCACAAAATGCCAGCTATTCAACCATGACAGGCACATCACACAAACACATTGCGCCACAATCACTGACACAATTCCCTTTCTCTTGCAGGCCAAGGTGGCGCTTAACTGGCGCCAGCAGGAGCTAACAGGTGGGGATGGGGGGGAAGTACTGCTGCAGAACCTCACCCAGTGGAGGAGACAGTTCTGGATATAATTGGAGGGCCCGACACTGAAGCTATGGTGATCAGCGAAGCTGAAAGCCTCGATGATGACGGTATGCTCATACCTAATCCTGCTTCTCACATCCCACTTCCCCCTCATCCCACAATCTCTTCTCACTTACAAGCTTCTGATGGTGTAAACATGCACATCTTGCTTTCCCCCCTCCCCTCACCACAACCCCACCCTTGTGCCTTTCTCCTTTCAGATACCCAAGAACTGCCACCAGCCCACTCTGTGCAAGAAGAGGTAGAGGAGGAGAGTGATAGAGAAGAAAAGACACTGTCACTCGATCTGACACTCCCAAAAACCAGCTCAGAAAATGTCACTGCGCGAACTTTAGACGGTAATTTAGAGGCGGGATCTGCATGTGGTGAGTCTCTGGGCAGGAGTGGGCTGCAGTCAGGGCAGGGGGAAAGCGTAGCACAGGTGCCAGCTCCCCGGAGGGCGAGGTTGCACACAAGTACTGCTGCAGAGAACTCAGATGAGGACTTCGATGGAGTGGCCTTCAGAAGAAGGATGATGGGCATGCACACAGAAATGCTTGCTTCAATGGCAGGCTTGTCAGAGAGCCGCTTGTCACTCTCGAGGAGCATGGAGGAGTCCGGATCCAACCTTGCACTGGACTTTGTGTGGAGCTTGGAGCTGATGATTTCCAGGATGGAAATAATGGGCGATTCCATTAGAGCATTTGTGGACCCAATCATGATGCTGGGTGTGATGAGTGATGTCACAGTTTCCATTGCAGCACAAGCGGAAGCGACCCAAGTTCTGAGTGCTGCAAGCGAAACTCAGACTTCTGTCATGCAGGCTCAGCTTGCTGCCACACAAGCTTAGACTGCTGCCATCATGGCTGGGTTTACAAGTATGGAAACGGGCTTGCAGGATTTCACAGCAGTACAACAATCAACCCTCAAACAAATGGCTAGGAATGTTGAGGCGTTGCCCCGGAGTGGTGCAGTTTACAGCCGGGTCTTCCAGGCCCAGAGCTGCTCCAGGTCGTCCTGCAAGGCAATCTGCAGTGTCCCTCATATAAAGTCAGCAGCCTTCCATTAGCCATGCTGCAGCCACTGGTGCAGCACTTTGTAGGAGCACTAAAATAGGCAAAGGCACACGAAAGAGCGACACTAAGGGAATACACAAGAGAATGTGACAGAGATCGTAGGTCGCGCATCAGTCTCCTGAGAACTCATTTTTAGTGTGGAAGCAATTCATCCTCGGTTCCGAGGGATTGCCTAAGAAGAGGGATGTAAAAATGAAAAGATTAGTGAAAGTAAACGGCTGCGACAGGAGAAATTATAATGGGGAATAAGGAAATGGCAGAGAAATTAAACAAATACTTTGCGTCTGTCTTCAAGGAAGAAGACGCAAAAAACTTCCCAGAAATAGTGGAGAAACAAAGGTCTAGCGAGAATGAGGAACTGAAAGAAATTAGTATTAGAGTCATAAAGGCAAAGAAGGAGGCCATTCGGCCCATCGAGTCTGTGCCGGCTCTCTGCAGAGCAATCCAGTCAGTCCCATTCCCTCGCTCTATCCCCGAAGCCCTGCAAGTTTATTTCCCTCAACTGCCAATCCAGTCTCTCCTTGAAAACATTGAGTGTCTCCGCTTCCACCACCTCTGTTGGCAACGAGTTCCAGGTCCTCACCATTCGCTGCATAAAAAAAGTTTTCCCTCACGTCCCCCCTGTATCTCTTGCCCAAAACCATAAATCTGCGTCCCCTAGTCCTTGTACCATCAACTAGTGGGAACAGCCTTTCCCCGTCTAGCCTACCCAAACCCATCATAATCTTGTACACCTCTATCAAATCACCCCTCAACTTTCTTTGCTCTAATGAAAACAAATCCAGCTTCTCCAAACTGTCCTTGTAGCTAGGATCCCCCATCCCCGGAACCATTCTGGTAAATCTCCTCTGCACCCTCTCAAGTGCCGTCAGATCCATCCTAAAGTGTGGTGACCAGAACTGGATGCAATACTCCAGTTGTGGCCTAACAAGCGCTTTATAAAGGTTCAGCATAACTTCTCTACTTTTGTACACAATACCTCTATTTATGAAGCCCAAGATCCTATATGCTTTACTAACCACTCTCTCAATATGTCCCGTCACCTTCAGGGACCTATGCACATTAACTCCCAGGTCCCTCTGTCCCTGCACACTCTTTAAAACTGTGCCTCTCCCTGTTCCTTGTGCCAAAATGCGCCACTTCACACTTCTCTGTATTAAATTGCATCTGACACTTGTCTGCCCATTCTGCTAGCCTTTCTATGTCCTGTTGCAGTCGATTGGTATCATCATCACTGCTTGCCATACCCCCAAGTTTGGTGTCATCGGCAAATTTAGAAATTATACTCTGTATTCCAATATCCAGGTCATTTATTTATATCAAGAAAAGCAATGGCCTCAGCACTGAACCTTGGGGAACACCACTGTCTATCATTTACCACAACTTGCTGTTTTCTGTCCTTAAGCCAATTCCTTATCCAAGCTGCCACTGACCCATCTATTCTATAAGCCTCAATTTTGTTAACCAGCCTTCTATGTTGTAAGATTCGCAAAATTCCCACATTTCCCCCAAGGTTATTAATAAAGGGACCCTATGGACAATTTAAAAAGGGTACCTAAAAGATGGCGTCCGCACCTCGTGACCAAAAGCCTGTAAGATTTTAAAGCTTGGACTCTGCAGCACAAGCTGTTTTGGGAAATTGAAACTTAAAATGCATTTCTGTGAAAAAGGACTTTTGTGTTTGAAAACCTAGACAGTTCAGCAAACACTGAATAGGTATTTTCGTTGGATTGGAACAGATCACCCCAGTTAGGCCTAAGCGCAAGGCCATTAGTTTGTCTGCATAAATAATCGGAAACAGCTTAGGGAAGCGACCAAGGCTACACAGGCCAATTAAAATGCATTAATGACAATATAGCTCGAACATCAGGCCATTAGGTGAGATAAACGGTCATCTAAAAAAACAGTTAGTTTAGATTGGTGTAATCATTCAAAACAGCCCGCCAAAAGTGAAACAATGAACTGACCTGATTTGGCGTGCAGAGAAGGGCCATCGAAAGGAGTATAACTGTAGGCCCTCAGTAGCAATCGCTCTCTTGAGCCCTTGACTCTCTTGCTCCATGCCCTCGTGGCTCCTGCTTTTTTTCCCTCCCGCGCTTGCCGCCTGGCCACTGCCCGTGTCTTTCCCGACTCCATCAGGGACGCCCGGCATTGCACCAGGCGAACATGGGCAAATCAGGCCAGACGAGGCGAGACGAGGCGAGGTGAGATGAGACGAGGTGAGGCGAGATGAGATGAGATGAGATGAGACGAATTGGGAGAAGATCGAAGAACGCTTCGAATAATCGGGCCTTCAATTCAGCCAACCTGCGATTATCTTCATGCAAACTCCAACTGCCGCCTGAGGAAGAGGAACCATCATCCCTGCAAGGTAAAGTACCGAAGCAAAGACTTTAACCTCGGGGTACTTTACCTGGACGATACCCTTGCAGCATCCTGAGACCACGTGATGACGGCAGGCCGCAGAGAGCACAAAGAGCGAACACCGAACCTCACAAAGCTGCTTGAACTCAGCACATTTTGACTCGGTGAGCATGAATTCCTGGCCCCTCATAGCTTAATCTAGTTAGGTATAGGGGTGGGATAAGGATAAGGGGATTGTTAATGTAGTTTGTTTTCCCTCGACGTGCCATGTGTTCCCCATTCCCTGTATAAGTATAGTTATTTTGTTTAAGTCTGTAATTGTTTACCAGTGATTTGGCGCGCAGATAAGGGCCATCGAAAGGAGTATAACTGTAGGCCCTCAGTAGCAATCGCTCTCTTGAGCCCTTGACTCTCTTGCTCCGTGTCCTCGTGGCTCCTCTTTTTCCCCTCCCGCGCTTGCCACCTGGCCACTGCCTGTGTCTTTCCCAACTCCATCAGGGACGCCCGGCATTGCACCGGGCGAACACAGACAAATCAGGCCAGACGAGGCAAGGTGAGATGAGACAAGACGAGGCGAGGTGAGATGAGGTGAGATGAGATGAGACGAATTGGGAGAAGATTGAAGAACGCTTCAAATAATCGGGCCTTCAATTCAGCCAACCTGCGACTATCTTCATGCAAACTGCAACTGCCGCCCGAGGAAGAGGAACCATCATCCCTGCGAGGTAAAGTACCCAAGCAAAGACTTTAACCTCGGGGTACTTTACCTGGACGATGCCCTTGCAGCGCCCTGAGACCACGTGATGACGGCAGGCCCCAGAGAGCACAAAGAGCGAACCCCAGACCCCACAGCTGTTTGAACTCAGCAGATTTTGACTCGGTGAGCATGAATTCCTGGCCCCTCATAGCTTAATCTAGTTAGGTATGGGGTGGGATAGGGATAAGGGGATTGTTAATGTAGTTTGTTTTCCCTTGATGTGCCGTGTGTTCCCCATTCCCTGTATAAGTATAGTTATTTTGTTTATGCCTGTAATTGTTTACCAGTAATTTCTCATAAGACTGTGCTTTATCTCTGTTCAATAAAATCTTGGTTTTCTTACACCAAACCACTTGTCTACTCGAGTTTTCTGTATCACCGCCTGCACTTAAGTCCGGTGTCTAGAACCCAGGGGCGTGGGAGTGATTCGAACCGTTCACCAACAGTCAGGGGCATAATTGACTGGGCGCATGTGACCCACCACCCCCTACAGAAAATGGCGACCGCGGCAGGACACCGGCAGCAGGGTTGCGATACAGTAGACAGTGGTTCGGATGAGCAAACCATGATGGAGGAAAGGATTTCTGATTATGTGTTTAGCAAGGTGAATATCACAAAGAAGTGGATCACCACTCTGTTAAGCGCTGGGCATCCAGTAGATGCAGCAGCTAAGTGGACAGAGGGAAAGGAACACAAGAAGTCCTTAGAGAAGGCAGCCTGGCTGATGTGTTTCAAAAGGCAGGTCCAGCTTTTGGACAGGCTCATTGCAGCACAGGCAGTCAAGTTAAGGGAGTCAGCCCTGGAGATCCAGGATAAGGCTCTGGCAGGGGAGAAGTTGTTAGTAGCTTTGCAGGCCCTGAATCAGGAGAGAGTGCATTTAATGGGAGAACACAAGGCCCAGTTGGAATACCTACGATGCCAAGCCACCGAAGCCAAGGGAAATGAGTTAAGGTGTGGGAGAAGAACGCCCGCTTGGCAAGGCAGATTAGGGAACAGGAAGAGAAAGTACAGGAGGTAAAGGCAGCTTACAAGCTAGCGAGCGAACAGGGGTTTGAGGAGGCAGACCACGGCCCCTGTAAAGAGCGGATAGAAAATCTGAGCTGGGCCCTCCGGAAGGCAAAAGGCATGGTATGCCTCATAAGCCCAAGGCAGGTCAGGCGGATTTTATGGGGAATGAGGGGAGGACAGTTCCAACGTCACCGGTATGCCCAGGGATGACCCGGTTGAGGAAGAGGAGATTTCACGACCACCACCCGTAGCGCCAAGTTTCAGCGAGGTTTGGCAGCAAGGTGGGGTAGAGCCAGCGGTGGAGGCGGAGGTGGAGCCACCCCTGCCAGAGAGGTCGGAGCCGGGACCGATGTGCCCAGCACGGCATCGGAGGTTCGGCCCACCCGTTAATGGCGACCATGAGGGACCCCCCCAAAACCAGTTCGTGTTGCCCTATAGCACCCAACAGCTTAGGGCTATGGTCAACCATATCCCGAAGCTGTCCGAAAAGGGAGACCCCTCGATCCACTTCAGGGACATAGAGCAGGCAGCCAGCGTCAACGACTGCGATGGCGCTGAGCAGGCCAAGATGCTGCTATTCTCCCTGGAGAGTAGTCTCCTCCAATCCCTCTCTAACGAATGTAAAAGGGGGCAGAGCGGGTACGAGGAGCTTAGAGATGCGGTTCTGGAGGCCATGGGGATGAATGAGGGAAGTCCTTTCTCCCGTGTGGAGAGGACGGTCCAGCTCGCAGGGGAAACCCCGCAGGCTTTCGTGGACCGGTTATGGCCGGTGTACCGGAGGGCCTGCCCGGGGGCGCTGAACCGGTGGTTCCTGAATGGGGATCCCCTGGCCCATTGGCTCCGTTGCCTGGTGGCGAACAGCTTGCCACAGGTCCGGGCCAAGGCAAAAGTCTGGTTCGACCTCAAGAACCACCAGACCACCAAGCTTACGGTGATCAGGCAGTTGACTCTGGCCTGTAAATACGGTAGGGGAGCCGATGCACACCCACCTAAGGGGAAGGTGCATGAGGTAAAACCTGGACCGGGAAGGAAAGTGTGGCACCAGGAAGGGAATAACCCCCCCAACACAAAGACGAATTGTTACGGGTGTGGGAAGAATGGTCACTGGCGGAAGGAATGCAAGAACCCTTGGAAGGATAACAAGGGAAAGAATTCTACAGCCCCAGCCCAAATGGCGGGGGTAGGAATCCCTCCCGCCGAGGTCGAGTCACTTTTGGAGAACATGAGGTCCTTATTGACTGGCCAGGGGGGAGTAGCAGCTGCTACCGGTGCTCTGACCCCGTCAGCCCCATCCAACCCACAGCCCTGACTAGAGCCAGTGCAGCCTGTTTACCTGTGTTCTCTCTGGTATGATGAATGGAAAAGACCCCTCTTGGAGATGGAGGTAGAAAAGGTGACGGGGACCTATCTGTTAGACATGGGGGCATCATGCACCGTGGTCTACTCAGCTAACCCCACCACCTCGCCTCTATCTAACAGGGTCCCATACAGTCTGTCGGGGTTCACAGGCAAAGAACAAGCTGGCTAATTTTCCATCCCGCTCGCCATTCGGTTAGGACCACTCCGCTCCAAGTGGACCTGTGTCCTGATGAGATAGGAAGTGGAGGGTAGACGAGGGGTCCTGGGAACCGACTTTATTGTGGGCCACGGGATCCTAGTAGATTTGAGGAATCATTGCCTATGGGGGGCAGGTAAAGGAAAGAACGGTGAGGTAGTAGTGATCCCAGGAAAGGAAGGGAAGGGGACCCTGTGCACCATGAAGCCCAAAGAGGGTTACAACCTCGAGCTTATGGTCAGTAACACTCCACAGAAGCTCCAGGCGTTTGTGCAGGCCCACCTGGCCACATTTGCCACCCACAAACACGACTGCGAGAGGGTCAACGGGTTTGAGGTCAGCGTAGACGGGGACCCCATGGCCCGACCACAGAAACAATATAACATCCCCAGGGAAGCAGAGCCGGACATGGAAGCAGCCATGTCCTTGTTAGTACAGCAGGGAGTTCTGAGACCGATAGCTACCCATGTGAATTCTCCATTGTGGCCGGTTAAACATAGAAACATAGAAGATAGGAGCAGGAGTAGGCCATTCGGCCCTTCGAGCCTGCTCCGCCATTCAACGAGATCATGGCTGATCATCCAAATTCAGTACCCTGTTCATGCCTTCTCCCCATATCCCTTGATCCCTTTAGCCTCAAGAAATATATCCAACTCTTTCTTGAATATATTTAATGAACTGGCCTCCACCGCCCTCTGTGGCAGAGAATTCCACAGGTTCACCACTCTCTGGGTGAAGAAGTTCCTCCTCATTTCAGTCCTAAATGGCTTACCCCTTATCCTTAGACTATGACCCCTGGTTCTGGACTCCCCGGCCATCCGAAACATCCTTCCTGCATCTAGTCTGTCCAGACCTGACAGAATTTTATAGGTTTCGATGAGATCCCCTCTCAATCTTCTAAACTCCAGTGAGTATAAGCCCAATCGACACAATCTCTCCTCATACGTCATTCCTGCCATCCCAGGTATCAGCCTGGTGAATCTTCGCTGCACTCCCTCCATGGCAAGAACGTCCTTCCTCAGGTAAGGTGACCAAAACTGCACACAATACTCAAGGTGCGGTCTCACCAAGGCCCTGTACAACTGTAGCAAGACATCCTTGTTCCTGTACTCGAACCCTCTTGCTACGAAGGCCAGCATACCATTTGCCTTCTTAACCACCTGCTGCACCTGCATGCTTACCTTCAGCGACTGGTGCACAATAACACCCAGGTCTCTTTGCACTTCCCCTTCTCCCAATCTATTGCCATTCAAATAATAATCTGCCTTCCTGTTTTTGCCACCAAAGTGGATAACCTCACATTTATCCACATTATAGTGCATTTGCCATGTTTCTGCCCAATCACCCAACCTGTCCAAATCGTACTGGAGTTTCACGACATCCTCCTCACAGCTTACCCTCCCACCCAGCTTTGTGTCGTCTGCAAATTTGGAGATATTACATCCAATTCCCTCGTCCAGATCATTAACATATATTGTGAACAGCTGGGGTCCTAGGACCAATCCTTGCGGTACCCCACTTGTCACTGCCTGCCACTCGGAAAATGACCCGTTTATTCCAACTCTTTGCTTTCTGTCCACCAACCAGTTCTCTATCCAAGTCAATACCTTGCCCCCATTCCCATGTGCCTTAATTTTGCACGCTAATCTCTTATGTGGGACCTTATCGAAAGCCTTCTGAAAGTCCTAATACACCACATCCACTGGTTCTCCCTTATCTATTTTACCAGTTACATCCTCAAAAAATTCCAGTAGATTAGTCAAGCATGATTTACCTTTTGTAAATCCATGTTGACTTTGTCCGATCCTGTCATTGCTTTCCAAGTGCTCTGCTATTGCATCTTTTATAATAGACTCCAGCATTTCCCCCACTACCGATGTCAGGCTTACCGGTCTATAATTCCCTGCTTTTTCTCTACCACCTTTTTTGAATAGTGGGGTAACATTAGCTACCCTCCAATCCATGGGTACCGTTCCAGAGTCGATCGAGTTCTGGAAGATGACCAGCAATGCATCTACTATCTCTTGGGCCACTTCCTTAAGTACCCTGGGATGTAGACCATCAGGCCCTGGGGATTTATCAGCCTTCAGTCCCATCTATTTTCCTAACACCACTTCCCTACAAATACTGATTTCTTTCAGTTCCTCCCTTTCATCAGACCCTATGTTCCCCAACATCTCTGGGAGGTTATTTGTGTCCTCCTTTGTGAAGACAGAACCAAAGTATGTATTTAGTTGGTCTGCCATTTCCTTGTTTCCCATTATAAATTCCCCTGATTCTGACTGTAAGGGACCTACGCTTGACTTCACCAATCTTTTTAGAAAGCCGGACAATTCCTGGAGGGCCACGGTGGACTACCGGGTGCTCGCTAGTAACATCCCAGCCTGTGCACCAACAGTAGCAGCAGTTGCCGACCTGATAGGAAGTATTCCAGCATCCGCGACCACTTTCACGGTGCTGGATATTTCCAATGGGTTTTGGTCCATCCCTGTAAGGAGGGAGGATCAGTACAAGTTTGCCTTTACGTTTAAAGGGCAACAGTACACGTGGAACTGCTTGCCTCAGGGCTTCCACAACAGCCCCAGCATTTTCCATCAGTGCATGGCAAACAGTTTGAAGGAGTTCAGCCAGCCCAGACAGTTGGTACAATGGCCCTGAAATTAGGATCGGGAGCTTGCCGCGCGTGCAAGCCCCCGATGTGCACTTACCCGGCGCGCTGACATTTTAATCCTGGCCCGCATTGCATTTCCTCTCACTGGCCCGCTTGAGGTCCTGCCGCGCTGTGCGTGCGTGACCCAGCAGCGTACTTAGTGCGATGAGCCGGCTGGGATCACGTGAGCACAGGGCAACCAATGGGAGGTTGCAAAACTTCATTCATGAGTTTGACAGTAAGAGCTGTCAAACTCATGAAAACTCCTGGCCCCAAAACACTACTTAAACCTGAAAGAAAATTTAAAAAAGCATTGCACTACTTAAATGAACCATAAAGAACTCTGAAAAACTATTTTAAACAATAATTTAAAAATTTGAAAAAAAAATTTATATAAAAAATCGGGGCTAAAACTAAACTTACCTTACTGTAAATTCTTTAAAAATAACAAACCTGTGGAAAAAAAAATTCTCAATTGTATTAATAGACCACTTACCTGTAAAACTAAGTACTTACGTGTGGTTTTTCAATGCGTAAATACCGGAAGCCTTTACACACGCGCAACTCTCTAAAAATAGAGGAAATCCAAGTCGCACGCTCTGCCCGATACCGCGCACGCGTTCAGCCTCTTAACCCCTTGGATCAGAGGACAGGAAATGCCGGTTTTCAGCGCATGCGCTGTGCATGCTGAAAACCGGCAATTCCTCCGGGCACACGCGTGAGTACCCTGTCCTTACTCACGCGTTGGGCCCGGAATTACTGGGCCAATATGTGGACGACCTGCTTCTCTTCACCGATTCGAGAGAGGAGCATGACCCACTATTGGCCGAACTGCTGGAGCTGCTTGGGCAGAAGGGTTTTAAGGTATACCCCAACAAAGCGCAGATCAGCCAGCAGGAGGTGAAATTCCTCAGCCTGACTGCGCGCGCTGGAGAAAGGGCCATAGATAAGGCTAGGAGAGAAGCGGTACAAGAGTTACCGGTCCGCAGCACAGTGATGGGTGTGAGGTCGTTTCTAGAGATAACCGGGTACTGTAGAGACTTTATTGAGGACTATGCAGCCACCGCAGCCCCTCTGCTCCGACTCCTACACAAGGGAGCAGAGTGGCTTTGGGATGAGGGTTGCCAGGCAGCATTTGTCAGGCTCACGAAAGACTTGCAGACCGCACCAGCTCTAGGGGCTATAGATGGGGGGAAAGAGATTTTCCTGGAGGTAGCAGCCAGCGGGGACAGCCTGAGTGCTGTGCTGCTCCAAGAGCGGCACGGCCGGCTGCGGCCGGTGGTCTACTCCTCCCGGATACTCATGGATGTGGAGAGGAGCTACTCCAACTGTGAGCGGCACCTCTTGGCCACACATTGGGCTGTGAAAAGATCATTGACCTTCACAGGCACCTCTCCCATCACCCTCCTCACCCATCACACACCCACCCATATGCTTCTGGATGGGAGGATCAAGGATGGAACAGTGAGCAGTGCCCGCATTGCCCACTGGGCCTTGCTCCTCTCGCAGATGTATCTTCCGGTGAAGGGTCTCTGTGAGCCAAAGCTCGCAGCCAACCTGGTATATCCTGGAACAGCCCGCCGGTGTTCCATAGAAGTGGTTTGGGAAGTGAACATAGGTTTACGGGCCGGGATACATCCCACAGGCCGCGAGATCTATGTAGACAGTTCCAGCACGGTATCTGCTGGCGAGCGTCTCACGGGGTGTGCAGTTTACGACCCAGCGGCAAACATTGCCCTGGCGATTAAGCTCCCCAGCACCATGAGTGTCCAGCAGGCTGAACTGTCCACGGTAATGTACGTCGTTACACACCCCGAAATCTTCCCCGCCCCCTACACCATTTGCTCGGACAGCATGTTCACGTGCAATTCGTGTACGGAGTACCTGGCCATCTGGTCCCGCCGCGGATACACCTCCGCCGATGGGAGACCCCTCACAGTAAAACCCCTGCTGGAAAAGATCCTGGCAGCAGTGGGGGAGGAAGGGGAGGTTTTCATCCACAAGGTGAAAGCCCATTCCTCCACAGAACCCCGCGGCCAAGACAACCAGCAGGCTGGCTTGCTCGCCAAGGAGGGTGCCTGCACAGGCACCTTCTGGGACCCATTTGGGTCCAGACCCATGGCGGTGGTCAGAGGTAGGGACGGGACCCAAGGGAGTGTAGTGGTAGCATTAGCCCCGGACCTTAAGACGGTCCAAGCCCAAGACCCCGTCCTCAAAGCAGTCCTCGGTGCAGTAATCGAGGGAAAAAGGGTAGAGGGTCCGTATGGCACAGCAACCCTCTCCGTAAAAGAGGGTATGCTGTTCCGGGGGGAACAGTGGGTTGTGCCGCAGCAGCACTGGAGGAAATTCCTTCAACTGGCCCATGAGGGTCCAGGAGCGGGACACCCCGGGCCTGAGACCACCTGGCAGCGGGTGGAACAGGCGGGATGGTGGGACTCAGGGAAGATGTCCGCGAGTTCTGTGCAGGCTGTCTTGTGTGCGCTGCTAATAACCCTGACCCCCATAAAAGGAAGGTACCTATGGGACACGTCAGGAGGGTAGAGGGACCATAGCGGTCGATCCAAGTCGACTACATCGGGCCCCTGCCCACCGCCCAGCAAGGCTATAAGTACTGCCTAGTCCTGGTGGACGTGTTCACCAAATGGTTAGAGGCCTTCCCCTGCAGAACAGCCACAGCTCTGGGTACTGCCAGGATCCTGGTCTGGGAAGTGTGCTCGCGGTGGGGACTACCACAGTATGTGGAGTCCGACCAAGGGAGTCACTTCACCGGACAGGTGAAGCAGAACACCCTTATGCTGTTAGGCATTGAGGGGAAATGGCACGTGGCCCACAACCCCCAGTCATCGGGGATTGTGGAACGTATGAATTGGACCCTAAAAGAAAGGTTAAGGAAGGAGACGGTGGACTCGCCCCGTAAATGGGCCAAGGTCCTACCGTTGGATTTGATGGGGATCCGGGCCAGCCAGTCTAAAAACACGGGGTACTCCCCACACGAGCTGATGACTGGCAGGGTTATGCGGACCCCCACCCATGTACTAGCCCCGGTGCTTACGGAGGGTCAGCTCAGGGAGGTAAACCGGGACAGGTTCGCCCGAAACCTCTTTGAGCACCTGAAGCAGGCCCACGAGCAGACGGCTGGGAACATGGGATAGCAGCATCGGAGTAACCGATTGCTGCTCGAACCCCGAAAGCACCATGAGTGGGAAGTAGGCGATCAGGGCATGGTGAGGAGCTATGCCCGAGTAGGGAGTTTGGAACCATTATACATGGGGCCCTACAGCATTGTAGATAAAGCCAGCCCCATGGTATACGCCGTGAAGATGCCTCAGTGCACAAAATGGTTTCATATCAACCAGTGCAAGCTGTTTAGACCTGAGAGGGGAAAACAGCCAGTTGGGGTAAGGTCTGAGGATAAAAATCCTTAGCCTGCAGTAGGAGCGAGTTCACAGACTGCACAGGCAGGCGCTGTGGCTTGCTTAAAGGGAGGGGCCATCCCGCCCAGCGATTGGGACATTCCCCCACTCTTCTGGGATCCAGATGAGGAAGGGCCCGAGGGCGAAAATCCCGCCCCTAACCCAGGTGTAGAGGAGGAGGGACTTGAGGTCGAAAACCCTGCCCCAGCCATGGGACCTGGGGGCGGAGACTCTCAGCTCGCAGCACCAGGCTGCTAAGAGTTACCTGCCCCTAGCCCAGGTTCGGGAGAGGTCAAGCCTGAGGGAGCAGCGGTTCGGATTAAAGGCCCATCGGCCAAGAAAGCCCCACCCGCCAAGGTCCATAGAAGGTCCCCACGGACGCCCCAGCTGAGAAAGCCATGGTCACCAGCTCTCCAGTTACCAAGGGCCGCCCCTCGAGTTCGGTGGTGGTCCAAGGACAGAGGTCCCCAGCCAGCAGACACGGGCGGCGAGGGACCAACAGTGCAGGACGGTGCGGTCACGCCGGAGGAAGCGGTGTGCCGCAGTCCAACCAGGAATTAGCCTGGCCGCCCGGAGATTGGCAGCGGATGTACATAGTTTAGGTAATGTATGTTTATAATTTTAGGTTAGGTATTTAGCTTAAGTTTGGGTGTTTTAGCTTAAGTTAAGTAAGGTGATGGGTAGTGTTAAGTCGAGGCCGCAAGGCTCAACTATGCTTCACCCAAGCCAAAGAATCTCTTGGGGACCTGCTGCATGTTTTTGTATCAGTTGCAGAAAGACTTTCAGGATGAAGGGGATCGTAATCCTACTCACCCTGATGGGACTGAGCCTGGAAAGGAGGGGTGAAGTGCAAGACTCCCACATCTATGGGTGCTCCGGAGATAGTGCGCCGATAGCAACCGACGGAAGCGGCGAACGGGATGCCGAGGAGACTGCCGTCTACATCCACGAGGGAAGGTGGCCAGGGTGGCTGGGGTCTAATTCATCTCAGTACTCCAGCCAGACTGGTTTCACGTACGGGGAGGCCTCCCTCCTTTGCCCCAGGGTACGGGTCGTTACCACAAGGGTCAGCGTCACCATAGGGAAGCGTATATGTTTAACGTGCAAGGGGCACATTCCTCTGGATAGGTGGTGGTGGCTCAGAAAGCTGAGCAAATATATGAGGAACCCTGCAGTCGAGTGGGAACGGTTGGGGAACAAAACCCACCGGACGATTACAGGGACTCATGTGGGATTAATTGTGTGTTGGGACAAGTGGTGGGAACCGGATCAAGGGATTTACATCTGTATGTGGGGGTCAGAGAAGGTCTGCCCCTCAGGCATAGCCATTGTTTTCCACCGGCAGTGGCACGACACCGGGGAGGGGATGAAGTTGGATGCCAGCCGGAAGGTGTGCGCGGTCCCATACTCCCCGATCCCAGTCATCACCACTGAGCTTGTTACCCGCCCCCGAAAGCCCCTGCCCACGGCGCAGGCAGCGAGGTTACCCATGGAAGGGTGCCCCACCACCACCAAGGGACCAGGGAATGGGTTGGTACTAGTACCTACCGATCAGATGCTGTACCAGGGGGTACACTACGCGGTAGCCTCCGTGATTTTAAATCTCACCGAGGTACATTTGCCGGAGTGGTGTCCCAAAGAAACAGAGCAGCTATACCACGCCCTATTAAAGGACATGTTCAAGAAGTTTTATGAGTTCGATTTCACCCATATTGACAAAACCAAACAGTACACCACACACCGCGAGTTTTTGGGTAATGCAGGGAGGCAAAGAAGGGGAGTATGGAATTATGTTTTTACTACGTTTAATACTGGGTCCTCTGTCATCAACAGTTTGGATGACATAGAGCTGCAGACCCAGATATATGGTTTAAAAACACAGTTAAAGAAGATATTAACGGATGAGAACAAGGTAGTGGGCTCGGAGTTACATGAGGACCAAGCCATGACCGTCCATTTAAAGGAGATTATAGCGGAGTTGGAGAAGCACGCAAAGACGGTAAATGCCCTCATAAGGGAGGGCAGAAACGCTTCTGACCAGGTTGCGCAGAACGAGGTATGCGTGCTATACAGGGCATGGTTGCTGGGCAAGGGCCGCAGTAATCTGGAGGATTTAAAACAGGGTTTAGTCCCCTCCTGGATCAGCAACAAGCACCTTGCAGCCCTCCACCCGTTTGAGAACGCATTAAGCCCATGCCAACTCCGGAGAGCTTCCGAGGCCTACCCAGTCCCCGTGGATTGTGGACGGTCCAACCACATGATCATGGGAGTAGTAGTTAGGATGCCGGTCATGGGTAGGACAGCCCGACCCGCACCAGTATACAGGGTTGAGAACATTGGAGTCATTCAAGGGGGTGCGCACATTCGTTTCACAGTGGTCCCACCTTATGTCATAAAGTGGGAGCACGCTATGACAGGTACTGACCTCTCAGGGTGCCGGAGCTGGGGAGCACACATAATCCTGTGTCCCCAACAGTTGAATGCCTGTTCAAAACTGCAGTGTGGGTTCAGAGCTGCTGGCGCAAAACCTATAAATTGTACCATGGAGGCAATGGCAAAAGGCCATGTTCCCCTGCAGGTAGCATATATAGGCGGTGGGACATATTGTGTCACCACAGGTGCATCCCACTACCAGCATGGACAGCATAGCTGGTGTCTGGTTAGTGACAGCAGTTTCTGTTTTAAACTCGAGGCAGAAGTTCAAGTGGCCCAGGAGTGAATTGTCCCCCTTCCTGAACCCTCCACTGTTCACCTCACTGTGAAGGAGAACTTTACCAATTTGCAGAAATACGTGGCGCACTTCGGCTACAAAAGTCCCCCTCTCCCTGAACACCTTACCAAAATGCTCAAATCCATTATAGTTTCGCAGAAACATTTTTACACTCTAGAGCAGAAAACAGTAGAGATAGGGACTAAGATATTGGATATTGTGATTCCACCCTGGTGGGACATTTGCAATAACACAGAGGTCCCTTCGTGGATCAGACTGGCTTCCCACATTCTCATGGTTTGCCAGTTAGGGATAGCATTGTATCTAGTCTGCATTCAATGTAAGGGAAAAGGTCAGTTGTTAGAATTACGAAACCAGAGGATCTGGAAGGAACATTATGTGAAGGTGGAGGGAGATACGCCTGTTTGGGCTTTTCCTTGTATTTTTGATTAAAGATTGTTGTTTTTTGTGTTTGTTGTTTTTAATAAAGATTTTGCGATGCATTCTTAATAAAGATGTATGTGTACCAAGTGGTGCAGGGGTGTTGGACCCCCTCCATTCTTGGATGTTTGTAAAAGACTGTAATTATTCTATGTATACTTATGTACACTACATTTTCGCGAAATGAGAACTGCATGTGTCGTGGGTATATTAGATAGGTAATTACAGGGGAAGGTTGACTATGGAGGGTCAGAAAAACTTTACTCACTTTGTAACGATGATACTTCAAGCAAGTTTTATTATCACAGGGGGGAGTGTAAGATTTGCAATATTCCCGCATTTCCCCCAAGGTTATTAATAAAGGGACCCTATGGACAATTTAAAAAGGGTACCCAAAAGATGGCGTCCGCACCTCGTGACCAAAAGCCTGTAAGATTTTAAAGCTTGGACTCTGCAGCACAGAACAAGCTGTTTTGGGAAATCGAAACTTAAAATGCATTTCTGTGAAAAAGGACTTTTGTGTTTGAAAACCTAGACAGTTCAGCAAACACTGAATATGCATTTTCATCGGATTGGAACAGATCACCCCAGTTAGGCCTAAGCAGAAGGCCATTAGTTTGTCTGCATAAATAATTGGAAACAGCTTAGGGAAGTGACCAAGGCTGCACAGGCCGATTAAAATGCATTAATGACAATACAGCCCAGACACCAGGCCATTAGGTGCGATAAACGGCCATCTAAAAAAAGTTAGTTTAGATTGCTATAATCATTTAAAACAGCCCACAAAAATGAAACAATGAACTGACCTGATTTGGCGCGCAGATAAGGGCCATCAAAAGGAGTGTAATTGTAGGCCCTCAGTAGCAATCGCTCTCTTGAGCCCTTGACTCTCTTGCTCCGTGTCCTCGTGGCTCCTGCTCTTTTTCCCCTCCCGCGCTTGCCGCCTGGCCACTGCCCGTGTCTTTCCCAACTCCATCAGGGACGCCCGGCATTGCACCAGGTGAACATGGGCAAATCAGGCCAGATGAGGCGGGACGAGACGAGACGAGACAAGGCGAGGTGAGATGAGACAAGACGAGGCGAGCTGTGATGAGATGAGACGAGACGAATTGGGAGAAGATTGAAGAACGCTTTGAATAATTGGGCCTTCAATTCAGCCAACCTGCGACTAACTTCATGCAAACTCCAACTGCCACCCGAGGAAGAGGAACCATCATCCCTGTGAGGTAAAGTACCCAAGCAAAGACTTTAACCTCGGGGTACTTTACCTGGACGATGCCCTTGCAGCGCCCTGAGACCACGTGACGATGGCAGGCCCCAGAGATCACAAAGACCGAACCCCGGACCCCACAGCTGTTTGAACTCAGCAGATTTTGACTCGGTGAGCGTGAATTCCTGGCCCCTCATAGCTTAATCTAGTTAGGTATGGGGTGGGATAAGGATAAGGGGATTGTTAATGTAGTTTGTTTTCCCTCGATGTGCCGTGTGTTCCCCATTCCCTGTATAAGTATAGTTATTTTGTTTATGCCTGTAATTGTTTACCAGTAATTTCTCATAAAACTGTGTTTCATCTCTGTTCAATAAAATCTTGGTTTTCTTACACCAAACCACTTGTCTACTCGAGTTTTCTGTATCACCGCCTGCAGCTAAGTCTGGTGTCTAGAACCCAGGGGCGTGGGAGCGATTCGAACCGTTCACCAACAGTCAGGGGCACAACTGACTGGTCGCACGCAACACGCCACCCGCCACCCGCCACCCGCCACCCCCTACAATGTGGTACTTTGTCAACCACCTTCTGAAAATCCATGTAGACAACATCCATTGCATTCCCTTCATCAATTCTCCCTGTTACTTCATCAAAAATTTCAGTTAGATTAGCCAAACACGGTCTGCCTTTTACAAATCCATGTTGGCTCTCATTAATTAGCTTAAACCTCTCCAAGTGCCCATTAATTTTTTCCTTGATTATTGTTTCTAAAACTTTACCCACCACTGATGTTAATCTGACCGGCCTGTCATTACGAGGATTGTCCTTACACCCTTTCTTGAACAATGGTGTCACATTTGCCACTTTCCAATCCTTCGGCAC
The DNA here is from genome assembly GCF_052327205.1 of Somniosus microcephalus. Lineage (NCBI taxonomy): Eukaryota > Metazoa > Chordata > Chondrichthyes > Squaliformes > Somniosidae > Somniosus > Somniosus microcephalus. Next base: position 151,820,933 of record NC_140989.1, on the reverse strand, counting down.
CTCCCCTGCATCTAGGGAAGATTGGTAAATTATGGCAAGCCCTTCCAATATCTCCTCCCCTAAATCCCTTAGCAACCTGGGATGCAAGCCATCTGGATCAGGCGACTTATCCACTCAAAGCATACCCAGCCTTTCTAGTACATCCTGTCTATCAATTTTCACCCCTTCCATTGCTTCTACCTTTTCCACTTCTACTGATATTTTGTCAGTATCCATGTCCTTAGTAAACACCGATACAAAGTACTCATTGAGTATTCTAGTCTAGCCCTGTGCCTCTAAGCATATATATAACCTTCTTTGTCCCTAATAGGCCCCATCCCGCCCCTTACTACCCCCGCTTACTGTTTACATGCCGGTAGAGGATTTTTGGGTTCCCTTTTATGTTAACCGCCATAGTACTGGAGAAATTAATGGGACTGAAAGCCGATAAAATCCCATGGACCTGATGGCCTACATCCTAAGGTTTTGAAAGAGGTGACTATAGAGGTAGTGGATGAATTGGTTGTCATTTTCCAAAATTTCATAGATTCTGGAACGGTTCCAGCGGATTGCAAGGTAGCAAATGTAACCCCACTATTTAAGAAAAGAGGGAGAGAGAAAACAGGGAACTACAGACCAGCTAGCCTGACATTAGTAGTAGGGAAAGTGCTAGAATCTATTATTAGGGACCTGATGACAGGGCACTTAGAAAATCATGATATGATTGGGCAGAGTCAACACAGACTTATTAAAGGTAAATCATGTTTGACAAATCTGTTAGAGTTTTTTGAGGTTGTAACTAGCAGAATAGATAAGGGGGAACCAGTGGATGTGTATTTGGATTTTTAGAAGGCATTCGATAAGGTGCCACATAAGAGGTTATTAAACAAAATTAGGGCTCATGGGATTGGGGGTAATATACTAGCATGGATTGAGGATTGGTAAACAGAGACTCATCTTTTGATTCTTAACTTGTCCCATTATCATCTCCTTTTGCCTTGCACCATCATCCCTTCTGTCTCTTAATCTCTCCTGCCTTCCATCCTATCACAGACCTTCCCTTTTGTTCTTTCCTCCCCTCCCCCCTTTCCCTGCCCTACACTTGCTTAAAAACCTGTTCCATCTCCAACTTTTTCCAGTTCTGACAAAGGGTCATCGACCTGAAACGTTAACTCTGTTTCTCTCTCCATAGATGCTGCCTGATCTGCTGAGTATTTCCAGCATTTTCTGTTTTTATTAACAACTAGCTGGGGGGGCCCAGCGTTGCCAAGGCTTTTTTGTAAAATGGCAGTTTACAGGGCCGCGCGGTTTACGGCCGGCCACTGCCGCTCCCCCGCTCTGTGTCTCGGGCCGAGCGGTTGTGAGGCCCGGCCCAAGTGACCCCAACTCACCTCCCGCTCCCGCGGGCCGGGAGCAAGATACTGTGCCGGAGCCGCACTGTGGGGGTTTGTTGTGCTGGTGCTGTCGCTGTCGGTGTTAAAAAATATGGTGGCGACGTTTCGGGAGGCTGCAGGATTAGGCCCGCCCACACATGGAATGAAACGCCCCCCATGATGCAAGAGAGAGAGAGACTGGGGGGAGAAGAGAGAGAGAGAGAGAAGGAGAGAGAGACAGAGACATCTGGAACAAAGGACTCATAACGCCCATATACAAAAGTGGGGACAAAATCGACCCAAACAACTATCGAGGCATCTGTGTAAACAGTAACCTGGGGAAGGTATTCTGTAGCATCATAAACAAAAGACTTATAAACTTCCTTGAGGAGCACAATGTCTTGAGTAAAAGCCAAATTGGATTCCTGCCAAACTATAGAACATCCGATCATATCTTCACCCTACAGACCCTAATTGACAAACACGTTCACCATAACAAAAGCAAAATCTACGCATGCTTTGTAGATTTCCAGAAGGCTTTCAACTCCATCTGGCATGACGGTTTATTCCTGAAACTTATCGAAAGCGGGGTAGGAGGGAAAACATATGATGTAATTAAATCAATGTATACAAACAACAAATGTGCAGTTAAAATTGGAGACAAACAAACAAAATACTTCCCACAGGGGCGGGGGGTGACGCAGGGCTCGCCAATCTCACCGACACTCTTTAATATTTACATTAATGGATTGGCAAAACTACTTGAACAATCTACAGCACCCGGCCTCACCCTATATGAATCCAAGGTTAAATTCCTCCTCTATGCAGATGACCTGATTCTGCTGTCACCAACTAAGGAGGGCCTATAGCAGAACCTGGACCTGCTGGAGTCGTACTGCCAGACTTGGGCCCTGACAATAAATCCCCAAAAAACCAAAGTCCTTGTGTTCCAGCAAAGATCCAAACACCAGGGACCCAAAATAAATTTCACAGTAGGAACAATCAAAATTGAACAAACCACTAACTACACATACTTGGGCTCAAAAATCAGTTCTACGGGAAACTTCAAACTGGCTGTGAATGAACTGAAAGAGAAAGCAAGAAGGGCTTTCTATGCCATCAAAAAATCAATCCAAATAGAAATCCCAATTAGCATTTGGCTCAAAATTTTCAAATCAGTAATTGAACCAATTGCACTCTATGGCAGTGAGGTGTGGGGACCGCTAACACAACAAGAATTTGCAAAATGGGACAAACACCCAATTGAGATCCTACATGCAGAATTCTGTAAAAGTATCCTACGGACTCAAAGGAAAACAGTAAACAATGCATGCAGGGCGGAACTAGGCCAATACCCATTAATAATCACTATCCAAAAAAGAGCCACCAAATTTTGGAATCACCTACAAATGAGCAACCCCCAATGCTATCACTACGACGCCCTGAAATGCCAAGAGCTGACCATAAAGAAGAATACCCTCAGTCAACTAGTCCTGGGACTCAGTGAAGTAACTACTAACAATACTAACAATAACCAGCCCCAGGACAGTGACAGGGTAACACAAAGAATTCGACCCAACACAATCGTCGCTAAGCAAAAGGAAAAATATCTGACATATTGGGCAGAAACAACAAAAACCCAAAGCAAACTCAATTGCTACTTGGCCCTAAACAGACAATACAACATAGCTGATTACCTGACCCTGGTAAAGGATAACAAACTGAGAAGAACCTTGACAAGGTACAGACTTAGCGAACATAGCCTAGCGATCGAAAAAGGCAGACACAGGCAGACCAGGCTGCCAAGAGAAGACAGGATATGCTCTCACTGCAGTCAGGGAGTAGTGGAGACAGAGATGCACTTCCTCACAGCCTGTGGAAAATATCAGGGCATCAGGGAGAATTCCTACCAAAAATTCTCACAAATATGCCCTGAATTCAGAAATCTGAATGACAACCAAAAACTCCCATTCCTACTGGGGGAGGAGAGAAGCTGTGTAACACTGACGGCACACTATGTTACAGCTTGCCATGAACAGAGGGACAACCAGTAAACTAAGAAAAGAGTATATATAAACAAGGCGAATGTATATTTATACACTCAGGGATATACCTGTTTATACACTGTATGAATAGAACTGCGTTTATGTGTTCAACCATAAATGTATTTTGATGCTTTGGCAACATAAGATGTACCTTATCATGCCAATAAAGCGATTTGAATTTGAATTTGAATTTGAGAGGGAAGGAGAGAGAGACAGAGAGAGGGAAGGAGAGTGTAATGTCCATGTGTAATTGAGACACAGACTGCAGAAGTTGGTTATAACAGGTGTTTACCGAATGGAGACAAAACTGGAACTACTATACAAAGTTACTGCACAGGCTTATATACAGGGGTGGTCACTACTGGTACTGCAGTATACAGGGGCTGCAGAATATAGTTCCTTCTTCAAGGTACATACACTACAGAGAGAGAGACAGAGAGAGAGAGGGAAGGAGAGAGAGACAGAGAGAAAGAGGGAAGGAGAGAGAGGGAAGGAGAGAGAGACAGACAGAGACAGAGAGGGGAGGAGAGAGAGAGACTGGGGGCAGAGAGAGAGAGACAGGGAGAGAGAAAGAATAGAAAGACTGGGGGGAGAGAGGGAGAGAGAGAGAGACGGGGAGATAGAGAGAGAGAGAGACTGGGGAGATAGAGAGAGAGACTGAGGGGGGAGAGAGAGAGCGACTGAGGGGGAGAGAGAGAGACTGGTGGAGAGAGAGAGAGACGGGGGAGAGAGAGAGAGAGTAGAGAGACTGGGGGAGAGAGACGGGGGAGAGAGAGAGAGAGACTGGGGAGAGAGAGAGAGAGAGACGGGGAAGGGAGAGAGAGACTGGGGAGAGGGAGAGAGACTGGGGAGATAGAGATAGAGAGAGAGAGAGAGAGAGCGAGAGAGAGACTGGGGGGGGGGGGGAGAGAGAGACCGGGGGGGTGGGGGGGAGACAGAGAGAGACTGAGGGGAGAGAGAGAGAGATGGGGAGAGAGAGAGAGAGAGACTTGGGGGGAGAGGGAGAGAGTGGAGGGAGAGGGAGAGAGTGGGGGAGAGAGAGAGACTGGGGGGAGAGGGAGAGAGTGGGGGGGAGAGAGAGAGAGACTGGGGGGAGAGAGAGACTGGGGGAGAGAGAGACTGGGGGGAGAGACTGTGGGGGGGAGAGACTGGGGGAGAGAGAGACTGGAGGAGAGAGAGAGAGACTGGGGGGAGAGAGAGAGACTGGGGGAGAGAGAGAGAGACTGGGGGGGAGAGAGAGAGAGACTGGGAGAGAGAGAGAGAGACTGAGGGGGAAGAGAGAGAGACAGGAAGAGAGAGAGAGAGAGAGAGACTGGGGAGATAGAGAGAGACTGAGGGGGGAGAGAGAGAGCGACTCAGGGGGAGAGAGAGAGACTGGGGGAGAGAGAGAGAGACGGGAGAGAGAGAGAGTGAGAGAGTGGAGAGACTGGGGGAGAGAGAGGAGAGAGACTGGGGAGAGAGAGAGAGAGACTGGGGAGAGAGAGGAGAGAGACTGGGGAGAGAGAGAGAGACTGGGGGAGAGAGAGACTGGGGAGAGAGAAGGGGGAGAGAGAGAGAGAGACTGGGGGAGAGAGAGAGAGAGAATGTTATAAATGTTTTCCAGCAAGCCAGTTTTCATATAATCTCTGTAAGAGTCAGTACAAGAGACATAATCAACTCACCTGCAAGTTGGATGTATCCCTTTTAATAGCACTGGTGTGCGGTCCCTCGTGCAGCTGAACGCATGTTTAGCTGTGTGTGTTTAGGAGAGGGCGCTAATTGGAACGGCAACACCCAAAATGGTAGGTCATGCGTCAAATCAGCATTACACGTTGACTGACATCACGATCTGCCTACTCTGCCGGTGCACGCATGTCCTGCCTGTGCTATTGCACTCACCAAGATGGTGACCATTGTGGGTCATGCTGGAAGTGGGCGGAAATGAGCCGGCTGCCATTCTTTTCTCCAAACCGGCCTTAACTGCCAGCATGAAGGTGCCGAATTTTGCGGCGCCCTTTTCTTTGAAATAGTGCCATGGGATTTTTGCGTCCAGCTGAGAGCAGACGTCAGTTTAACGTCTCAATCAAAATACAACACCTCCTGCAGTGCAGCACTCCCTCAGCACTGCACTGGAGTGTCAGCCTAGACTTTTTCTGCTCAAGTCTCTGGAGTGGGACTTGAACCCAGCAGCTTCTGACTCAGAGGTGAGAGTGCTACCCACTGAGCCAGGGCTGACACACAAAAGGCAATCTATCCTATTGGCAACCAGCAAGTTGGAGATGCAGCTTCAGATATTTAGGGTATTTAAGGAGAAAGAGGTAGGGCCAGTGGTTTGCAGCATACTTTGTACTGGGTGCAGTTTTCCTGTACCTTAGTGCACTTCCTCAGTCCAGAGAATTTTTTTTCTTCTCATTTGCTCCCATGAGGGAAGCACAGAGGAGCCAGCATCGACATGACTGGCCTCCCCTTGCAATGCTCAGGTGACTAAATGTTCCCATCACATGGGCAAACTGCAGAGGGAGATCATTTCAATTGTGTATATTAGTCAATCCACGGAATCCGTTGGGGTCAGCTTCCCACTCAACTAGCCCGGATGTACCCAGAATGCATTGTGGGCCACTTTTTGACCCCACCACAGAATAGCTTCTTACATTTCCTTCAGAAAATATTATTTTCTTCTTTTGCAGTCATAAGTTAAATTTCCAGATTGTTACGACTGAATGTGCTCTCCCATCTCAATATTTCAAAAGCTGGGGCTATTTTCTTTGTTGGAGCTGATAATTTATCCCAGTGCTCCCCCTTTGTCTGCCATGTCACCCTTGAAGCCATGGTGTGGGCTACCTTCTATCTGACAATCCACTTTTAAGTTATGAAGACAGATTGTAAAGTTCTCCGCATCCCTTAATGATTGTAGAAATGTTAGTTATTTTTGGAGAACTTTTGCCCAGGTTTCACAGTGTCTGTGGCAGCCCAAACAAACATGTCAAGTTCAGTCTCATAGAAACATAGAAGATAGGAGCAGGAGTAGGCCATTCGGCCCCTCAAGCCTGTTCCACTATTAAATGAGATCATGGCTGATCATCCAAATTCAGTACCCTGTCCCTGCTTTCTCCCCATATCCCTTGATCCCTTTATCCTTAAGAAATAGATCTAACTCCGTTTTAAATATATTTAATGAATTGGCCTCAACTGCCTTATGTGGTAGAGAATTCCACAGGTTCACCACTCTCTGGGTGAAGAAATTCCTCCTCATCTCAGTCCTAAATGGCTTACCCCTTATCCTTAGACTGTGACCCCTGGTTCTGGACTCCCCTGCCATCGGGAACATCCTTCCTGCATCTAATCTGTCTAGTCCTGTTAGAATTTTATAAGTTTCAATGAGATCCCCTCTCATTCTTCTAAACTCTAGCGAATATAAGCCTAATCGACCCAATCTCTCCTCATACGTCATTCCTGCCATCCCAGGTATCAGTCTGTTGAATCTTCGCTGCACTCTCTCCATGGCAAGAACATCCTTCCTCAGATAAGGTGAACAAAACTGCACACAATACTCAAGATGTGGTCTCACCAAGGCCCTGTACAACTGCAGCAAGACATCCTTGCGCCTGTACTCGAATCCTCTCACTATGAAGGCCAACATACCATTTGCCTTCTTAACCGCCTGCTGCGCCTGCATGCGTACCTTCAGCGACTGGTGCACAAGGACACCCAGGTCTCATTGCACTTCCCCTTTTCCCAATCTATTGCCGTTCAGATAATAATCTGTCTTCCTGTTTTTGCCACCGAAGTGGATAACCTTGCATTTATCCACATTATACTGCATCTGTCCAATCACACAACCTGTCCAAATCATACTGGAGTTTCTCGGCATCCTCCTCACAGCACACACGCCCACCCAGCTTTGTGTCGTCTGCAAACTTGGAGATATTACATCTAGTTCCCTCGTCTAGATCATTTATATATATTGTGAATAGTTGGGATCCTAGCACCAATCCTTGTGGTACCCCACTAGTCACTGCCTGCCACTCGGAAAAAAAACCATTTATTTCAACTCTTTGCTTCCTGTCTGCCAACCAGTTCTCTATCCAAGACAGTACCTTACCCCCAATCTCATGTGCTTTAACTTTACACGCTAATCTCTTATGCGGGACCTTATCGAAAGCCTTCTGAAAGTCCAAATACACCACATCCACTGGTTCTCCCTTATCTATTCTACTAGTTACATTCTCAAAAATTCCAGTAGATTAGTCAAGCATGATTTACCTTTTGTAAGTCCATGCTGACTTTGTCCGATCCTGTCACTGTTTTCCAAGTGCTCTGTTATTACATCTTTTATAATGGACTCTAGCATTTTCCCCACTACCAATGTCAGGCTTACCGGTCTATAATTCCCTGTTTTCTCTCTACCACCTTTTTTAAATAGTGGGGTTACATTAGCTATCCTCCAATCCATGGGAACTGTTCCAGAGTCTATAGAATTTTGGAAGATGACCAGCAATGCATCTACTATTTCTAGGGCCACTTCCTTAAGTACCCTAGGATGTAGATTATCAGGCCCTGGGGATTTATCGGCCTTCAATCCCATCAATTTCCCTAACACCATTTCCCTACAAATACTGATTTCATTCAGTTCCTTCCTCTCATTAGAACCTATGTTCCCCGACATCTCTGGGAGGTTATTTGTGTCCTCCTTTGTGAAGACAGAACCAAAGTATGTATTTAATTGGTCTGCCATTTCTTTGTTCCCCATTTTAAATTCCCCTGATTCTGACTGCAAGGAACCTATGCTTGACTTCACCAACCTTTTTCTCTTCACATATCTATAGAAGCTTTTACAGTCAGTTTTTATGTTCCCTGAAAGCTTACTCTCATAATCTATTTACCCCCTCTTAATTAATCCCTTTGTCCTCCTTTGCTGAATCTTAAACTGCTCCCAGTCCTCAGGTTTGCTGCTTTTTCTGGCCAAATTATATGTCCTCTCCTTAAATCTTATGCTATCCCTAATTTCCCTTGTTAGCCACGGTTGAGTCACCTTTTTTGTTTTATTTTTATACCAAACAGGGATGAACAAATTCTGTCGTTCATCCATGCGATCTTTAAATGTTTGCCATTGCCTATCAACCCTTTAAGTAACGTTCCCCAATCCATCCTAGCCAACTCGTGCCTCATACCATCGTAGTTTCCTTTATTTAAATTCAGGACCCTAGCCTCTGAGTCAACTACTTCACTCTCCATTTTAATGACGAATTCTATCATATTATTCGCTCCTCCCCAAGGGGCCTCACACAACACGATTGCTAATTAATCCTTTCTCATTACATAATACCCAGTCTAAGATGGCCTGATCTCTAGTTGGTTCCTCGACATATTGGTCCAGGAAACCATCCCGTATACACTCTAGGAATTCCTCCTCCACAGTATTGTTACTAATTTGGTTAGCCCAATCTATATGTAGATTAAAGTCACCCATGATAACTGCTGTGCCCTTATTGCACGCATCTCTAATTTCCCATTTAATGCCTCCGTGAAATCTAGTTTCTATCTTAAGGAAGTCTCCCTCCAATTTTCAGCAATCCAGGGCTTGCAGAAAATAAAATCTCATAGTCCTTAGCAAAGATAATTGATATCTGGTTGGGTAGCTTAACTTACAACGAGTAGCAATATCGCACAACTGAAGGAGCAAAATCACCCCTCCCTATCTCTGTAACCCTCCAAGATCTCTGCACTCCTCCAATTCTGGCCTCATGTCTTAATATCTCCTTATGTGGCTTGGTGTCAAATTTTGTTTAATAACGCTCCTGTGAAGCGCTTTGGGACATTTTACTATGCACGTTGTTGTTGTTGTTGTTGTAAGCACTTTGGCCAGTAATGGCCATTATTTCCCCCAGATTACAAATCTTTAGCACCTGGCTGATAGAAAAGTTAGGCCTAACTCCCTTATTTTGAAATGGTACATTCATATTGTATTGGTAAATCTGGTTAGGTTGCATCTCCTTGCTTGTGTAGACGCATAGAGCAGGAAGTTCATTTTCTGTTTATTTGGAAGATACTGGTGTTGAGAATGAAAAGGGGGGATTGCTTTGTCTTACCTTTTGTGGAGGTTAGGGAGTTGCTGTTGCATGTACCTTTTCAACGCTGTGCAGGATTTGTCGCACAGCGAAGGTGTTTATTTTAGTTTCAATCTGCACAAAGCTGTAGTGCTGATAGTAGGAGCTTAGGAAGAGGGGCTGGTATTTTTTCAAAAATGTAAAACTTGTACATGTCTGGAGAGGAATGAAGAGCCTGAAAGAAGCAGGAGCCAAGGAGAAATTGAGACCAAGCACAGAGAAGAAAACATGTGGGTGAAGCAGAAATAAAGAGACTGAGAGACAGACAGAAAGGCACAGAGTCCAACACAGTCTGATATGGTAATAAAACAAGAATAACATCTAAATTTGAGAGCACAGGCAATGTCAACTGTGCAACTCTTTCAGATTGTTATAAATCTGAGTTCCCCAAAGGCATGCCATGATAAAAATGGTCTAGCTGATCCTAGGCAGCAGCCTTTCCAACATTGCAGCGATGTGGCGTGACTGTAAACCTTCTACAATAGCAACAGGAGCTCCTAGTGCTTATGACAGACAACCAAGTTCATGCCAAGAACATTAGAGCTGTTGTAGTTACACTTCAACATTCTGGATCAATCAAACAATCTGCCCTGCGAGGACCCTGGGTTGTGTTACATTCCAAAAAGATCTCCCAGGTCCTTAAGGCGAGTTACATTCAAAATGAGGTTTCAGGACTTTTGACCATTTTTCCATGTAAAAGATCTAGATAGGAGTTATTTTAAAATGTACTTTCTTTAAAGGCTTGCTTTAAAGGGGTTAATTTCACAAGCGGGCAGATGTGTGTTAGTTTTAGGTGAGTGTCTGAACCAGCATCCTGGGGACAATGAAAGATAATTTGATATTCCAGCGGTCATTACACTCTCCGCTACTACAACAATCCTATTCATTTGGGTCATTGTCAAGTTAGGCTGGAGGATTCTGCTCTGAACAGGGAGATTAATAATTTTAACTAAAAGTTAAACTGGAGACGGGGAAGGGGAGATATTAAACATCATTGCCCATTTTTTGCAGCGAAAATTAAAGTTGGGCAGACAAATTTTGGGTAGCGTTCTCTCGTGTCTGATCTCATTTGGAAGTACGTCGGCTGCCAATTTGGAAGCTGGGGACATCCAGCATGCAAGGCATTCGCTGGAAACAGATGCTAGCTGCCTTGAATATGAAAATCAGTGTCCTATCTCTGGTTTTAGGACCCTGCAATGCTCCTCCCAGTTTAGTCCAAGTGTTCAGCGGCCTAACCGGGGTCCTTACAGGGGCCGCTGGAGGCTGCCCACAAAAAGATTAAGAAACCTGTATATGGTTTCATTTCTGTGAAGCCAGTTGGAGCAGGAATGCCCAGGCTTTCCCTCCTCAATGTCACCCCCTCCCCCACCCCCAGAACTACCTGAGGGCCAGCTCAGAATCAGAGCCAGCCAAAATTCCTAAGGCCCCAACCAGTGAGCTACATCAGGATGCCCAATAGGCATCCGCAGCTCACCGGTTTCATGCCGATGAGGTCCGAGGCCCAATTTTGACGGGGCCTCGGGTCAACGTCTTCAGACGCACATTGTGATTACGCTGACCATTTCCCACTGGAAACTGGCGCTTCTCAAACATCCCCCTCACCCTCCCCCCGCCCCGGGTTTTTTTTAAGAACAGGGTAACAGACACTGGAAGGCAAAAACAAAAAGTGGGGGATACATTCAGGTCAGTTAAATAAGATAATCCACCAAAGTTGGAAAGCATTGCCCATTTATTATGCTCCAGGTCATAAGGGGGTTTCATTGTTACTCTCCCAGAGCCCACAACTCTACAAGTGGATATAGGGCAGTGCGAGCCAACTCCCATGAAAGTGAGGCACACGGATCGCTTACGGCAGCGATTGATGTCACTGTTCCCAAGACGGTATGTATGGCAGTCCTGAATTCGTAACAGAGACCCTTGAGGACCCTAGTGTTTGTTATATTTATCAAAACATTGGGATGTACAATATTATCAGAGCAATCTGTTAGAATCTTAAGGGATAGAGGCACAATTAATTCTGCGCGAAAGTTACCTTCCTGCACATTATTGCAATGGTTTAGTGGTGGCACATTAGCCTCAGCATTATAGAGCCAGTGCTGCCAGTTCATAGATCACACAGCCTTCACATTACATTGCTATTGCCAGTAAAAAAAACTGCTAAAACAACACATCAAAGTTCAATGTTGGAAGGGAAGTAGAGCAGGACAGTGGGTAAGACAATGGATCCGATATTGCTCTCTGCAGCACCTGGGGAATGCACATTTACTTGACACTATCGAGAGGAGAAGTGGATGGAGAACTGTTACGTTGGGTCTCCACCACCCTTAGTGTTGTGCCAAGATGTCCAGGGCTCCCCAGACAGGTCTCGCCTCGCTCCTCCACTTCACTTTCCTCTTGTTACGTTCAAAGGATATCCAAAGAAGATGGAGGTGGGCCTTCTATGTGGGAGCCTTCCAGTTTAGAGTGTCCGGGGGGCCAGGCAACAAGGCAAGGGGTAAGATATACTTGGGCTAGAGGGATATTATTCAGCATCTGGCCATGCTGGAAATGTTTTGGTTCAGTTTCTCAGTGTTGACATTCTTCACCTCAATGAGTATAAAAATTCATGAAAAGTAGTATTTGTTTTTAAATGGGGGAGATATCTCAGGTCTGTTGCTCTCATAGGGCCATTGTTGTACAAGCATGTGGGCGATGCAGATTGCAGCTGCAAGTACATTTTTATCCTCTCCTGTAATTGAAGACTATTTTCCCAGGCAGCACCCAGGACTGGGAGAACTAGAACAGTCTGCTGAGAGATGAGAACAAGTGAATAGTTAATTAGGTAATTGATTATTGTAAACTTTTAAAAATCATTTAAAAACTGCACCTCTCTTATTCTGCTGACATAACAGCATTCATTGTACTTCAAAGTAATTCATCATATGCTTTGAAGCAGTTCTATGTAGTCTATTGGGCATCTTTCTTTTTAATTTTTCTGTTATTATGGCACCAGGTAGGGCCCCAACCTGATTGTGATCAAACAGATTGGGGAACCAACATATTGCTCTTCCCTTCTCCCTTTTACTTTCCCCTCGCAACCTCTTCCACTGCTTTGTGAGATGACCCACAAGGAATGATCATGCCCCTCTTGCATCACTTTATAAAGCAACTAGCCAGATGTGTCATACTACCTTTTTAATCAATTTTTACCGTGTGCGTGACCTTGTATTAATAAGGACTATTTTTTTAAATATTTGGTCACAGGATGTGGGCGTTGCTTTTATTGCCCATCCATAATTGCCCATGAGAAGGTGGTGGTGAGCCACCTTCTTGAACCGCTGCAGTCCGTGATACTTCTTTGTAGCGGTTTGATACAACTGAGGCCATTTCAGAGGGCAGTTAAAAGTCAACCACATTGCTGTGGGTCTGGAGTCACATGTAGGCCAAACAGGGTAATGACAGCAGATTTCCTTCCCTAAAGGACATTAGTGAACCAGATGGATTTTTACAACAAAATGATAGTTTTATGATACTAGCTTTTTATTCCAGATTTATTTAACTAACTGAATTTAAATTCCCCAGCTACTGTGGTGGGATTTGAACTCACATCTCCGGATCATTAGCCCAGGCCTCTGGATTATAAGTCCAATAACATATCCACTATGCTACTGTAATTTTGTTTTTTGTACATCACTATCTTATATAGAAATTGTTTAAAAAAATCATACTGTCATAAAGAATGATTGTATTTGAATTTACATTAAAAACAGATAGGGTTCAGTCAGCTTAGAATTGAACCATTCAGACCAGTAAGGTCTCAGGTTCGGTCCACCGTCTGTATTGAGTTACTGATCTTAGTTAGGGTAGCAGTAGGGGCTAGAATTGGCTTTAGAGCTCCTGGGTTCGGGACGGAACAATTTGATAGGATTCCTGCTCCTAGATTGTTGTCCCGCAACCCCTCCTGGGATTACGCGCATGGATGTCAAGCGAGGATATGATGGGGCTCGGATTTGATTCTGCCTCTCCATGTTAGGGTTGAATACTCACTGTCAAGGCTGACCCATAAATAATGGTCATATGCACGAGGATCGTGAGGGCACTTGGTTGCTGTGGAACTGTACCCTAACAAGGAGTCAAGGCCTTTAAAAGAGGCACAGAGGGAGAGGGGTGAAAATTGGCAAGGAAGAAAGTAAATAAGGAATCCCTTGTTTCCAAACTAGTTCCCTTTAATTCAATTTTGTTTAATACTTTTTATTGACATTTTTGTGTTTCAGTCTTTGTTACTGGAAGTCCACTCACATATATTTGCCTTTAAAAATGTAAACTGAGCACGACGATTGATACAAAAAGCTTCGTACAACAATTCGTCATATTAATTTATTAATCAGAGGAGGGAACATCATGTTGTGAGTAAGATTTTAAAGATTGCAAAGAGTGAGACGCATCAGAAATCAGTGGAAATACAAGAGGGCCGGAACAGTGTCGGAAGCACGTACGTGATTTTCCAATACGTGCTCCCAGCAGGGGAGGCTCTGCACCAGGAGTGCGCATTTGGAAAATCAGCCTTAAGTAACTGTGTTTGCTTTTATGACAGAGATGCAATTAAATAGGTCACATTTTTTGCACCAAAAGTGAGCAAATCTTATTCCAAATGCCAGACACTTGGCAGGTCTGCTTAACATACAAAACAAGTTTACTCAGGCTACAAGGATTAATTCAGATATCGAATTCAAGTCTGTATTGAAAGTTGTGGAGGTGCAAAAACTAGTAAATGAAAGCCGAGAAAGTCTTTGTCTTTCAATTACTTGCCTTGTGACAATTAGGCTCTGCTGCATTGTCTTTGCTCAGGCCTGCTGTGCTTTTGTATGCAGAAACCAAGGTTTATCTTTCAAGACTGGAAAAAGCTGAACGATCTGCCTGTGTGCCGGTAAAAAGGGATCAGAATTCAAACCCGCAATCTCCAGGAGTCCCCTTTGTGTCCTGGCAGAGGGCACGCAGTGGATCAGCGGCGGCATCCCAGTTGTGTTTGCTTTGAGCGCAGTCGTTAATTTATGAATAATAAGGGGAATCTCTTGCCATGGCTAATTGAATTGGTGCATGATGTGGAGGTGACCAGGCTGCTTTGATCACTGAGTGATGCTGAATTTGAAGTAGCTGAAGACCCAATATGTGAATCCTTAGTAGATTTTGCCTTTTATTTATTTTAACAGAATTTAATCTTCACAGAGCCTAGCGCCTCTGCCGCTTCCTCAGTTGGAAAGGTTTTATCCTTTGATTGTGGCTTCTTATGGCAGTTGTGCAAAGCGTGTAAAATTCCGTGCTATTGCAGCATTTGAAGGCGACAGGGAGTTAAAAAAAAATTCAAATCAATGAAATTCCTGTCAGTTGTGTATTGATTCTGCTTTTTGGAAGTAACTGGCCTCCGCCCAATTAAAATACTCGAGGTGACCGGGTCACTAAAAAGCCAAGCAGCAGCTGGAGTCTGTTCATTTCACAACAGACACTGGAATATGCCAGGATAAGTATTCAAATTGTCAATTTGTGTTCGGTATATGAAGAGAAAGAGAGACACGAAAGCGAGCGAGAGAGGCATAGACACACACAGCTTTCAATTCAATGTACACGTGGAGGGATGGTTGATGACAGTGCTGTATTTCAGTCTTATGGGCCTTTTCAAAAGGCCTCCAGACCCAAACAGAAATGGCTGACTCCATAGGTGTCAGATATCATCTGGTCCCAGGCAACAACAACAACTTGCATTTATATAATGCCTTTAGTGTAGTAAAATGTCCCATGGCGCTTCACAGTAACGATTATCAAACAAAACAGGCAGGTGACATACTTTCTCAGGAAAGGGATGCTGCTGCTCCAGAAATATTTTTATCCCCAGGTTCCATCACATCTCATCATTTGGAATGAGACTCATTCACACTGATTTAGAAATGCAACAATCGTAGCAGACACAGCTACATTGATTAAGATGGGTTTGCAATTGAGCTCAGTCCCTTTTATTCATTTCTCTCTTAATATTTCCTCAGTGTTGAGAGCTGTATTGCTCCCTTGGTCCTGCCCAGCCCTCTCAGCATTGCAGCTAGTAAATCACGAGAAGTGCTCCCTGAAGACCTGCTGTGGGTAGGGCCTCCAGCGCAGTGCTCTCCTCCTCTTCTCCCAACGCTCGCTCCTGTATTCCTGGCTGTTCCCCCCTCGTCCTCCAGCCACAAAGGCAGACCTGCCAGACCACCCGTGACTGCAGTGTAACTGTTCACAAAGCAGACAAAAGCAGTCCAGCACCAGCACAAGGTTGTTCCCAGAAGTCAGAATTCGCTTGTGGAATGGAGAAAATGACCAAAAAAAGAAAGATTTGCATTTATATAGCACTTTTCATGACCACCGGATGTCCCAAAGCGTTTTACTGCCAATTAAGTACTTATTGAAGTTCAGTCATGTTGTAAAGTAGGAAATATGGCAGCCAATTTACGCACAGCAAGCTCCCACAACCAGCAATGTGATAATGACCAGATAATCTGTTTTAGTGATGTTGATTGAGGAATAAATATTGGCTAGGACACCAGAGATAACTCCCCTGCTCTTCTTCAAAATAGTGCCAAGGGATCTTTTATGTCCACCTGAGAGGGCCTTGGTTTAATGTCTCATCTGAAAGACGGATTCTATGATATACTTTTATGGTTTGAGAGCAGCACTGACAGAAGCCTGGGCCAAATAACCTCTCAAACAAAGTACAGCGTAGTCAGGGTAACCTAAATTTACATCCACCTGCCAGAACAGACAGGGCCTCGGATAACATTTCATCCGAAAAACAGTACCTCCGACAGGACTCCCTCAGCACTGCACTGGAGTGTCAGCCTAGATTTTTGTGCTCAAGTCTCTGGAGGGAGACTTGAATCACACAACCTCCTGTCTCAGAGGCAAGGGTGCTACCAGCTGAGCCACAGCAGGTTCAAAGGTCTGCCTAAGAGGACAAACCAGCGACTAAACTGTACGGAGAGGACAAGCCCTTTAAATAGTGCTCCTGCAGGTTCCTGGCCGACTGAGTGACATGGGTTGCTGGGTGAGTTTATCACATGGCAAGTCAGGCATTGAGGGAGACAAATTTCACCAAAGGCTCCTACAACCAGCATAGGACCATTATTTTATTGTAGTAATCATCCTGAATCATTCTGGTGTGCACATGAGAGGCTTACAGAGCAGCCTGATCAAATATGGCAGACGTGCACCTCCGGCGCAGGACGAATGTGCGCATGTCGCCTGACATTTTGGACCCATTATTACACCTGAGAAAGGGATGCGCAGTGATCGAAATTCTACGCCACTGTGTCTAGCTGTGGCTAAGCCTGTGTGTTGCATCTTTCAATTATTACACAATAATAACTACTTTTGGGAAAGGGCAAGTCATAGCAAAACATGTAGCTAATAAATATTTCAATCTTCTCAACTTGACCTTAAGTGACTTTTGTTAATTGGTTTATAGATCTACGTGAACTATAATGGCCGAGGGGGGTGGGGGGGAGGGGTTTGACCCTGTCTATCAGCAGCACAGTCATCAGGCTTGTTATATACAGTGAAACCGTTCAGCTCTTTAAACTCAGGGCTGCCATTAATCTGTTTTTCTTTATAGGCTGATGTATATATTTACTTTTCAGCACAACTCTGTCAGCTATTTATTTTCCTTTGTTTTGTTTGCATAATTAAGAGTGTAGTTCATTTTCTGCAGCACTCATATTATTTTTACGCTGTAGGCATTAACTTGAGACCAGTAGCCAGAAGACCCAAGTTATACTGAGCAGAGCTTTACATGTGTGCAAATGCTGATTACATTTTCAATATTAGCACAGAGAACAGAAAGGACAGTCGGTTTTCTGCCAACGTTAAAAATGAAGTTTAAGAAGTTTCCAGAACGGTCGACTCTTGACATCCCAGGGAAAGAAATTATCTAGTGTGCCAAAGATGACGAAGTGTAAGGATAGCCAGCAGCTCAGGGTTGGTTTGTGGCGTTACCACATTGGGGAAACACTGTGTGTATGTAGATAAACCTGTATAATCCCCTTTTAACTGCTGTATTCGCCTCCCCCCGCAAGATAGTTGCAAGCTGAGAGGAATAAGGCATGTTCAGACTCGCCTGCTGCTGAGAGAAGGAAAACCAATCAGGTTCCAGCAGGTGACCAATCCGTGAGTCATCACAGGTTCGCGGGCTTTACGAATTCAATACTGCATTGTGAGAGTTGGAGTAAAGACCTATTTCTTGTAGCTCGCTGTGTTGCCTATTTCTTTACACAGGAGACTGTAGTCTCCCACATTGGTGACCCCGAATGTCGGCGGCCGAAGCCCCCGACTCACGTAGCCCTACAGAGGCCAGCAACAACACGACGGCAACCAGCAGCAGCCCGATGTCGGCCGGCGCCGCGTCCTTGAAGCTCCCCACCTTCTGGGAACACCAAGCACCAGCTTGGTTCGCGCACACGGAGGCCCAATTCACCCTTCGCAGGGTTCAAGACGATGAAGAAAGGTACCTCCACGTAGTCTCAGCACTAGCAAGCTCCACCGCCGCCGAAGTTCTCGACCTGCTGGGGAACCCACCACAGACCGGCAAGTACTCAACCATTAAGGGCCGCTTACTGCAGGCTTATGGCCTGTCCGGGGAGGAGAGGGCCCATAGGCTTCTTTCACTACCAGGCCTCGGCGACTCTACCCCGACCCAGTTGATGAGCCGGATGCTTGCGCTCCTGGGCTCTGAACCGCAGTGCTTCTTGTTTCGGGCCCTTTTCCTCAGCCTGCTTCCACAGCAGGTACAGACTGCCCTCGCGGGGTCCCCGATCACGGACTGCGTACAACTGGCAGCTGCCACGGACAAAGTTTTCGCCGTCGCCCAACTCGGCTGTGCAGCTGCGAGGCTCCCCGACACCACCGAGCGCGCACCGCCACGCCAGGCCGCAGAACTATGCTACTACCACGCGCATTTTGGCCACAAGGCCCAACGCTGCAGAGCACCCTGCTCTTTCGATCAAAGCAAGATGGCCACCCGGCCCAACGCGCCAGCCCCGCGCCGCCGTCTAGGCCCGCTCGACCGCACCCCCGCCGCCACGATGGCCATCGGCACCGCAGGTAAACTGCTGTACATAACCGACTCCCTTTCAGGGCGCAGATTCCTTTGCGACATCGGAGCCCAATGCAGCATAATTCCTGCCTCCCAGCTCGACATCCAGGCAGGCTGCAGCGGCCCACCCCTCGTGGCGGCAAATGGCGCAGCCATCGCTACTTTTGGAAAGCGACGGGCCGAGGTTTGTTTCAACGGCCAGCGATTTACGTGGGATTTCGTGACGGCCTCGGTGGCACATCCCTTGCTGGGCGCCGATTTTCATTGCGCCCACGGACTCCTGGTCGACGTCCGAGACAGGCGCCTGATCGACGCAGCAACTTTCGCTTCACTGGCCTGCCAGCAGAGCAACAGCCCGGCCCTCGTCGGGTCCTGCTCTGCCCCGGCGGATGACGACTACGCCCGCCTACTCGCAGATTTCCCGAGGCTCACACAACCGACCTTCTCAGCCGCGGCAGCCAAGCATGGTGTCGAGCACCACATCGCCACTACGGGACCACCAGTGTTCGCCCGAGCCAGACGCCTGGACCCAGCTAAGATGGCGGTGGCCAAGGAAGAATTCGCCACGATGGAGAAACTGGGCATCATCCGCCGCTCAAACAGCCCCTGGTCATCCCCCCTCCACATTGTGCCCAAGCCGGGCGGTGGCTGGCGCCCCTGCGGCGACTACAGATGGCTCAACGACACCACCACGCCCGATAGATACCCCATTCCGCACATCCAAGACTTCTCGGCACACCTAGCAGGAAAGTCCGTCTTTTCCAAGGTCGACCTGATTCGCGGCTACCATCAGGTCCCCGTCCACCACGCAGACATCCAGAAGATGGCGGTCGTCACCCCCTTCGGACTGTTCGAGTTCCTGCGCATGCCCTTCGGGCTCAAGAACGCCGCACAGGCCTTCCAACGGCTCATGCATTGCGTCCTACGGGACCTGAGCTTCCTGTTCGTCTATCTGGATGATATCCTCATGGCCAGCACCAGCAAGGCCGAGCACATCGCGCATTTGCGCTCTCTTTTCCAGCGCCTCAGCCAACATGGGCTAATCGTCAACCCGGCCAAATGCCAGTTCGGAGCAGCCCAAATTGACTTTCTCAGCCACAGAATCTCGCCAAGGGGAGCCATTCCCCTACCTTCCAAGGTGCAGGCGGTGGCGGACTTTCCCCAGCCCACCTCGGTCAAGGCGCTGCAGGAATTTTTGGGGATGGTCAATTTCTATCACCGTTTCGTGCCCAAGGCCGCCTCACTCATGCGCCCCCTCTACGAAGCCACCAGGGGCAAAACGGGCAAAGAGCAACTCACCTGGTCCAGCGAGATGGTGACAGCCTTCTACCAGACCAAAAGCGCCTTGGCCAACGCCACACTACTGGCCCACCCCATCCCAGGCGCCAAGACCGGCGTCACCATGGACGCCTCGGATTACGCCGTCGGCGCTGTCCAGCAACAGTGGGTCGAAGGCGCGTGGCAGCCACTGGCATTTTTCAGCCGACAGCTGCGCAAGAACGAGCAGGCCTACAGCACGTTCGACAGAGAGCTCCTGGCCCTGTTCCTGGCAATCCGGCACTTCCGTTTCCTCCTGGAAGGCCGGCCGTTCACCGCATTCGTGGACCACAAGCCACTCACTTTCGCCATGGCCAAAGTAACCGAACCCTGGTCCGCGCGCCAACAGCGCCAACTCAACTTCATCTCGGAGTTCACCACGGACATCCGCCACGTCGCTGGCAAGGACAATTTGGTGGCCGACTGCCTCTCAAGACCCTCGCTCCACGCAGTGCACCTGGGCATCGACTACGCCAGCATGGCGAGAGACCAGGCTGCCGACGCGGAGATCCAGGCCCTCAGGACGTCAACCACCAGCCTCACTCTGGCCGACATCCACTTCCATGCAGCCGGCACAACCCTCCTGTGCGACGTCTCAGTCCCCTCGCCTAGGCCGGTCGTCCCATCCGCCTGGCGCAAGGGAGTTTTCGATATCATCCACGGCCTCTCACATCCAGGGATGCGTGCGCCTTAGAAACTCATGTCCGCCAAGTTCGTCTGGCCTGGACTCCAAAAGGATGTGAGAGACTGGACCAACACATGCATGGCGTGTCAGCGCGCTAAGGTCCAGCAGCACACCAAGGCGCCATTGGAGTGTTTCCCGGTGCCCGAGAGGCGTTTCGACTATATCAACGTCGATCTGGTAGGCCCCTTGCCGCCGTCGCACAGTTTCACACACCTGCTCACGATCGTCGACCGCACCACCAGATGGCCCGAGGCGGTTCCCCTCGCCTCCACCACCACGACCGACGTCGCGCGAGCATTCGTCTCGACATGGGTGGCCCGGTTCGGCGTGCCGACCGACATATCCTCGGACAGAGGCCCCCAGTTCACCTTCCACTTGTGGAATGCCATCACCGCCGGCCTCGGCACCAAGTTGCACAGGACAACAGCCTACCACCCGCAGGCCAACGGGCTCTGCGAGCGCTTTCATCGTTCCTTGAAAGCCTCCCTCTGCGCCAGCCTGGCCGACACCAGCTGGATCGACAAACTACCCTGGGTCCTCCTGGGATTGCGCACCGCGCCCAAAGAGGACCTCCGCGCCTCCGCGGCCGAGATGGTCTACGGCCAACCGCTCAGAGTACCAGGCGACTTCCTCCCCCTGACAACGGAGCCGTGGTCGGCCGCCAGACAGCTTTCCCTGCACCAGGACGCGGCCCAGCAATTCCGTCCAGTGCCCACTTCACAACACGGCCCGCAGCCGTCCTACGTGCCTCGGGACTTGCGACATGCGGAGTTCGTCTTCATGCGCCGGGACGCGCACAGAGGCCCGCTGCAGGCACCATACGCCGGCCCCTTCTCAGTATTGGAGACGGGGGACAAAGCTTTTCTTATCGACGTCGGCGGGAAGCCGGACCTTATTTCAGTAGACCGCCTCAAAACGGTGCACCTGGACCTCAGCTTCCCGTTTCGTCCAGCTCTTCCCCCACGGCGGGGCAGACCTCCCGCGTTGGCGGCGGCCCCACAAGAGGACCAAGACACGCCAGAACCTTACTTCCCGGCCGCCGCCCCACCTTCGCCGGCAGCCCGTCCAGCCAGCCCACCGGCTGACCAGCCGCCAGACCAGCCGATGAACCAACCGGCCGACCTCCCAGACAGCCCTCCTCGCACGCCAGATGGCTACTACAGCCGCTACGGCCGTTTGGTCAAACCTCCGCAGAGACTGACTTTTACAGTTAACGAGGATTCTGGGGGGGCGTATGTGGCGTTACCACATTGGGGAAACACTGTGTGTATGTAGATAAACCTGTATAATCCCCTTTTAACTGCTGTATTTCCCTCCCCCCGCAAGACAGTTGCAAGCTGAGAGGAATAAGGCATGTTCAGACTCGCCTGCTGCTGAGAGAAGGAAAACCAATCAGGTTCCAGCAGGTGACCAATCCGTGAGTCATCACAGGTTCGCGGGCTTTATGAATTCAGTACTGTATTGTGAGAGTTGGAGTAAAGACCTATTTCTTGTAGCTCGCTGTGTTGCCTATTTCTTTACGCAGGAGACTGTAGTCTCCCACAGGTTAATACTTTCTGCTGCTCTTCCTTCTCATCCTATTCTATTGTTTGCTAACTGTCAGTAAATCACATACAGAAACCCATAAGAAATATGTCAGAATGCCATTGTAATGTAGCCATGGCTCAGTGGTAACAGTCTTGCCTCTGAGGTCAGATGGGTTCAAGTCCCATGCCAGAGCCTTGAGTATAAAATCTAGGCTGACACTCCAGTGCAGCACTGAGGGAGTGTCAGAGGTGCCATCTTTTGGATGAGACATTAAATTGAGGCCCTAGCTGCCCGCTAAAAGATCCCATGGCACTATATTGAAGAAGAGCAGCAGAGTTCTCCCTGATGTCCTGGCCAATGTTTAGCCCTCAACCAATATCACTAAAACAGGTTATCTGGTCATTATCTCATTGTTGTTTGTGGAATTCTACTCCAGCCTCGAACAATCCCTGTCCCGAGTCCCAACGGGCGACAAGCTGATCCTCCTTGGTGACTTTAACGCCAGAGTTGGAAAGGACACAGACCTCAGGGGAGGTGTGATCGGCAGAGAGGGGGTAGGGAAAGTCAACTCCAATGGTACCCTCCTCCTGTCGAAATGCTTAGAACATGGTCTCGTCATAACCAACACCTTGTTCCGTCAGAGAGACAAGTACAAGGCTTCATGGCCGCAACCTCATTCCAAGAATAACAACAGAAAATGCTGGAAAAACTCAGCAGGCCAGGCAACATCCGTGGAGAGAGAAATAGAGTCAACGTTCCAAGCACTGGCATCTGCTGGACTACGTCATCGTCCGAGCAAGGGACCGCAAGGACGTTCGCATCACCCACGCCATGACAGGAGCTGATGACTGCTGGACAGACCACCGCCTAATCCGCTGTCATCTTCATCAATGTAGCCCCAAAACAGCGGCGGCAACAGAAACAATGCCGCAGGAAAATTAACGCTGGAGCACTCAAAGACCCCGCTAAGAAAGCCCTATTCAGCCTGCGCCTCACAAACAATCTGATGACTCCCAGTGATGCAGAGACACAGAGTGCCCACAGCGTCTGGTCTACACTCAAGGCCTGCATAATCAGCACCTGTGAAGAGACGCTCAGTCACTCGACCAGGAAACACCAAGACTGGTTCGACGAGAATGACCAGGAGGTCCAGCAGCTAATAAGTTGCAAGCGCAAGGCATTCCTGATCTGGAAACAGCAACAGAACTCAAGAGCAAGAAAGCAGCTCTACAGAAGCCTGAAGGCCGAGGTCCAACAATTAACTCACGACCTAAAAATGGTGGGTGGAGAAAGCGCAGGAGATCCAGCAGCTAGCCGACAACCATGACGTGCGTGGATTCTTTAGTGCAGTCAAGACCATCTACGGCCCAAGCACCCAAGGCCCTACTCCACTGCAGGCCAAGAACGGAGAGGTACTCATCAAAGACAGAGAGGCAGTCAGTGCCCGCTGGAAGGAGCACTTCGAAGATCTCCTTAACCACGACTCTGTCTTCGACACGAGTGTCCTCAACTCCATCCCACAGCATGCTACCCACCACCATCACAGCACAGCACCAGCCCAGCATAAGGTTGAAAAGGCCATCCGACAACTGAAGAACAACAAGGCCTCAGGAGCAGATGGAATCCCCGCCCGAAGCACTAAAGCATGGTGGAGAAGCACTACTGGCGTGAATTCATGAACTCATTTCTCTTATCTGGAAAGAGGTGAGCATGCCAGGGGATCTCAGAGACACCGTAATTGTGACCATCTTCAAGAAAGGTGACAAGTCTGATTGTGGTAATTAAAGAGGAGTTTTCCTGTTGTCTGCCTCAGGGAAAGTCATTGCAAGAATCCTCCTCAATCACCTTCTCCCAGTGGCCGAAGAGCTCCTCCCAGAGTCGCAATGCGGTTTCTGCCCACTAAGGAGCACGATGGACATGATCTTCACCACACGTCAATTACAAGAGAAATGCAGGGAACAGCACCAACCGCTGTACATGGCCTTCTTTGATCTCACAAAGGCCTTCGACACTGTCAACCGTGAGGGATTATGGAGTGTCCTCCTCAAATTCAGCTGCCCTCAAAAGTTTGTCACTATCCTCCACCTGCTTCATGACGACATGCAAGCCGTGATCCTGACCAATGGTTCCACCACAGACCCATTTCACGTACGAACCGGGGTCAAGCAAGGCTGTGTCATTGCACCAAAGCTCTTCTCGATCTTCCTTGCTGCAATGCTCAATCTCACCCTCAGTAAGCTCCCCGCTGGAGTGGACCTAATTTACAGAACAAACGGGAAACTTCAACCTCCGTCGCCTCCAGTCCAGATTCAAGGTCGTCCCATCCTCTGGCATCGAATTACAGTATGCAGACGACGCTTGCGTCTGCGCTCACTCGGAGGTCGAACTCCAAACCATTGTCAACACCTTCACTGAAGCATACGAGAGCATGGGCCTTACACTAAACATCCATAAGACAAAGGTCCTCTACCAACCTGCCCCCGCCACACAGTACTGCCCCCCGATTATCAAAATCCATGACAAAGCCTTGGACAATGTGGACCACTTTCCATACCTCGGGAGCCTACTGTCAACAAGGGTAGACGTCGACGATGAAGTCCAACACCGCCTTCGGTGTGCCAGTGCAGCCTTCGGTCGCCTGAGGAAGAGAGTGTTTGAAGACCAGGACCTCAAACCCGGCACTAAGCTCATGGTCTACAGAGCAGCAGTGATACCCGCCCTGCTGTATGCCTCAGAGACATGGACCATGTACAGCAGGCACCTCAAAGCACTGGAGAGATACCAGCAATGCTGCCTCCGCAAGATCCTGCAAATCCATTGGCAGGATAGTCAGTGATCTTGCTCAGGCCTACATCCCCAGCATCGAAGCTTTGACCACGCTCGATCAGTTCTGATGGATGGGTCACATTGTCCGCATGCCCGATAAGAGACTCCTAAAACAAGAGCTCTACTCGGAGCTCCGGCACGGCAAGAGAGCCCCAGGTGGGCGGAGGAAGCACTTCAAGGACACCCTCAGAGCCTCCTTGAAAAGTGTAACATCTCCACCTACACCTGGGAATCCCTGGCCCAAGACCGCACAAAGTGGAGGAGAAGCATCCGGGAAGGAGCCCAACGCCGGGAGCAAGCGGAAGCCAAGCGCAGGCAGTGCAAGGAGCGCACATCAACCCAAGCACCCCACCCACCCGCCCTGTAATGTATATAACTTTAAGGGGGGAAATATCTTTTACAGCTCATGTATACTGCAGTACCGGCAGTGACCACACCTGTATATATCACTGAGTAGTAATCTGTACAGATCAGTTCCAGTGTGAGCCACGTTGAGTAAACACCTGTTGTACTGTTCTCCTGCAGTCTGTGTCTTATTATACATGGACACAACATTGGCGACAAGGCAAGTTCGAACCTACCTGCAACTCTGCATCACCTCCCGGGGATTCGTTCCTGGAGATCAGTGGATTGGAGGTCAAGGCCAGAGACTCGGGCGTCGACCACGGGCAACCGCCCAGTCATCCAGCAGAGACTTGAGAATTGCGGGGGAGGCTGTCGAGAGCCAGGCTTGGCTTTCCAGTCGAGGTGGTCCAGCGAAGCGGGCTGGCAACAGGTAGTGCGCAGACCCTTCCCGGACAGCGGCGGGCTAGAGCCCGACCGAGCGGCACAGCAAAGGGCCGAGCAGCGTCGACAGGGAGAGAGAGAGAGGGCAGAGCACACAGGGCACAGCCGGTGTTCAGGGGCCGA
Source organism: Somniosus microcephalus (assembly GCF_052327205.1). Lineage (NCBI taxonomy): Eukaryota > Metazoa > Chordata > Chondrichthyes > Squaliformes > Somniosidae > Somniosus > Somniosus microcephalus. The sequence continues at coordinate 151,795,095 of NC_140989.1, read as the reverse complement.
GCAGCGTCGAAGAGAGGGAGAGAGAGATGCGCAGAAACCCGCGAGGCACCGCCATTGCCACGAGGACTGCGCAGCGTTGCCAGCAGCGCAGGAGAAGCGCACGAAACCTACAGGGCGCCGCCATTGCCACGAGAACTGCTGGGAGCGGCGTTGGCAGCAGCGGGGGAGGAAGGAAAGCACGGGAGATGCCATTTTAAGCCATTGGGAGACGCCATTTCAAACCACACCCAAAATGCCGAAGAGTGGCAGTATCACCGCATTTGACAATGAAGTCGAAGATTGGACTACATATGTCGAATGAATAGAGGTTTACTGCAAGGCAAATGAGGTGTCAGATGACAAGAAAGCGTCGGTATTGTTAAATTTAATGGGTGCAAATCTACTGACCCCAACGAAGCCAATGGAAAAGAGTTTTGAAGACATAGTAACGATACTACAGGAACATTTAAACCCCACACCGCTGCTGATAGCAGAAAGATTCAAGTTTCACAAACGGAACCAGCATAAGGATGAAAGCAATGCTGATTATTTAACAGAACTGCGCAAACTATCGAAACACTGCCAGTTTGGAACGGGACTGGCAGATACCTTAAGGGACAAGTTTGTGTGTGGGCTTCAAAGTGAAGGAACCCAGAAACGGCTTTTATCTGAAAAGGACCTTACGCTGGAAAAGGCTTTCAGCATTGCGGTATCATATGAAGCAACAGCACGGGGCGCTAGAGATACAACAGAGACCGCAAGAACATGGCACAAACGAAATGTCATATGGAACAGAGAAGTGCTATCGCTGTGTCAGAACAACACATGACCAGAATGATTGCTGGTTCAAAGACAAAGTGTGCAGACAGTGTGGAAAAGTAGGACATATAGCACGAGTCTGCAGGTCGGGAAAGAAAACCAGCAATAAGAAACCTACCAAAGAAAAGTACAAGAAGGTACATAAGATGACGGAGAATAGTTCAGACGAACAAAAGAGTGATAACGACTCCGAAAGCAGGGAACTGAGTTGTCTGAAATTACATAATGTGATCACAACGGAGGATCACCGAACCATTTGGGTCACTTTCAAGATAGCAGGAGTCCAGGTAAAGATGGAATTGGACACAGGATCAGCCCCAACAGTCATAAACTGACAGGACTACGAGCGGCTATTCTCACACATACCCTTGAGAGGCATAAAAATTATTTTGAAGACGTACACGGGACAAAAAGTCTACCCCAAAGGAAAAATAAGGGTGACCGTTATATATAACGGTAAGGAAACACCAAAACTAGACCTATATGTATTGCAAGATGGAGGACCACCATTACTGGGAAGTGAATGGATCCGGAAAATACAACTGGATTGGCATTCCATACAGGCACTGACTGTGGCTGACAAAAAGGATGACGACGTCACACCTGGGCGACTGTCAAAGATCCTAACTGACGTGAAAGAAGTGTTCCAGCAAGGACTTGGAACACTAAAAGTCATGACAGCGACGATTAAAATTGAAGAAAACGCAAGCCCAAAATTTTTTAAGGCCAGACCGGTACCTTATGCGATCAGCCCAGCCGTCGTAGCAGAGCTGGTGAGTCTGGAACGTTCAGGTGTACTGTACAAGGTAGACTGGAGCAAGTGGGCTACACCCATCGTCCCTGTGATGAAAAAGTCGTTGAGCAGCACGCCTGGGGAACCAAGGAAGGTTCGCATCTGTGGAGACTTTAAGGTAAAAGTGAACCCGGTCCTTCACACCATACAATATCCACTTCTGCGGATTGAAGATATTTTCGCCTCGCTATCTGGAGGGAAACGCTTCACTAAGATTGATCTGGCCCAGGCGTATCTGCAAATGAAGGTAGAAGAAGCATCAAAAAAATACCTCACAATCAACACCCATAAAGGTCTCTACCAGTACAATCGGCTGGTATTCGGGGTAGCATCAGCTCCGGCTATTTGGCAGAGGTCAATGGAACAAGTCCTGCAAGGGATCCCAGGGACCCAGTGTTATTTGGACGACATCCTGGTCACGGGCGAAAATGACAGGGATCACCTTGCCAACCTGGAGCAGGTGCTCACTAGATTGCAGGAATATGGGCTCGGAGCTAACCGCCCCAAATGCGAGTTTTTCAGAAAACAGATCTCGTATTGTGGCCATGTTATCAATAAAGAAGGGTTACATAAGTCCCCAGAGAAGATTGAGGCAGTAGTCAAGGCTCCAGCACCGGAAAATGTGTCACAACTGAGGTCGTTCCTCGGGCTGCTAAACTACTACCATAAGTTCTTGCCAAATTTGTCTACAATACTACACCCACTGAACACCCTACTGCAAACTGGGGTGCCATGGAAGTGGAGTGACGAATGTAGACGAGCTTTCCAGAAGAGCAAAACACTAATCACATCAAAAGAGGTATTGGCCCATTACAACCCAGCATTACCAATTCGGTTGGCATGTGATGCGTCACCCTACGGCATTGGAGCGGTGCTGTCGCACAAATTCTCGGACGGCTCAGAGAGGCCAATAGCCTTTGCATCACGATCACTAACTTCAGCCGAGCGTAACTACGCCCAGATTGACAGGGAGGCCCTCAGCCTAGTGTGGGGAGTGAAAAAGTTCAATCACCATCTGCACGGGCAGAAATTCACCTTGCTGACTGATCACCAGCCTCTTGTCTCCATTTTTAATCCGAAGAAGGGCGTTCCAGTGATGACTGCGCAATGACTACAAAGATGGTCACTTTTTCTAGAGGCGCACCACTATGAGATTGAATATAAGGGCACGAAACAGCATGGAAATGCTGATGGGCTATCACGCCTGCCACTGCCTACTGCGGACAAAGCACCAGCAGTGGATCCTATCGAAATATTCCATTCGACTATAGTTGAATACCTACCGGTAACTAACGCTTGTATCGAAAAGGAAACCCGAAATGACCCGACACTGTCTCGGGTATATGATTTGGCGGTGAAAGGATGGCCATCACATGGCGACTCACTGTTGCCAGCATTCTCGACAAGGAGAGAACAGCTGTCAGTGTGCCAGGGACCTTGATGTGTGGATCCCGAGTGGTAATTCCACCCAAGTTAAGGGATAGAGTGCTCAATGAGCTTCATGAGGGTCATCTGGGAGGGGTAAAAATGAAAAGCCTAGCCAAAGCTTATGTGTGGTGGCCAGGAATCGATAAACAAATCGAGGACCTGACCAAGAGCTGCTCAGGATGTCAGAAAGTCCAAAATGCACCACCACAGGCCCCTCTACACCCATGGGAGTGGCCCTCATCTCCATGGCAACGGGTGCATATTGATTTTGCTGGTCCATTCATGGACTCAATGTTTTTAATAGCCGTGGATGCGCACTCGAAATGGCCTGAGGTCATCAAAATGTCCTCCACAACCATGGAGAACACTATTGCAGTCCTACGGACCATTTTTGCCAGGAATGGCTTGCCAGAACAGATTTGCTCCGACAACGGACCACAGTTTGTGTCCGAAGAGTTCCGGAGGTTCTTGAAAAAGAATGGGGTAAGGCATTACACATCCGCCCCGTATCATCCAGCCACAAATGGATTGGCTGAGAGGTTCGTACAAACCTTTAAGAAGGCAATAAAGGCTATGTACAATGACAACATTCCGCTGCAGCACAAGGTGGACAATTTCCTGTTTGCCTACCGGAATGGGACCTTGCTGTGCGCAAATTGGCTGCCATGTTTCCTACATTACACCAACCAGGCCCCAGCCATGATGTTCTTTAACCGAAGGTTAAGATCTCGCCTGGATTTGCTCAGACCAAAAGTACGAAGAGATGTTGAGAGTAAGCAATTCCAGCACATCCATGAGAAGCCAACAAGGAGCTTCAATGTAGGGCAACCAGTCTTGGCCCGCGACTACCGAACAGAAAAATGGCAGCCAGGACACGGCAGGACCCCCTAATGTACACAGTGGACGTTGGGGAGAGCATCGTGAGACGCCATGCTGACCAGATCCTAGAGTCACAGGAACAAGCCAACCCCATGCCTCGCCCATACGTACCTGGTGATGAACCCGACGTACAGGTCGCATCTACCCCAGAAACAGTAGCATCAGAAGCTGATGAACCAACCGACGACAGGGGGCCAGAATCGCCTCCGCACCAAGAGCAAGACACTCGGGAAAGGCGCTATCCAGAAAGGATCAGGAAGCCTCCCCAAAGACTGAATATATAAATAGACTATTTTCAGCTAATGTTGCATGTTAAAAGTGTTAATTGTAATTAGTTTGATATTTAATTGTTAAATGAGTGTTATGGTACTGTTAATCTGAAAGGGGAGGAATTGTAAGGTATATTTCTTTAAGGGGGGGAACTATCTTTTACAGCTCATGTATACTGCAATACCGGCAGTGACCACACCTGTATATAGCACTGAGTAGTAATCTGTACAGATCAGTTCCAGTGTGAGACACTTTGAGTAAACACCTGTTGTACCGTTCTCCTGCAGTCTGTGTCTTATTATACACGGACACAACACGCCCCTTCAACCATTGTCTGTCCCACCTGTGACAGAGACTGTAGGTCTCGCATTGGACTCATTAGTCACCTGAGAACTCATTTTTAACGTGGAAGCAAGTCATCCTCGGTTCCAAGGGACTTCCTAAGAAGAAGAAGAGAAGTTGTTTGTGGGACCTTGCTGTGCACAAATTGGCTGCCATGTTTCCTACATTACAACAGTGACCACACTTCAAAAAGTACTGAATTGGTTGTAAACCACTTTGGGACATCCTCAGGTGAATAAAGTCACTTTCGATATGCAAGTCTTTCTTTTTTCTTCCCCTTCTCCTTAGGAAATAAAACCATCACCTCACTCCATCACAGCATGCACCATCACTCACTCCATTCCTCCCAGGCAACTCCCCAGGGGAGTTAGAGAGGGAGCGCACTGGATGAGACAAGCAGCACGAGTGATCAGATAGTGGCACATATGGAAGAGGATTGGTGTCGGGGCAGGGGGGGATGGTGGCAGGTGGGTGCAGTGGATCAGGGTGCATCGCTCCTCAGGTTGAGGTGCTTGGGGATCTCTCTCTCAGGTTCTGTTTTTAAAAGAAGTATCAAATAACAAGAAGAATTACAAATGCTGGAAATCCAGAATAAAAACAGAAACAGCTGGAAATACAGAGCAGATCAGTCAGCATTCGGGTTACGACATTACGACCCTTCATAAGAACCTAAGAAATAGGAGCAGGAGAAGACCATAAGGCCCTCGAGCCTGCTCCGCCATTCAGTAAGATCATGGCTGATCTACCTCAACTCGACTTTCCCACCCTATTCCCATATTCCTCGATTCCCTTAGTGGCCAAATGGTACACACCATAAATTTCGTACCTGGCCTTTTCCCTTTGAAAATACTGACTGACCTCCTGTGTATTTCCAGCTTTTCCTGTTTTTAATTTTAAAATGTGCTTGCAGTGCATCAAGTGTTGTTGCAGGAGATTTGGGGCCATGCCAGCTGGAGGAATCTATTCCCCACATCTGCAGTAAACCGATAGACAACGTCAGGCCTGTTGCAGCTCTAGAAGCATGTGTTGTAAAGGGCCCATGCCAGAGGCTTCCCACAACCCTTTACTCAGACTGCTGATATAAAAGCCTGGGATGCCACATTGGGAGGGGAAATCTCTTCCGGCATGAAGGGGGTTGGTTGCAGGCATTCCTGAGGCAGGGTTTGAGTGATTTCAATGGGACAATCGAGTCTGGTTTCACACAGATCATAGAGTCATAACGAAACAGATGGAGGCCATTCGGCCCATCACATGCATGCCGGCTTTCTGTAGAGCAATCCAGTCAGTCCCATTCCCCCGCTCTATCCCCGTAGCCCTGCAAGTTTATTTCCCTCAAGTGCCTATCCAGTCTCCCCTTGAAAACATTGAGTGTGTCCGCTTCCACCACTTCCGTCGGCAGCGAATTCCAGGTCCTCACCACTCGCTGCGTAAAAAAGTGTTTCCTCACATCCCCCCTGTATCTCTTGCCCAAAACCTTAAATCTGTGTCCCCTAGTCCTTGTACCATCAACTAGTGGGAACATCCTTTCCCTGTCTAGCCTATCCAAACCCGTCATGATCTTGTACACCTTTATCAAATCACCCCTCAACCTCCTTTGCTCTAATGAAAACAAATCCAGCTTCTCCAACATTTCCTTGTAGCTAAGATCCCCCATCCCCGGAACTATTTTGGCAAATCTCCTCTGCACCCTCTCAAGGGCCTTCACATCCTTCCTAAAGTGTGGTGACCAGAACTGGACGCAATACTCCAGTTGTGGCCTAACCAGCGCTTTATAAAGGTTCAGCATAACTTCCCTACTTTTGTACTCAATACCTCTATTTATGAAGCCCAAGATCCTATATGCTTTGCTAACCACTCTCTCAAAGTGTCCTGCCACCTTCAGGGACATATGCACATTAACTCCCAGGTCTCTCTATCCCTGCACACTCTTTAAAACTGTGCCATTAAGTGTATATTGCCTCTCCCTGTTACTTCTGCCAAAATGCATCACCTCACATTTCTCTGTATTAAATTCCATCTGTCACTTGTCTGCCCATTCTGCTAGCCTTTCTATGTCCTGTTGCAGTCGATTGATAACATCATCACTGTTTGCCACACCCCCAAGTTTGGTGTCATCGGCAAATTTAGAAATTCTACTCTGTATTCCGATATCCAGGTCATTTATATATACCAAAAAAAGCAGTGGCCCCAGCACTGACCCTTGGGGAACACCACTGTCTACCATCCTCCAGTCTGAAAAGCAGCCATTTACCACAACTCCCAGTTTTCTGTCCTTAAGCCAATTCCTTATCTAAGCTGCCACTGACCCACCTATTCAATTTTGTTAACCAGCCTTCTATGTGGTACTTTGTCAAACGCCTTCCGAAAATCCATGTAGACAACATCCATTGCATTCCTTTCATCAATCCTCTCTGTTACTTCATCAAAAAATTCAATTAGGTTAGTCAAACACGATCTACCTTTTACAAACCCGTGTTGGCTCTCCTTAATTAACTTAAACCTCTCCAAATGCCCGTTAATTTTTTCCTTCATTATTGTTTCTAAAATTTACCCACCACTGATGTTAAACTGATCGGCCTGTAGTTATTGGATTGTCCTTACACCCTTTCTTGAACAATGGTGCCATATTTAACACTTTCCAATCCTCAGGCACCTCCCCCGCTTCTAGGGAAGATTGGAAAATTATGACAAGCCCTTCCGCTATCTCCTCCCCCAATTCCCTTAGCAACCTGGGATGCAAGCCAACTGGACCAGGCGACTTGTCCAGTCTAAGCATAGCCAGCCTTTCTAGTACACCCTGTCTATCAATTTTCACCCTTTCCATTGCTTCTACCTTTTCCACTTCTACCGATATTTTGTCAGCATCCACCTCCTTAGTAAACACCGATACAAAGTACTCATTGAGTATTCTAGCCTTGCCCTGCGCCTCTAAGCATATATCACCTTCTTTGTCTCTAATAGACCCCACACCGCCTCTTACTACACGCTTACTGTTTATATGCCGGTAGAAGATTTTTGGGTTCCCTTTTATGTTAACTGCCATTCTACTCTCATATTCTCTCTTTGCCAATCTTATTTTCATCTTCACATCCCCTCTCAACTTATTGTATTTGGTCTGGTTCTCCCTTGAAGAATTCACCTGACATGCATCATACACCCTCTTTTTTTGTTTCATCATCTCCTCTATCTCCCTCGTCATCCAAGTAGCCCTTGCTTTGATTCCCTTACCCGGCCCTCTTGTTGGAATGTACCTAGCCTGTACTTGGAACATCTCCTTAACGATCACCCATTGTTCTGTTACAGTTTTTCCTGTCAGTCTTTGGTTCCATTTTACCCTGATTAGATCAATGGCCATGGTGAGATAAGGGTGGTATGAATACGGATTATGATGGTGTCTCTCAGGATGCCAGCACATCTGGGCCCTCCCGCCAGCCCCTTCTCACAACTGCACTTGTCAGAAGGTACATGGGCCAGGTTGCCCCTGCAGTACTGGAAATGGATGCAGCCTGCAAGAAGCCCCTCTCAACTGCCATGAACTAAGAGGCTCCTACTGACACACAGCAGCAAGCCACCTCACACATTCCTGCCACTGACCAAGATCCAGGCTTAAGGGGACATACTAAATACACTATTACAACAACTTGCATTTACATAGCACCTTCAATGTAGTAAAACGTCCTGTTTAACGTAGTAAAACATCCCACGGTGCTTCACAGGAGCGTTATCGAACAAAATGTGAGACCGAGCCATATCAGTAGATATTAGGGCAGGTGCCCAAAAGATTGATCAAAGAGGAAGGTTTCAAGGAGTGTCTTAAAAGAGAGTGAGGTGAAAGGCAGAAAAGTTTAGTGGGGAGTTCCTGAGCTTAGGGCTTAGGCAGCTGAAGACATGGCCGCTGATGGTGGAGCAAAGAAAATCGGGGATAGCAAGAAGCCAGAATTGGAGGAGCGCAGAGATCTCGGAGGGTTGTAGGGGTGGCGGAGGTTACAGAGATAGGGAGCAGTGCAGCCTTGGAGGGATTTCCTCTTGCTGCTCCCCTTCTGTGTTTGGGGACCTCCCTCCTCTGGGGACTCATTGATGATACCTCGTTGCAGGATGCCATCCTACAGCATGCAGCGTACAACAAAAATCCCTGAAACCCTCACCAGGCTATATTGCAGAACACCCTCAGATCTGCCCAGTTACCTGAAGCACTGCTTCAACATGGTGCGCTCCATCATTACACCGAAGTTCAGCTGGTGTCCTGGGATACTGCATAGGTGTCACGTGCTATGACTTCAGACATCATAATCCAGGAGCCACTCTGTGATTTGCCTTTGTGGGTCGAGCAAAGTGTGGGGCAGTGGATTGCTTTAAAATGAAGACATTGAGGCAGCTACATTGACTTCCATAATGTGGCACTGATGGTTGCAAATAAGCTGCACATTTGAGCAAGTGCAACCCTTTTCTACTCTTGTAGGTAGCAGTGTAGTGCAACGTAGCACAACGGGCCATCTAGATACAAGCTATGACCTCCTGAACCTTTGGGAAGTCTGCCAGTCTGCAAGATTGCACAGCCATCTCATGCTGCTGTCAGTTGTCCATGGGGAAGGAGATGAACTGTGTGGCTCGAGCAAATAATGCATCTGTGACTGGCTTCACAGATCAAAAACAGACTGATATTTGTAACTATATTAATCTGGGATGTAATGTTTAAGTTATCCACCAGATGGAGCCACATATTAATGGTTTACATTCACCAGTTTTTAAGGTAATGGGCCATGTATTCAGTGTCCTGGTACACCAGTTTATACGGTAATGTGGCATTGCATTATGGGTATGACTCAGAGGTGAATCCTCCGTCTTGTGATCGTGCAGTAATGATTGTGTGCCTTGCCCGCAGCCTGTAAGCGATATTCCTCTGCTACACCGTGTAATTAACAGTTGGGTTTTGTTCCTTATATCTCGCTTCTCTCAGTTTCTGACCTTACTACTCGGATATCACATATTGGCGACGAGGATAAACAGATCACGCTTTGACGAAGAAAAAAAAGAAAAGGAACGCTGAATAACGGATCATGGCTGCTATGGTAGGAAAGATCTCTGCTTTTGATGTTCAGACGCAGACCTGGGATGAATACTGTGAGGTGTTGATGCATTTCTTTGAAGCAAATGAGATAGATGATGTCGGAAAAAGGAGAGCTATTTTGCTCACTTCCGTGGGAAGTCAGACGTATAGTTTAATGAGAAACTTATGCAGTCCTGAAAAGCCTGGAGACAGATCATTTGCTAACTTAGTGGCCTTGCTGAAGGACCATTTCAATCCCAGACCGAGTGATATTGTACAGCGTTTCAAATTTAATTCACGGAACAGAAAACCGGGAGAGACTGTATTTGATTATGTAGCGGTGTTGAGGAAATTGGCGCACGATTGCAATTACGGCAACAACCTGAAAGATATGCTGAGAGATAGGCTAGTTTGCGGGATAATGGATGATTGAATGCAGAGGAGATTATTGTCCGAGACTGGGCTTACGTATGAAAAAGCGTTGGAACTTGCTCATGCCATAGAGACAGCAAACCGAGATGTAAAAGAAATACAAGGTTCCAACTGGGCTGCTACAAAGCAAGTTACAGGTCAGGTTGTTGTGCACAAGTTAAATATGCGTCAGAAACCACAACGTGAGCATGTAAAGGCATGTTATAGATGCAATGGCGATCACCTGGCGAGGGAATGCAGGTTTCTGGAGGAAAAGTGCCACAAGTGTGGAAAAAAAGGACACATAAAACGTGCATGCAGGGCAAAAGCAACCATGGAGGAAAGCAAAACCTAGGAAGAGAAGTGAAAAAACAGAGAGCACATCACATCAGCAGAGAAGCTGAGAAAGAAGACGACATGTTCATAATGCATAGTATGGTAGAGAACATTCCAAAAGTGTATCCTATCACTTTGCAACTGACAGTAAATGACTCTAAGGTCAACTTTGAAGTGGATACAGGATGCGGCGTAACCATAATGAATAGGGAGGAGTACTCAAAATTGTGGAACCGTGCAAAAGTTCCAGAGTTAAAGTCTTGCTCTATGCAGCTTAAAACATATACCGGTGAACGAGTGGTGACATTGGGTACAGCTACTGTAACTGTGCAACACAGGGACACTGTGGAACAGCTACCTGTAGTTGTAGTATTGGGTACCAGGCCAAACCTGTTTGGTAGGGGCTGGATACAAGAACTTAAATTAGATTGGGGAGCAATAAATCAAATAGAGGGAGGGAAACAGTTGTCTTTGCAAGAAGTGTTGATTGAACATGAGAACGTGTTCAAGGAAGAACTTGGCACATTTAATGGCCCTCCAGCTAAGATTTATGTAGACAAGGAGGCAATGCCAAGGTTTTTTAATCAACAACCTGTGCCGTATGCCCTGAAACTGAAGGTGGAGGATGAGCTTGACCGTCTTTTGAGAGAGAACATACTGGAACCCGTGAAATGTTCAGAATGGGCAGCTCCCATTGTACCTGTTTTAAAACCGGACAATTCGGTAAGACTCTGTGGAGATTATAAATTGACAGTAAATAGGGTGTCTAAACTAGAACAGTATCCTATTCCCAAAACAGAGGATCTCTTTGCAAACCTGGCTGGAGGGAAGAAATTCACGAAGCTGGATATGAGTCATGCATACTCGCAGATTACACTAGATGAGGAATCCAAGAAGTATGTAACCATAAATACACACAAGGGTTTGTTTACCTATAACCGCTTACCTTTCGGTGTCTCATCTAGTCCAGCTATTTTCCAGAGGACTATCGAGGGTGTACTGCAAGGGATCCCACATGTTTCAATCTATCTGGATGACATTCTGGAAGAACCGACCAGGAGCATCTGAGCACTCTGAGAGAGGTACTACAAAGATTGGATAAGGCTGGGTTACGGCTCAAGAGGAGTAAGTGCACTTTCCTGGGGAATGAGGCCGTGTTCCTGGGACACAGAGTGGACGCCACCGGGCTCCATCCAATCAAGGAGAAGGTACAAGCACTGCAGGAGGCCCCAGCTCCTACCAATGTGACTGAATTAAAAGCTTACCTGGGACTGCTAAACTATTATAACAGATTTTTACCAAACTTGGCAACCGTGTTAGCACCTGTTCACAAACTTCTGCGTAAGGAGACACAGTGGCAGTGGGAAGAGGAACAAAGGGTTTCATTTGAACAGTCCAAGAAACTGATGCTGTCCTCGGATGTGCTGGTTCACTACAATGAAGAGAAAGACATCATTCTCTCTTGTGATGCTTCACCTTATGGGGTGGGGGCGGTTCTTTCACACAGCTTGGAAGATGGAACAGAAAGACAAATAGGGTTTATGTCTCGAACTCTGACACCAGCGGAAAAAAACTATTCCCAGTTAGATAAAGAGAGGTTAGCAGTAATGTTTGGGTTACAGAGGTTTCACAAGTACATATATGGCAGGAAATTCACCATATGCACCGATCATAAACCTCTTCTATCTCTTTTTAATGAAATGAAAGCAATACCACAGATGGTGTCACCCCGGATCCAGAAGTGGGCAGTGACGTTGAGGGCATATGAGTATGTCATCGTTTACAAGGCGGGCAAGTACCATGGGAACGCAGATGCCTTGAGCCATCTTCCACTGCCAGGTACACCTATCCGTGCAGCTCCAGAGGACAGAGTTTTGATGTTGGAGGGCACGGACACGGCAATTGTGACTGCAGAACAAGTAAGGACATGGACCGGTAAAGATCCAGTACTGTCTAGAGTCCGAGAATATGTGATGAGTGGTTGGCCACAGCACCCGGAAGGGACTGATTTCACACCTTTCAGTGTCAGGAAGACAGAGCTGGGTGTGCAGGATGGTTGCGTGTTGTGGGGAGCACGAGTGATTATTCCAAAGCCAGCACGACAGTCTATCCTAGGGCAACTACATCAGTGTCATCCTGGAGTTTTGCGTATGAAAGCCTTGGCAAGGAGTTACTTGTGGTGGCCAAAGTTAGATGAGCAGATGGAAAACCTAGTCAAGACATGCAGCACTTGTCAAGTACACAGGAAGGCACCAGCAGCGGCTCCTCTCCACCCTTGGGAGTGGCCGGATAAACCATGGAGAAGATTACATGTAGATTATGCGGGTCCATTCATGGGAAAGATGTTCCTCATAATCATTGATGCCCATTCCAAATGGATGGATGTTTATCCTGTAAATTCTGCTTCACCTACTGTTACTATAGACTGCCTGCGTAGGAGTTTTAGTAATCAAGGGCTACTGGAGATCGTAGTAAGTGACAATGCCACGTGTTTTGTGAGTACAGAAACAAAAGAGTTCATGAGAAACAATGGCATAGTGCACGTGACCTCAGCTCCATATCATCTGTCTTCAAATGGACTTGCGGAGAGAGCCGTACAAACATTTAAGGAGATGATGAAAAAAAGTGCGGAAGGGAGTTTGGCAACCAAGGTGTCACGAGTTCTGTTCAGCTACAGAATAACACCTCAATCTACCACAGGACTCTCTCCTGCTGAGCTGTTGTTAGGACGTCAACTACGCTCCACTCTTGGCCTGGTTCACCCAGATCTAAAAAGGAAGGTGGAAAACCGACAAATCAAACAAAAGGAGAACCATGACAGAAGGACAAAGAGCCGCAGTTTTGGAGAAGGAGATGCGGTCCTTACCAGGAATTTCAGTTATGGTCCAAAATGGATTCCTGGCATCATAGACTCAATGACCGGTCCAGTATCATATACGGTCATGGTGGGAACTGGTCAGGTAGTACGCAGACATGTAGATCAGATACTGACCAGACAAGGGGAAATCGAAATGGAGGTTCCAGCGGAGATGTCGGAGGACAAGTTGGCCCCCAGTTATCCAAATGCATCGGTGGTACCACCACCATGAACAGAGCCAGTTCCACCTGGACCCCTTCGTCAAGAGGAAACCATCGTAGCAGAGTCAGATACTCTGAGTACTGCTCAGGAGCAGCAGGTGACTCTACCACAACCAAGCAGGGACTTGACTGTAAGACGTTCACCAAGGCCTCACAAGCCACCAGAGAGATTGATAACGACCTGCTAGATTCGTTCAGTATGGACTATCATTAAAGGAGTTTCCTTATGGGACTTTGTAAGAATGTTGTTAAGAAATTAATGTTCAACATTAGGAGGGGAGGGATATAGTAATCTGGGATGTAATGTTTAAGTTATCCACCAGATGGAGCCAAATATTAATGGTTTACATTCACCAGTTTTTAAGGTAATGGGTCATGTATTCAATGTCCTGGTACACCAGTTTATATGGTAATGTGGCATTGCATTATGGGTATGACTCAGAGATGAATCCTCCATCTTGTGATCGTGCAGTAATGATTGTGTGCCTTGCCCGCAGCCTGTAAGCGATGTTCCTCTGCTACACCGTGTAATAAACAGTTGGGTTTTGTTCCTTATATCTCGCTTCTCTCAGTTTCTGACCTTACTACTCGGACATCACAGTAACGTCCACTTGAAATGACCCTGATGCATGGCTGCCGAGTGCAGTTGCAAGTGTTCCAGACATAGGCCGTGGTGAAGTTCGGCTGCAGGTCTGCTTGCTGCATGTGGCAAAACTCCATCACGGCTTCCCTGCTACATCAAAACCTCTGCATGCACTCCTCGAGTAAGTGGTGATATTGCACCTCTGTCTATTTATTGTGGTGTAGGGGCAGCGGCAGTGTCCCTGTGGTGCAGCCTGAGCTGCTTGGGATCCTTCTGCTCTCTGTCCTCTTCTGCTAGATGCAGAGATATAGGGATTTCCTGGGAGAAAACCCACAATGGCAGCATGAGTAGAAAAAATACAAATACCACAGCATTTTCACTTAGCTCCTGAAAGACCTCAGTGGCGACAGAGAGAGAGAAAGAAATGATGACGTTAGACTGTGGCAATCTGAGTCCTGGATGTGTATAATGATATCTCTCTCTGTTCTGGTTTTACAGTAATTGAGTTCTATTCATGAAGGACGTGGGCTAATACAAAGAGCCCTGATGTCCACATGGGTTCCATGTGTGATGTTTTGCACTTGAAGGAGCTTTGGCTCCTGGTGAAAGTTGCGTGTCCTGTCCAGCTGATGCCTCCTTCCCATGGGCAAAGTGATGAAGGGGTTGCCTCTTGCAAACAACTGGCCAGAATTTGCTGTCAGAGTAACCGTGAGGTTAATGGTGCTCGCCGTTATTTGTGGGTAACTGATACAGCAACTTCAGGCGAGTAGCAGACGCACAGTTAAATGTGAATATCCAAAAGGTTACTGTCCGAGTTGTGCTGCTCCGCTGTTAGCTTCGCAAAAATAGCATCTTGTCCTTAGCTTCCCAGTTTTTCTATGAACTTGCTGCATTTGCCCATTAAACTCACCCCAGAAAGTTATGTCTTGTCATTACAAGTGTAAGTGCCCTTTCAAAGACGTGATGAGTGCCAATCAACCTCTCTGGCACTGAAAATTAACAATTACAAGTGTGGAGTCTCAGTCCTCCAGGCTTTGAAGTTTTAGGGGAAATTTTAAAAATGTCAAATTTTAAATTATTTTTTTTTTCTTACTTTTCCTTTTTTCTTCTTTTTTCTCCCTCTTAATCCAGTCTTTCTTTCCCTCTCTTTATTTCTCTTCCTGTACTTGATTTGACATTGAATTCGCCCACTTTAATTCACCCTCCTTCTCAGTCCTTCCTGTGTTTATTTCTCAATCCTTAAATAGGATTGGTTGAAGAAATACCCCATTGGTTGCCCTGTTCACTCAGGTCCCAGATGCCCTGTTTCCCTCACTGCGCCGTTATCAGCTAGCACTTTCAGCAACTTAATGGCCAAACATTTTTTGAACCGAAGGATGCAGAGGCAAGTCTAATGGCAGATGCTGTTAGATGCCCTGCTACAGCAAAACCTGACCCATAGAGTGTCCTGCTTACTTGACAAATATGTACACTGCAGACTAGCTTATGTGACAGATGTCTCTTGGGGTGTCTCGGAAGGAATTGGTAGCATAAAAGCCTCATGCTGTGGTAACCTTCACTTGTTCGGGAAAAGCTGTCCCCCATTGGAGGCATTAATTGCAGGTCATTGCCCAGTGAAGGTGATGAAGAGAGGTCTCCTCTGACATCTCCGGGTACATGTGGAGAGTTCTGTAAATGCAGGTCCTCGGGTAGTGATGGGTGTGGCCGAAACATCAAGGGGGTGGCATTCACAAACTCCTCCTCCTCATCTTAATTACGTAGCATGTTTGTAACCTCCGAAGGAATGCTCATCCTCAACTCATGGCTACATGTGGATTCAAAGCTAGAAGAAGCCAAGAATGATAAAGCAGAGTATTGGCGGGGGGAAAAATACATTAAAACGGTCAAGAAAATTACGATAGAAAGGAGATACTAGACCAACAAGCCAAACTTAAGAAGGATAAAACACCGTGCCCAGATGGATTGCACCTCAAAGAAACTATGGAGGTGATTGCAGAGGCACTAGTATCCATATATAAAAATTCAAAAGCAAATAGTGCCAGAAAATAGGCTAAGAGTAGACCTGTAATGAGGGTATTGAAATATAAGATGGCCACTAACAGATCAAATAAAGAATTTAGGAGTAATTTCTTTACACAGAGAGAGTGTGGAAAATGTGACACATGGAGTGTTTGAAGTAGATAGCTGTTACATTGTTATAGTATCACATCGTTAAATGGAACTACTTTGGTATGGAACTACTTTGGTATGGTGTAGTTATATCGCTATGTGGCACACTGTGCACGGGCAGTGCACAGTGCAGCGTCGGACATCTTGTATCACTCCGCACCATGCGGCAGCACTGTAACAAAGCAAGAAATACAGCTAAGTAAAAGCACTAACTAAAATGAACTAAAAGTATCTGTAATATATATAGTATAAGAACACAAGGAGACACAACATGGTGGCAGCGGTATAAGTGAGTACAAAATTGTGCTATACGAACTACGAATAAGACGAAAAGTGATTTTATGAGCTGATTGTGAGTGCCAGTGTCTGCGGTGATTGAAAGTGAATCGTATGGGAAACTAAAATGACGGCTGCCGCTGCACTGACTGTGCAAATGCAGCCCCTCATGAACTGGGAAGCTGACGATATAGTAGAAGCATTCCACAAGTTCAAACAGAAATGTGAGCTTACATTCAAAAGCTTCCTGAAGGGTACTACCAACGAGGAAAAGGTTAGTTACATTCTGTTGTGGACAGGAGAAAAAGGTCTAGATTTGTATAATAGCTGGAGTTTGACTGAAGAGGAAAAGGAAAACCCTGCGACAATTTTTGACAAATTCAGCAACCATCTAGAGCCTAAATCCAATCACTGTATACACAGATACAAATTCCAGAGTCTAAGACAGGAACCCAGTGAAACAGCTGACAATTTCCTGACAAGGCTGAGAAATGAAGCCAGCAAGTGTAAATTTAAGGAAATGGAGGAAAGGCTTGTGGACCAGCTAATATGGGGGCCAGCGCATGTAGAGGTACAAAAAGCCCTGATAGGAAAAGAAAAGCTCAGAATAACAGAGGCTATAGATACTGCGAGAGCTCATGAAGCCATGAAGCAGCAAATGAAAACGCTGATTTCTCAAACGGCTGACATACGGACAGCTTCTGAGACAGACAACAGAGTGGATGCAGTGAGAGAAAAGTACAACACACAAAGACATGCACATGACAACGGGGGAAACGTGCAGAAATTGTGGAAGACCGCACAATTACACAGACAAGAGGAAATGTCCAGCATATGGAACAAGCTGCAATGCATGTGGCAAACTAAACCACTGGGAAAAGAGGTGTAGAACAAAGAAAGAAGGAACATACATCAAAAACAAAGGTGGACAGCAGAACCAGAGAAAGAAACACAATATCCATGCCATGGATGAGCAGGATGATGATGATGATCACGGCAATGCACTAAACATCGAAACCATAAAGATACAGCTTCACGAGATGTCCAGAACGGAAAATACTCCGAGGAGAGAATTGCACACCATCATCCAAATCAAAAAAAAGGTCAAAGGTCAGCCCACAACCATCAACTTAAAGTTGAAGCTGGACACAGGGGCTCAGAGCAACATTCTCCCATTGAGACTGTACCAGCAGATCTTTCCCGAAAACCTGAGAGAAGATGGCTACCTGAAAAATGGTTGTTTAAAGGCAAGTAATGTCATGCTGACAGCATACGGGGGGAGTGAGATTAAAAAACTCAGAATAACCTTTATCAAAGGGACACATAAAAGAAAGAACATCAACTGCATGTTCTATGTCACCGACACTGAGGGGCCAGCGATCCTGGGATTAAACAGCTGCGAGAAGTTGAGATTGATCTCAGTGCATCACGAGCTGATGGAAACGCCACTGAAGATAGACAGCAACACCCCACTGGAGAACCGCCTACAAATCAAGAGTAAAAAAGACTTGATAGACATGTATCCGGAATGTTTCGATGATACAGTGGGATGTTTCGGAGATTTCCAATACCACATCACCATCGATCCAGAGGTAAAGCCCGTTATCCATGCTCCACAAAAAGTACCCATCGAGCTGAAGACAAAGCTTGAAAGAGAGCTAAAGGAGATGGAAGAAAAGGGAGTGATCGTAAAGGTCACTGAACCCACAGACTGGGTAAACTCAATTGTGGTACGAGAAAAGCCAAACGGGCGTCTCAGAATATGTTTGGACCCCAAAGATCTAAACCAGGCGATAAAGAGGGACCACTATCCCACCCCAACGCTAGAGGAGATTACGCCATCACTGGCAGGAGCCAAGGTTTTCTCAAAACTAGATGCCAGAAATGGATATTGGAACGTGAAGCTGGATGAGGAATCAACAACACTGACAACATTCAACACACCATCTGGGCGTTACAAATTCCTGCGGCTACCATTCGGGCTAAAGGTCAGTCAAGATATCTTTCAACAGAAAATAGACGAGACATACAGAGGCTGCGAAGGAGCTATAGGAATAGCTGATGATATTCAGATCTACGGAGCAGATGAAAGAGACCATGACATGCACCTACATGAGGCCATGGAGAGTACCAGGAAGGCTGGCATCAAGTTAAATGCAGATAAGTGCATAGTTAAAGTGAAGGAATGCCAATTCTTCGGTATGATTTATACACCAGAGGGAGTCAAGCCAAATCCAGAGAAGATTGCGACGATTGCTGAAATGAAACCACCCAAAGACAAGAAAGAGCTGAGGAGTTACCTCGGCTTGGTCCAATACATGAGTTCTTTCATCCCACACATGTCGGAACATACAACAAATCTCAGAGAGCTATTGAAAGAAGACGCCGAATACCAGTGGTCTGAATCACACGAAAGGAATTTCAAACAACTTAAAGAACTGTTGTGCAAAGAAACATGTCTGTCATATTATGACAGAAGAAAACCAGTCACTCTGCAAGTAGACGCTTCTACCAGAGGGCTAGGGGCAGCTCTGGTGCAGGAAGGAAAGCCAATAGCTTTCGCATCAAAGGCCTTGACGTCAGCCGAGACGAGATATGCCAACATAGAAAGAGAACTATTAGCAGTAGTGTACGGATGTGAGAAATTCCATACATACCTATATGTCAGGCGATTTACAATAGAGAGTGACCATCGTCCACTAGAACAGATCTATAAGAAGAATCTGTGCAAAGCGCCTGCAAGATTGCAAAGACTACTTCTAAGGATCCAAAGCTATGATTTCACGCTTAAATATAAGCCAGGAAAGGAAATGGTGCTAGCAGATGCGTTGTCTCAATTGGCACCATATGAGAAACATGAGGTGGAGGGTCTAACAGTAAAAATCCACCACCTAGTGAATGTTACCCCTACAAAGCTCAGTCAAATCAGAGATGAGACTAGCAAAGATGAGGAGTTGCAACTACTCACACAACAAGTAATACAGGGGTGGCCGGAGAGAATCCAGCAGGTACAGGCGACAATTCGTCAATACTGGACGATTAAAGACGATATTGCAGTAGAAGACGGTATTCTCCTTGCTGGATCGAGGATCATCGTGCCAAAGACGATGCAGACACAACTTCTTCATCTCATACATGAAGGTCACATGGGAATGGAGAAATGCAAGCTGAGAGCCAGATCAGCTGTATACTGGATAGGCAAGTACAAAAAAATCGAACAGATGGTCGCTGCATGTGGTATATGCCAGAAATACAGAAATGCACAACAGAAAGAGGAGATGATACCTAGTGAAATACCATCAAGACCATGGCACACTGTTGGGGCAGATCTCTTCAAGTGCAATCAAGAATGGTATCTCATAGTGGCAGATTACTATTCCAAGTTTCCTTTTGTGAGAAGGATGAAAGACTTGAGAGCCACAACTACCACCAGGATTGCAAAGAGCTTGTTTGCTGGACAAGGAATCCCGGAAAAGGTAATCTGTGACAATGGAACCCAGTTCACATCGAGTGAATTCAGAGCTTTGGCAGAAAAGTATGGGTTCAAAATAGTAACCTCATCCCCACATTTCCCAAGGGGACACAGATTCATCGAAAGACAGATCCAGACTGTCAAGAGAACTCTCATCAAAAGCAGTGAGATGGGGGAAGACCAAGACCTTGCCCTCCTATCACACAGATCAACACCACTGAAAGCAGACATGAAATCACCTGCGGAATTGCTGAATGGGAGGAAGTTTAAGACTACACTACCAGCAAAAATACATCCTCCCCAGGACCAGGTGGACTTCAGACAAAAGCTGGCAGAAGCACAAATCGTAGGAAGCAAACATTATGATAAACATGCAAAGACGCTACCAGAATTGCTGAATGGACAATCAGTGCATGTGCAAGACCCGGTGTTGAAAACCTGGAATCCAGCCAAGGTCATTGGAAAAGCTGATACTCCAAGATCCTACTTCGTAGAGACTGAACCTGGTAACCAATACAGACGGAACAGACTCCACATCAGACCTTCACCTGAACTGGATAAGCAGCAGACAACATCAGCAACATTAACAACACCAGCTACCACAAGCAGTACAACACCAGAAACAAGCGCTACAAATCAAACAACCACGAGCATGCACACTCCAACACCAAAGGCGACAGCAACAACAACAACGAGAGCGGAACACACTAAAACACCGCAGAGACGAATGGTCACCACCAAATCCACAAGATGGAGGGATA
This sequence comes from Somniosus microcephalus, assembly GCF_052327205.1. Taxonomy (NCBI): domain Eukaryota; kingdom Metazoa; phylum Chordata; class Chondrichthyes; order Squaliformes; family Somniosidae; genus Somniosus; species Somniosus microcephalus. The sequence goes on along the minus strand of NC_140989.1, from coordinate 151,774,452 downwards.
ACATCCAACCACCTGAGCGATATCACAAATAAAAAAAACTCACGATTCTTTGTAGTTGATAATAATAGTTTAGATATAATATTTGTTAATTTAAATTGTTAAATTTCATGTTTTAGTTTTTTGAGAAAGAGGGATGTTACATTGTTATAGTATCACATCGTTAAATGGAACTACTTTGGTATGGAACTACTTTGGTATGGTGTAGTTATATCGCTATGTGGCACACTGTGCATGGGCAGTGCACAGTGCAGCGTCGGACATCTTGTATCACTCCGCATCATGCGGTAGCACTGAAACAAAGCAAGAAATACAGCTAAGTAAAAGCACTAACTAAAATGAACTAAAAGTGTCTGTAATATATATAGTAATAAGAACACAAGGAGACACAACAATAGCCTTGACACATTTAGGGGGAGGCTGGATGCACACATGAGGGAGAAAACAATAGAAGGATTTGGGAGCAGGGTGGAAAAAGATAGTTAGAGTGGGTGGAGGCTCATTTAGAACATAAACACTGATATAGACCAGTTGGGCAGCATGGCCTGTTTCTGTGCTGTAGGTTCGATGTAATTCAACTTAGCCATGGAACCAAATACAAAAAAGTATACATAAAATCATTAAAAGAAACAAATAATTACTTTGGAAAATATCTACCTTTTCCCTTTCAGAAACGTGCTTCTGCAGGCCATATCAGGCTCGGCCAGGCCAGGACCCAGACCTGCCTAAAAGTGGGCTGAATGGCAAAGGATAAGCTGTCCCCTGCCGAGCCCAGACTAATAAACACTTCTCTGAAAATGTACCTAAACCCAGCCTCCTGTAGTAGTGTGACATTTCCTTTCACCACGTCACTTCCCCCGTGCCCTCTCTGAAGGGGATAATAAATTAGTGTTAAAATGTCAAACATTTTTAAGCATTGTCCATTTTCAGTTATGCAGTACAACTTTCCATGTGTTGCCAGCACGCTGCAAGTGTGCAGAGGGACAAATAAAGATGCAACGCAGATTTCCTGCTGCAGTACCACCTGATTCTGGATGACAGTGGGACAGTCGTGGGCCTGTTGCTGCTTCTGGGATGTTCTGCAATGGCGTACTCAAACTGGACATTGTTGGAGAGAGGTCAGCCAGCTGATTTCAAGTCATTAATGCATGCCCGGTGTCCAGTGTTGCTAAGGTGGTGAGGGGGAGGTTTTCAAAAGTAAATGTCCACCTTGTTTACTACAACCAATCGATGTACAATGAACGATTGTTGGCTCATCGTTGTACAATGCAAAGCGGGAGATTAATTATTTTTTGTTGGCCCTGCCACACTATCTTGCAGCAAACGTTACAGCCATTCCCCTCCCCTCCCCCCCCTCAACCCCCAACCACCACCACCACTCCTCGCACCCCCACCTAAGGCCAATGACCCAGCAGCAGTACAAATATTACCAGGAGTCTGCCAACAACATGTAAATGGGCTTGAACCCAGGAAATCTGGTAGGGCCAGCAACCAAGGGACAGGTGGTCACAGAGCAACCCCACCATCGATCCGGCGGAAGTTCCTCTGGATCAGAAAATCCAGCCTCTAAACATAAGAAAAGTCATCAGGGACAAGAAAAATCATTCAGTCCATTGAAGCTCATCTCGCAAAAACTTTAAATCACCCAATGAGGAAGTGGAGCTTTATTGCTATCTTAGGTAACATGTTTGTGCGGATGCCAAGGCAATACCCCCCCCCTCAATGGTTCATCCTAGCTACCTCAGTGGGAGAACTAATTCTTTCTCCCCCTTAAATGGGAACGGAAATCGATGCAGAGTCCTTTCTGTTCAAAGTACTCTCCCACAATAATAACAATAAAAGATATATGTTTTCTGATTATAATCTAAATGTCCTACATTTCTTTTAGGCTGCACGGAGACCCAGCATTGCAGGACACATCTGGAGCTACCACATGATGTCAGGGACAGAGGGGGGCTGCATTCACCCTGGAGTGGCTCTATCCTTTCCAATGGGGTCCAGCACACCAGACGAGCCTGGAAGTTGATCTGGAGCCAACCAACCCTGTGAATTTTTTTAATTTTTTTATTCATTGATGGGATGTGGGCGTCGCTGGCTAGGCCTGCATTTCGTGCCCATCCCTAATTGCCCTTGAGAAGATGGTGGTGAGCCGCCTTCTTGAACCGCTGCAGTCCATATGGTGTAGGTACACCCACAATGCTGTTAGGAAGGGAGTTCCAGGATTTTGGCCCAGCGACAGTGAAGGAATGGCGATACAGGTCCAAGTCAGGATGGTGTGTGGCTTGGAGGGAAACTTGTAGGTGGTGATGTTCCCATGCGTCTGCTGCCCTTGTCCTTCTAAGTGGTAGAGGTCGCGGGTTTGGAAGGTGCTGTTGAAGGAGCTTTGGCGAGTTGCTGCAGTGCATCTTGTAGACGGTACACACTGCAGCCACAGTGCGCCGGTGGTGGAGGGAGTGAATGTTGAAGGTGATGGATGGAGTGCCAATCAAGCGGGCTGCTTTATCCTGAATGGTGTCGAGCTTCTTGAGTGTTGTTGGAGCTGCACTCATCCAGGCAAGTGGATAGTATTCCATCACACTCCTGACTTGTGCCTTGTAGATGGTGGAAAGGCTTTGGGGAGTCAGGAGGTGAGACACTCGCCGCAGAATTCCCAGCCTCTGGCCTGCTCTTGTAGCCACAGTATTTATATGGCTGGTCCAGTTCAGTTTCTGATCAATGGTAACCCCCAGGATGTTGATAGTGGGGGATTCAGCGATGGTAATGCCATTGAATGTCAAGGGGAAATGGTTAGAGTCTCGCTTGTTGGAGATGGTCATTGCCTGGCACTTGTGTGGTGCGAATGTTACTTGCCACTTGTCAGCCCAAGTCTGAATGTTGTCCAGGTCTTGCTGCATATGGACACGGACTGCGTCCATATCCTGTACTGGCTGGATTCAGGTATATAACCTGCCAGCAGAATGCTTTCCTATGCTAATACTGTAAAAGATATAGGGCTGGTCTTGAGCAGCTGTGCAAAAAAGACGATAGTGAATTAGCAGCCCCTTATTATACTGATGCCGATTCGCTATCGTCCATTTTGTGCCAACGCCAAAGACCAATTCCGCCCCCATATTTTTTTTACATGATAGACTTTGAAGGGAATATTTTTGAACAGAATGTACTGGCCCTAAACTTTCCCTTGGCCTTACTCATCAAGACAAGGTAAGTATTGCCTGAGAACAATCCTTGGGCCATTTTTTCATCATCCTATTTTTTTTCTTTGTATGGAAGATTCTCCTCGAGTATTGTTCAAATCACTTGTCTTTTCCTTTCCCTGTTTTTTTCAGCTTACTTTTTTTCTCTTGCTCTTTCTGTCTTTCTTTGCTGACTAGTGCATTCCTAAATATTTCCTAATCACAGTTAGCTAGTTGAGGTAGATTGCAAAGGGCACGGAGCGGGAATGGGGGTAAAGGCCAACGTGCACAGAGGCCATTTCACTTCATTTGATTTTTTTTCCAATCAACCATCCAGATACAGCATGAGCCTTGCACAGGTGAGGCAAGAATTAATAGACATGACATGGGTGTATTGAAGGGGGTGGGAAGCACTAGCATGTATCTCAATTAAAGATTTAAGACAAGACGCTTAATGGCGTCAATTCCTAATGTCCATTTTTAATAAGCTTCATTATTTTTCTTATAATCATAAGAAACAGACTTTAATTTGAAATTGATGCCCTGGGAGGTGGAAAACTACATAATGAATTTTCAGATTGGATCTTTTTAGGGTATCATCAACTCGATGGGATGCGAGGCTCCGTCTGCCCGCTCAGTTGGACGTAAAAGACCCCATGAGACTATTCCAGCCCAGGCCAATAGTTATCCTTCAACCAACATCATTCAAAATAAAAGATTATCTGGTCATTATCACATTGCTGTTGTGGGAGCTTGCTGTGCACAAATTGGCTGCCACATTTTCTACATTACATTACAACAGTGACTACACTTCAAAAGTATTTCATTGGCTATAAAGCACATTGGGACATCCTGACGTCGCTATATAAATGCAAGTTCTATCTTTTTCTTTAATGCTATCCATTGCCAGGTCAGAATAGGGAAGACAATTTAATTTATGAAGCAAATAAAGGGTATGTGAAAATAGTGAGGTTATTTTGATGGGGGCCTTAAACCAATGGAATATATACTGGGAATATCCAAGTGGTTAGAGTCCAAAACAACAACAGAAAATGCTGGAAACACTCAGCAGGTCAGGCAGCATCGTGGAGAGAGAAACCGAGTTAACGTTTCAGGTCGATGTCCCTTCGTCGGAACTGGAAAAAGTTCGAAAAGTAACAGATTTTTAAGCAAGTGTGGGGCAGGGAAAGGGGGGAGGGGAGGAAAGAACAAAAGGAAAGGTCTGTGATAGGATGGAAGGCAGGAGAGATTAAAAGACAAAAGGGATGATGGTGCAAGGCATAAAGAGATGGTAATGGGACAAGTTAAGAAACTAAAGATGACTCTAGATGAGGTGTAAATGGCAATGGCAGAATCATCAACAGCTGCCATGTGAGAGAAAAACGAAAACAGAGGGGCCGAGGTTATAGTCTGAAATTGTTGAACTCAGTGTTGAGTCCAGAGGGCTGTAAAGTGCCTAATGGAAAGATGAGGTGCTGTTCCTCGAGCTTACGTTGAGCTTTGTTGGAACAGTGTAAGAGGCCGAGGACGGAGAGATCAGAGTGGGAGTGGAGCGGAGAATTAAAGTGACAGGCGACCGGAAACTCGGGGTCACGTTTGCAGACTGAACGGAGGTGTTCCGCAAAGCAGTCACCCAATCTAAGTTTGGCCTCTCCAATGTAGAGGAGACCGCATCGTGAGCAGCGAATACAGTATACTAAATTGCAAGAAGTGCAAGTACTGTAAATTGCTGTTTCACCTGGAAGGAATGTTTGGGGCCCTGGACAGTGGGAAGGGAGAAGATAAAGGGGCAAGTGTTGCATCTCCTGCACTTGCACAGGCAAGTGCCATGGGAAGGGGAAAGGGTGCTGGGGGTGATAGGGGAGTGGACCAGGGTGTCATGGAGGGAGAGGTCCCTTCGGAATGCTGAAAGGGTGGGGGCGGGAGGGAGGGGACGATGTGTTTGGTGGTGGTATCACACTGGAGGTGGTGGAAATGGCAGAGGATGATCCATTGAATGTGGAGGCTGGTGGGGTGAAAGGTGAGGACCAGTGGAACCCTATTATGGTTCTGGGAGGGAGGGAGAAGTGGGGAGAGCAGAAGTGTGGGAAATGGAACAGACATGGTCGAGGGCCATATCAATCACGGTAGGGGGGAATCCTCAGTTGAGGAAAAAGGAAGACACGACAGAAGCACTAGTATGGAAGGTGGCATCATCAGAACAGGTGCGGCGGAGATGGAGAAACTGGGAGAATGGAATAGAGTCCTTACAGGAAGCAGGGTGGGAGGAAGTGTAGTCCAGGTAGCTGTGGGAGTCTAGGCTTTTAGTGGATGCCTGCCACTTTAATTCCCGCTCCACTCCCACACTGATCTCTCTGTCCTCGGCCTCTTACACTGTTCCAACAAAGCTCAGTGTAAGCTCGAGGAACAGCACCTCAGCTTTAACAAATAGGTTAAGGTAATTTAGTGGTTATAGCACTGGACTAGTAACTCAGAGGTCGGGGGGTACATCTTGACTTTCTGCGGTAGTGAATCGGCAGCCTGTTTTACATCTCTTCCAATAGCTATTTCCATTCCAAAAATTGGTTGAAGCAATCCCATATTATCAATAGAACTGTATTGTTACTTAGACAGAGATAGAAGGTGGGATATATTGGATCTATGTTTTTGAGTCATTCCTGATATGGGCGAGGTGACAGCTAAGTGCAGTCTGTGTACTGTAAAGAGTTAATTGACACTTTTGTACCATCTGAACCCATCCTTAATTTCTCCTGAATTATCCATGAACCCTCATTGATATCCTTTGAGGAGCCTTATCAGCAAAAATGTCAGGGGTGCAATTGGTCTTCACCAGGAGCACAGATAGGTTCCCAGTGAATCAGCAGCCCGTTCACACGGTGTAAATCGGGCTGACGATTCGCTGTGAGCCTGTTTTGCGCTACCGGCGAAGACCAATTTCACCCCCATTGTGTTTTTTAATGCTTATGGGCAGGGGCGGGGCATCATCAAATATCATCAGCTTGAGGCCTGGGCTCATTTAACTCCCGGGCCTCATTTCCATCCCACTGGTCAGTGTCCACCCAACATGGATGGAAAGCCTGGGGGGGGGGGGTAGGGTGAAGGGGGTGGGGAGGCGAGGGGGTGGTAGTGGCTGTTATTCGACATTCACTTGCAGCAAAAAATCCTCGATTGTTACAAGTATACAATCGCCACATGGTCTTTGTTCCAACAATAAACTTCAAACACCCCTGGTCATATCCAGATGGACACTTTACAGTGAGGATAGAGTTGGGCAGGGCTTTCCTTCCCTTGCTGGATGAACAGCCTTCACTATCTGGGCTCACAGTTGAGGAATGAACGTGCACCTATACAACTGAACCAGAACAAGAGTCGGCTAACTTCAGGACAATAAGGAAGAAACTTGGCAAAAAGACGGTAAACAATCTTCTGACTATTACACACTGATATGATGTGCATCACTCCTGGCTCTTCTAATACCCTGCACTGCTCTCCAAAACATTAAATCTGCTGTATTTAAAATACTTAACTCATTACAAATCCACCATTTCTTACTACAAGGATAATTACACAGATTACTTACCTACAATAGATAGCCAGGCCTTGGGCCCTATGAGTTCAACCACCGCCAGTTCATACTATTTGGAAAGATAACCCTGCGCACTTAACAACTTGGAAAACAAACTCAAATTTCTGAAACACCAATTAATCCTTTCAGAGTTTCACTAACATTCCTGTGATTTTTTTAATTCATTCACGGGATGTGGGTGTTGCTGGCAAGGCCAGCATTTATTGCCCATCCCTAATTGCCCTTGAAAAGGTTGGTGGTGAGCCGCCTTCTTGAGCCACTGCAGTCCATGTAGTGAAGGTACTCCCACAGTGCTATTAGGGAGGGAGTTCCAGGATTTTGACCCAGTAACGATGAGGGAAAATTATTCACTTTCAAGCAGAGAAGGCTAAGGGGAGATTTAATAGAGGTGTTCAAAATTATGAAGGGTTTTGATAGATTCAATAAGGAAAAACTGTTTCCACTGGCAGGAGGGTCGGTAACCAGAGCACACAGATTTAAGATAATTGGCTAAAGAACCAGAGGCGAGATGAAGAGAAATTTTATTCAAGCAGCGAGTTGTTATGATCTGGAATGCGCTGCCTGAAAGGGTAGTGGAAGCACATTCAATAATAACTTTCAAAAGGGAATTGGATAAATACTTGAAAAGGAAAAATTTGCATGGCCATGGGGAAAGAGCAGAGGAGTGGGACTAATTGGATAGCTCTTTCAAAGAGCCAGCATAGGCACAATGGGCCGAATGGCCTCCTTTTGTGCTGTAAGATTCTATGATTTTGTTTCAAATACATATATTTTTTTAAGCTATATTAGAATGCGAGTGAGTATTTTGCAAAATGCAATCCTTACTCAGGGGTGTGATGTGAAAAGTCATGTAAATATAAATTTATAAGAAATGCCATTTTCTATGGACTACTATGGCTGTTTTCAGCCAATGAACAAGGCCCAGCAAGCATATTGCTCTTAAAGATATTACTAAGTCATTGAGATCCAGAAATTCCCAAGTTTGACCTGTGCTAAAATGTGCTGGTGTGTGGATGCTGGGTCAAGGCAAGATTGACATAGGCTTCCACGACTGAATAGCTCGCCTACTGTCACTATCAATGCTCAGTCGTGAAGAGTGGCCATTTGGGTGAAGTATGAAAGGACGTGAGTCACCACCTTCAGGAGAGGAAGGAAGCTAACTGAAAGAAAGAAAACAACAATAACAACAACAAAACAACTTGCATTTATATAGTGCCTTTAACATCCCAAGGTGCTTCACAGGAGCGTCAGCAAACAAAATTTGACACCGAGTCATATAAGGAGATTAGGCCAAGTGACCAAAAGCTTGGTCCAAGAGGTAGGCTTTAAGCAGAGTCTTAAAGGAGACTAGACAAAGGCCTCATGCATTCTTACAACTATATATCACTCGTATAGTAATCACTCCAGATTGAGAAATGAGTCCACCATTCAAAACATGCCCCAGTGTTCTCCCTTCTGAGGTTTGCTCCAGTTTCTCATTTGGGATAGCTTCCCATGCTAGACATGGATCCATTTCTGTGCTTCTTGTACTGGTCTGTATTTTGCCGGGATGCTGAGAGCTAAGGCATTTTCAAGAGGGCCTAAGCAGATTGTGAATGGTTAGACCCCAACGTTAACTGCGATATACTCGGTCAGACTATGAAAACTTTGACATGTGGATGTGAATCTTTCCCATATTTGCAGTCGGCTTTATCAGAGCGCGATTAGTTTCCCAGAACAAATTTGAGCAAAAGGAAACATTACCTCCGTAAGCCAAACAAAGGCAGTTTTGAAATTTGTCTATTGACATGCGCGTCAGATGTTTTGCTAAGGCTCTTGAAAAGTGACGATAATTGAATGATGCCAGTGTGTTCGTGGGAGTCTGATGAGTTGTAAAGGTTTTATAAACAACCATGCTAGCTTCAGCCACAGCATTTCCAACAATGTTTGTTAATCTCGCTGAACAAGTGTGCACCACTCACAGTGCAAATACGTCGGAGTTCGAGGGAGTCAATAGTGTAACTTTACTGTTTGCAAAATCACTCCTTATTATAATCAGAAAGTTTACCAAGAGCCCAATAGTCAAATATAATAAACTCTTAAGCAAGCTCATGTATAAAAACAAAGAAAAACATCCCTATTTGACATTTTTCTTCCTCATTTTGTTTGCGGAAGGATCTGGAAAAATGAAGAGAATGATGCGTGCTGTCTTTGCCGGTTTTTAATCACCTCGCTGTGATGGCTTACATCACCTGTAATAATTGATTCAAAAATCACCCATTTCTATTCATTTTTTAATACTGGTGTTCCTATTGGCGCTGTTGTTCTGTAATTTGCTTGCACAGCAGTATATTACGGACAATTTTACAAAATTGGTCTCTCGGCCAAGAGCCTTGCTTGCCCGGAGTGCATAATGGGGAAAATTTGGGCATGGTGCCCAGAACTTTCCATCTTGGGCATCGCACCCACAATTTCCCAATGTGCACTGCTGGTAGGTGAGGCTCTCCATCAGAAGCACACGTGTAAAATCATTCTCAATGCATCTGTTTCCGTAACTGTACATACTGATATATGGTATTACCCACTTCAGAATTAAGTTGGCTAACTGATTCGGAGTGGGCACAGACTACCCACCTTTGCCTAGGGGTGCCATTAGAGTGGATCACTATCCTTCTTTTAATTTCTATTTGAAAATCACGTGAAGTATTTGGTTTAGTTTTGGCTCGTTTGTAAATGAGGACAAGAGGATGCCTTGATACAATTTGACTTTTGGGTGATAGAATGAAATGGGCGAAATCAATTCAGCCGCCTGTTATACATCTCTCTCGGTTTTACTTTTCATCGACATAAATGGAAAGAAATATTGGGAGAGATGCAGAACAGACAGCTGAATCGATCGCCAATTTTACACTATCACCCAAAGTCCCAATCGCTTGTTAAATAATCATGCCTGTGTTACATTATCTCAGTATTCACCTCACTGTGTTGGTGTGGAGCCATTGAGTAAATAGAGAGCAGCTCAGGTTGTGGTTCCAGCATCGGTTTCATAGAGACTGGGGGCGGGAAATTTTCTCAGGGCTGCTTCCGCTCCACCATCGTAACTTCGGTGGAACCTCGTTTGCACACATAAACGCCTACTCCAGTTCCTATAATAATCAGAAGAAAACCCTGCCTGATTTTATCCCCTTTCTAATTCAAGGGAGCCACAGTAAGCTGCATCAGCTGTCGCAGCTAATTCAGCACAGTCGAAGGGTTGAATCTAGGACTTTCCTATGTTGTCTGGCCCTGTGTGGTTAATATTAGAATCGCAAAGCTGCTTCTGCTGTTTGAGCAGCTTTATTGCTATATACAATTGTTGCAGCATCACAGTACATGAGCACCAAACATTTTTTTTTAAATTGATCAGCTCAGGGCAATAGAAATTTCTTTGAACTGTGGGCTGTCTAAGGGTTTTCTTTCATTCATTTTTTAACCTATTTTTTTTGGGAATGAAGTGTGACACAGGGCAGCCACTCAGATGATGTCACTTCCAGGGTCAGCCCCTCTGCTGATGTCACTTCCTCCAACAAATTACCCCCTTTCCTCTTGTCGCTAACTATTATGGTCTAGATCCATGAGCACCGGCAGCCTTCTGATCTCTTGCCCAAGTGGCCATTTTTCGAAAGCGAAATACGGCAGGCGCTGGAGATCGGAAACAAAAATAGAAAATGCTTCCTCGGAACTGAGGAAAGAGCCATAACCGAAATGTCAACTTTTATTCTCTCCACAGATGCTGCCTGGCCTCCTGAGTAACCTAGTTACAGAGCTTGGGGTCGAATTTCACTACATTTGGCCGCCGCTAATGGGGCAGTACATGTGACCTGTCTCATGTGTACCCAGAGAGCGGGTCTCAAACTTCACCAACTTGATCCGTCCTCATACAATGCGCACCTTCCAGTTGGGTTCACTAAGTATGCCTGGAACTTGTGCACTGGGATTCTTTTGATTGTCCAGCATAATGATCGTAGAAGCCCCGGAGATTTGGCAATAACGATAACAACAGCTTGCACCAATGTCCCAAGGCGCGTCACAGGAATGTTATCAAACAAAAGTTTGACACCAAGCCACATAGCGATATCAAAACAAGTGACCAAAAGTTTGGTCAAAGAGGTAGGTTTGAAAGAGCATCTTAAATGAGCAGAGAGAGGCGGAGACGTTTTGGGCGGGAATTCCATAACTTGTTTTTTATTTGTTCATGGGATGTGGGCGTCGCTGGCAAGGCCGGCATTTATTGCCCATCCCGAATTGTCCTTGAGAAGGTGGTGGTGAGCAGCCTTCTTCAACCGCTGCAGTCCATGTGGTGAAGGTACTCCCACAGTTAGGTAGGGAGTTTCAGGATTTTGACCCAGCGGCGATGAAGGATCAGCGATATACCAGGATGGTGTGTGACTTGGAGGGGAACTTGCAGGTGGTGGTGTTCCCATGTGCCTACTGCCCTTGTTCTTCTAGGTGGAAGAGGTCGCGGGTTTGGGAGATGCTGCCGAAGAAGCCTTGGCGAGTTGCTGCAGTGCATCTTATAGATTGTACACACTGCAGCCACGGTATGTCGGTGGTGGAGGGAGTGAATGTTTAAGGTGGTAAATGAGGTGCCAATCAAGTGGGCTGCTTTGTCCTGGATGGTGTCGAGCTTCTTGAGTGTTGTTGGAGCTGCTCTCATCCAGGCAAGTGGAGAGTATTCCATCACGCTCCTTACTTGTGCCTTGTAGATAGTGGAAAGGCTTTGGGGAGTCAGGAGGTGAGACACTCACCGCAGAATACCCAGCCTCTGACCTGCTCTTGTAGCCACATTATTTATGTGGCTGGTCCAGTTAAGTTTCTGGTCAATGGTGACCCCCAGGATGTTGATGGTGGGGGATTCAGCAAGATGGTAATGCCGTTGAATGATAAGGGATGGTGGTTAGACTCTCGCTTGTTAGAGATAGTCATTGCCTGGCACTTCTGTGGCACGAATGTTACCTGCCACTTATCAGCCCAAGCCTGAACATCGTCCAGGTCTTGTTGCATGTGGGCATGGACTGCTTCATTATCTGAGAAGTTGTGAATGGCACTGAACACTGTTGAAGCAGCTGAAGATGGTTGGGCCTAGGACACTGCCCTGAGGAATTCCTGCAGTGATGTCCTGGGGCTGTGATGATTGACCTTCAACCACCAAAACCATCTTCCTTTGTGCTAGGTATGACTCCAGCCAGTGGAGAGTTGTCCCTCCCCCGATTCCCATTGACTTCAGTTTTACTAGGGCTCCTTGATGCCACAATCGGTCAAATGCTGCCTTGATGTCTAAGGCAGTCACTCTCACCTCACCTCTGGAATTCGGCTCCTTTGTCCATGTTTGGACCAAGGCTATAATCAGGTCGGGAGCTGAGTGGCCTTTGCGGAACCCAAACTGGGCATCAGTGAGCAGGTTATTGGTGAGTAAGTGTTGCTTGATAGAACTGTCAATGACACCTTCCATCACTTTGCTGATGATTGTGGGTAGACTGATTGGGCGGTAATTGGCCGGATTGGATTTGTCCTGCTTTTTGTGGACAGGACATACCTGGGCAGGTTTCCACATTGTCAGATAGATGCCAGTGTTGTAGCTGTACTGGAACAGCTTGGCTAGAGGCACAGCTAGTTCTGGAGCACAAGTCTTCAACACAACAGCTGGGATGTTGTCGGGGCTCATAGCCTTTGCTGTATCCAATGCACTCAGACGTTTTTTGCTATCATGTGGAGTGAATTGAATTGGCTGAAAACTGGCTTCTGTGATGGTGGGGACCTGAGGAGGAGGCCGAGATGGATCATCCACTCGGCACTTCACAGAGTCATAGAGTCATAGGCCTAGAAATTGGGTTGAGGCGTTCGCCTGAGCGCAGGATTTAGCGCAGCGTTCGAGTCTTCAGCGATCGTCCGATATTCAGTTCCATTGCCCCTAGAGGGACATGGGGCGAGGCTTGAGGCGCTCCGTGTCCCTCTTAGGGCACTGAAACTGAATATCGCAGCACAATGTGCCGCAGCGCCACACGCTGCAGCACGGCACGCTGCAGTACTGCAGGCCTTCCTCCCATTGTTAAGGGGGAGGGGCCTGCAACAGCGCGATCCCTGATCACGAGTGCCGGCAAAAGAGCCCGGCACCGAGGAGAAGTGCCGGGCTCTCGGGAAACAGCCGGCAATGCCAGGGGGGGGGGTGGTCAGGAGGCCGGGGACAGAGGTGCTGGCAGGCGGCCGCCGAAAAAGGCGGCCGCCCCGCACCTCCACCTTAACTTGCGCCGCTGCCGGCACAGTAAGGCCACGTGAACCGGGCGCGGGTAGCGAACGGCGCAACTGCGGCGTTCGCAACCAAATATCGTGAACGGGGCGTGAATGGGGCGCTGCGCACGCCGATGACGTCATCGGTGGCGGCGCAGCACAAAAGGGTAATGCCACCATTATCGCCCCAAATCAATATCGCGGCAGGCGCAGCCAGTGGCGCTACAGCCACTGCCTGCCTCTTTAGGCGCTAACAAGTGGCGCTCCTCACCCAATTTCTCCCCCATAGAGTTATACAGCACAGAAAGAGGCCCTTTGGCCCATCGCGTCTGCGCCAGCCATCAAGCCCTATCTAATCTAATCCCATTTTCCAGCATTTGGTCCGTAGCCTTGTATGCTATAGCATTTCAAGTGCTCATCCAAATGCTTCTTGAATGTTGTGAGGGTTCCTGCCTCTACCATCCTTTCAGGCAGTGAGTTCCAGATTCCAACCACCCTCTGGGTGAAAAAGATTTTCCTCAAATCCCCTCTAAACCTCCTGCCCCTTACCTTGAATCTATGCCCCCTTGTTATTGACCCCTCTACTAAGGGGAAAAGTTCCTTTCTATCCACCCTATCTATGCCCCTCATAATTTTGTATACCTCCATCAGGTCCCCCCTCAGCCTTCTCTGCTCCAAGGAAAACAACCACAGCCTGTCCAGTCTTTCTTCATAGCTGAAGCACTCCAGCCCAGGTAACTGTTATGTTCATTAATAACTAATCGTTTTTATTAAGAACAGCTAGCTTTTGCTAGACACTTTATTGAGCACATGTGGACTAGCTACAGTATCTGTAGAGGCCTCCATCTTGACTGCTGCCTTGTGGGTAGCCTAGTGCATCCTGGGTAGCCCACTCTTATATACATACAGCACCACCTAGTGTAACATTCCAGAATGACAGGCTACTGATCATTACATCCCCCTTTCTTTGAGGTTAAACAAAATCAGTATCAATCAATATCAATCAATAACAACATAAACATCTTCAACAGTCAACACATTTTCAATGTAGTTTTCTTTGTACTCAAAGATTAAGTCTATCAGGCTTTTTTACTTTATGTGTGGATCTTCTCAGCACAGGTAAGTCTGATGTGTTTTCATGAGAGTCTGTATGTGTATTTGTATTAGATTATTCTGGTGGTGAGTGACAAGATTCAGTTGCGCCATTGTCATCGATTTGCTCTTTGATAGTCTCTTGTGTTTTTAGGAGGGAACGGCGGTTCCTCCTGAGAATCTGTCCTTCCTCAGTTCTAACAGTGTATGACCTTGGTCCTACTTCCTCAAGAACTGTAGCTTTCCTGTTCCATGCATCTGGATCCTCAATCCTGACAACATCATCCCTTGTCAATGGTTTCAGAGTTTTGGATGACTTGTCATAGTATGATTTCTGTTTCAGCTTTAACAATTGAAGTCTCTGTCTCAGTTCCTTACTCTGCTTTTCTTTTGCACAGCAGGGTAGCGTGGTACGCAACTTGCGACCCATTAGGAGTTCAGCAGGTGAAGAACCAGAGTCTAAAGGTGAGGCTCGGTGGCTCAGCAGGGCGAGATAAGGATCAGACTTGCTTTCTGTCGCTTTCTTCAGTAGCTGTTTGAGAACTTGAACATGTTTCTCTGCCTTACCATTCAACTGAGCATACAAAGGATTGGATGTGATGTGTTGAAAGTCATAATGCGCTGCAAACTGTTGCCACTCCTTACAGTTGAAGCACGGACCATTGTCGCTAACGGCAATCCTGGGAATTCCATGTCTGGCGAAGATGGATTTCACTTGCATTATGACACTGCTTGCTGTGGTGCTTGAGAGCAGCGCCATCTCAGGATAGTTAGAATAGTAGTCAATCACTATTAGATAGTCTTTACCATTTAAATGAAAAAGGTCCATACCAACCTTTTGCCATGGTGCTGTTGGTATATCAGCTACTATCATTGGTTCCTTTGCTTGCTTGTTTTGGTGTTTCTGACATGTCTCACATTTGCCTATCATGTTCTCAATGTCCTTATTTATGCCAGGCCAATAAACAGTGTCTCTTGCTCTCCTTTTGCATTTTTTAATTCTGAGGTGTCCCTCATGAATCCTTTTGAGCATGTCTTGACCTAGAGCCTGTGGAATGACTATTCTGTTCTGTTTTAGTAATAGTCCACTTGCGACACTCAATTCTGACCTTATGTGAAAATATTTTGGACAGGAACCTTTTGGCCAACCATGATGAATGTTCTCTATTACTGTTTGTAATACTGTATCTTTTACTGTTTCTTCTGCTATTTGCTTTGATTTTGTGTCTGACATGGGCAGCGCAGCAGTGACCATACTCACATGAACATCCATGTCTTCTTCAGTAGAGCTCACATGACTCATTGTGGGTGCTTGGGATAGTGCATCTGCTAACACTATGTATTTGCCTGGTGTGTAGATCAGTTCAAAGTCATATCTTTGCAGCTTCATCATGAGTCGTTGAATCCTTGGAGACATCTCATTCAGATTTTTTTTTATGATGGCAACTAATGGGCTCTGGTCTGTCTCAACTGTGAAGGTGGGAAGTCCATATATGTAGCCATGGAACTTTTCTAATCCAACTACCAAGCCTAGACATTCCTTTTCAATCTGGGCGTATCGACACTCAGTATCAGTCATAGACCTGGAGGCATAGGCAACAGGCTTCCAATCTTCACCCTCTGCTTGTAGCAAGACCGCACCTAGGCCATCTTTTGTTGCATCCGTTGACACTTTGATTCTCTTTGTTGGGTCAAAGAAAGTGAGTACAGGTGTGGTTGTCAGCACTGTTTTGAGGTTCATCCACTCTTGTTCATGTCTTTCTGTCCATGCGAACTCATTTGTTTTATGTAGCAGGTCTCGCAGACAGGCTGTCTTGGCTGACAAGTTAGGAATGAACTTTCCAATGAAGTTTATCATCCCCATGATGCGTAGCACTCCTTTTTTGTCAGTGGGTCGCGGCATTTTGAGTATGGCGTTTGCTTTTTCCATATCTGGCTCTATTCCTTTACCAGATAGATTATCTCCTAGGAAAGTGACTTCCTGGATGCCAAACTGACACTTGGCTTTGTTGAGCTTCAGTCCATTCCGGCGTATGCTCTGTAGCACTTTAGTCAGTCTCTCATTGTGTTCTTTCAATGTGGAGCCCCAGATGATGATGTCATCAACATAGACCCGAACTCCTTCCAGACCTTCAATTATGTGTTCCACCGCTTTATGAAAGATTTCAGATGCAGATATTATCCCGAAAGGCATTCTGAGGAAACAATACCTGCCAAATGGTGTGTTGAAGGTACAGTATTTGGTGCTCTCTTCATCCAGTTTTAGTTGCCAAAATCCTTGTGAGGCATCAAGCTTTGTAAAGTATCTGGCACCTGACATTTCACTGGTGATTTCTTCTCGCTTGGGAATCTGGTAGTGTTCACATTTTATGTTTGCATTTAAGTCCTTTGGATCCATGCATATTCTTAGATCATTGTTCTTTTTCTTTACACATACCATGGAGTTAACCCAGTCTGTTGGCTCTTCGACTTTCCTGATGACTCCTAGTGTGGTCATTCTGTCCAGTTCTTTCTTGAGCCGATCACGCAGGGGTACTGGAACTCTTCGTGGAGCATGTACCACTGGCTGAGCATCCTCCTTTAGCTGGATTTTGTAAGTGAATGGTATATCTCTGTAATGCATATATATTTAAGGGGGGAACTATCTTTTACAGCTCATGTATACTGCAGTACCGGCAGTGACCACACCTGTATATAGCACTGAGTAGTAATCTGTACAGATCAGTTCCCGTGTGAGCCACGTTGAGTAAACACCTGTTGTACCGTTCTCCTGCAGTGGGTGTCTTATTATACACGGACACAACAAACTCCAAATCCTTTGAACACATCCTGGAAATTATTCACTACAGAATCCACCGAGTCATCTGGTCTGCTTATGGCCCAGTTTATACGGTAGACTCTCTTGACCAGTTCTAAGTCCTCACAAGCTTTGTCACCCAGTAGTGAATCAAGTCCTTCAGCCACAACAGAAAACATGAGATGATGCACTTTGCCTTTGACTGTCACTTTAAGTCTGCATACACCTAAGCTATCTATTTTCTGGCCATTATAGTCCTTCAGTAGTACTGACTTTTTCTGTATTTTGGGCTTTTCTTTCATATTGTTAATGTCACTCATACTGATTAAGTTTGCTTTTGCCCCAGTGTCTAGTTTCAATGTAACTAATGCTCCATTTACCTGCAGTGGGATCATCCATTTGCCCTCTTTTACTGCATTGACGTTATGTTCAGCATTGTTTATTCCTGAGGGCTGCACATTTTCTGTATCCTTTTCTACATTGTCACATGACACCATTCCTACAAAAAATGTCTCACTTAAAGCAGTGTCCTCAATCACATTAACTCGGACTTGTTGCCCTTTCTTTGTTTTTATTTTGAAAAGCATTGTTTGGCAAAGTGATTCTTTCCATTACATTTTGTGCACATTTTGCAAACGTTGGACATTGTTTTAACTGGTGTTTGTAACCACAGTTTTTACAATTAAAAATTCCTTCCTCCGATTGCTTTTCACTTCTGTTCTGCCCATGTTTCTTCCCCTTGTAGGACACAGCACCGACAGCAGCACTTACTGCAATCGCATCATCATTGATTTCACTGAAAGTCTTGGCATGCTTTTGAGCTAGCTCGCTAGCTTGGCATATTTTCACAGCAATTTCCAATGTTAGTTCGATTTCTCTCAACAGACGTTCCCTGACTTTTTTATCATGAATACCAAACACAATCTGGACACGAATCATGGATGCTTTCAGCTCAGAGAAATTACATGTCTGTGCTTTCAGTTTCAGATCAGTCAAAAAGCTATCAAAAGTCTCATTTTGCTGCTGTGTCCGAGAATGGAAGATGTACCTCTCATAGGTTTCATTCTTTTTGGGAGAACAATGTGTATCAAACTTCTTTAGCACATCGTCTAATTTTTCTCTGTTCTCCTCTGGATTAAATACAAATGTATTAAATACCTCTATCACCTGTGGGCCTGCAACCGTGAGCAGCAACGCTATTTTCCTTGCGTCTGGCTTCGTACCGTACCCGATGGCAGCAATGTAGAGTTCGAATTGTTGTTTAAAAGTCTGCCAATTTTAGTCGACATTTCCTGTGAGTTTCAAACGCTCTGGTGGCTTCAAATTCTCCATGTCGCGTTGCACAATATTCAGCAGATCTTACCAATCCTGGTACCATGTTATGTTCATTAATAACTAGTCGTTTTTATTAAGAACAGCTAGCTTTTGCTAGGCACTTTATTGAGCACATGTGGACTAGGTACAGTATCTGTAGAGGCCTCCATCTTGACTGCTGCCTTGTGGGTAGCCTAGTGCATCCTGGGTAGCCCACTCTTATATACATACAGCACCACCTAGTGTACCATTCCAGAATGACAGGTTACTGGTCATTACAGGTAACATCCTGGTAAATCTCCTCTGCACCCTCTCCAAAGTAATCACATCCTTCCTATAGTGTGGCGACCAGAGCTGCACACAGTACTCCAGCTGTGGCCTTACCAGCATTTTGTACAGCTCCATCATAACCTCCCTGCTCTTATATTCTGTGCCACGGCTAATGAAGGCAAACACTTCAGCCTTGTCTTTTGCACTCAAGTCATTGATGATGGGGATATTCATGGAGCCTCCTCCTCCCATTAGTTGTTTACTGGTCCACCACCATTCATGACTGGATGTGGCAGGACTGCAGAGCTTTGATCTGATCCGTTGATTGTGGGATCACTTAGCCCTGTCTATAGCAAGCTGCTTCTGCTTTTTAGCATGCATGTAGTCCTGTGTTGCAGCTTCCCCAGGTTGGCACCTCATTTTTAGGTACGCCTGGTGCTGCCCCTAGCATTCTCTTCTGCACTCTTTATTGAACCAGGGTTGGTCCCCTGGCTTGATAGTAATGGTAGAGTGAGAGATATGCCAGGCCATGAGGTTACAGATTGTGGTGGAATACAGTTCTGCTGCTGCTGATGGCCCACAGCACTTCATGAATGCCCAGTTTTGAGCTGTTAGATCTGTTCCGAATCTATCCCATTTAGCACAGTGGTAGTGCCACACAACACGATTGAGGGTGTTCTCAGTGTGAAGACGGGACTTCGTCTCCACAAGGATTGTGCGGTGGTCACTGCTATCAATACTGTCGTGCACAGATGCATCTGCGACAGGTATATTGGTGTGGATGAGGTC
Organism: Somniosus microcephalus; assembly: GCF_052327205.1. Classification (NCBI taxonomy): domain Eukaryota; kingdom Metazoa; phylum Chordata; class Chondrichthyes; order Squaliformes; family Somniosidae; genus Somniosus; species Somniosus microcephalus. The sequence goes on along the minus strand of NC_140989.1, from coordinate 151,755,188 downwards.
AAGTAAGTTTTTCCCTCGTGTTGGTTCTCTCACTACCTGTCGCAGGCCCAGACTGGCAGCTATGTCCTTCAGGACTCAGCCAGCTCAGTCAGTAGTGGTACTACCGAGCCACTCTTGGTGATGGACATTGAAGTCCCCCACCCAGAATACATTCAGTGCCCTTGATACTCTCAGTGCTTCTTCCAAGTGATGTTCAACACGGCGGAGTACTGATTCATCAGCTGAGGCTGAGGGAGGGCGCTAGGTTTCCTTGCCCATGCTTGACCTGAAGCCATGAGACTTCATGGGGTCCAGAATCAATGTTGAGGACTCCCAGGGCCACTCCTTTCCGACTGTACTGACACCGGTGCGACAGGACATACCCAGGGATGGTGAAGTTTTTGACATTGGCTGAAAGGTATGATTCTGTTAGGCTGTTGCTTGGCTAGTCTTTGGGATAGCTCTTCCAATTTTGGCACAAGTCCCCAGATGTTGGTGAGGAGGGCTTTGCAGGGTCGACTGGGCTGGGTGTGCCATTGTCATGTCCGTAGCTGGTGCCGAGGTCGATGCAGGGTGGTCCATCCGGTTTTATTCTTATTATTGTGTTTCATAGCGTTTGTTACAACTGAGTGGCCTTCTAGGCCATTTCAGAGAGCAGTTAAGAGTCAACCACATTGCTGTGGGTCTGGACTCCAGGTAAGGATGACAGATTTTCTTGTCTAAAGGATATTAGTGAACCAGATTGGTTTTTACAACAATCCGATAGTTTCATGTTTACCATTACCGATACTAGCTTTTTATTCCAGATTTATTTAATTAACTGAATTTAAATTCTCCAGCTGCCGTGGTGGAGATTTGAACTCACATCCCTGGATCATTAGTCCAGACCTCATGATTACTAGTCCAGTAACATTACCACTATGCTACTGTTCCCGATAGGAACGAGACAGCTGAAGGCACGGCTGCCAATGGTGGGACAAAGGAAATGAGGAATGCGCAGAAGGCCAGAATTTGAGGAGCACAGAGATCTTTGAGGGTTGTAATTTGGAGGAAGTTACAGAGATAGGGAGGAGCGAGGCCGTGGAGGGATTTGAACACCAGGATAAGAATTTTTAAATCAAGACCATTTACATAATTTCTCCAGGGTTTTGGGCGGCCTTCCGTTGAAGTTAACAGCAGATGATCGGGAGAACCACTGTGGGAATTCTATCCCAGTACCTCCTAGTCTGTGTGGCTTAGTACTTTATTGACCAGTGCCTTTGCTGACATCAGAGAGGCAACAGTCGAGGGTCAAAACATCCTTTACAAACATGGCTATGTCTAATGTAACATTACACGGTCACCACAGCAATCATTGCCTTGCTGTTCCATTAACAACAGACAGCACAGAACCTAAACATCCCCACTGGGAATTTCCACAGAGGTTTCCCCAATCCTGCGCCATAACTTCAACAGAAAAAGGGTGCAAATCACCTTTTGCGTTGTGTATCTGGGGCTTCCACATCTTCCGGGAGAATGCCTGTGGAAATTCCCCCTATTTGTATATGTTTACACACAGCCACACAAGTTCATTGGCTTGAAACTCAGAACATAGGCTACAGGCATTTGAACAATACCATCACTATGGTTACCATTAAGAGAGGGGCTCATTGTTGGCATGAAACAAATTCTCTGTCATCGCATCACCTGTTATCTGAGGTCATTAGTCATACCTCACCCACAACCAGACACATACTACAAATTATTTATGAACCGTAACATTTTGAAATGTCACTTTTCTTAGTCTTTAAATTACATTCTCTCCAAGTCATAACAACTATAAAAATTCTTTAACAATCAGAAGCTTGGGGAGGAGTCCAGAATTTTCCCCCGATCTTCTTTTAACCTCAGCCAGTTCAGTAGGCCTTAGGCTTTTGACATTTCCTTCATGATACCTTCAGATTGCCATGAGGAAATGTCACCAGTTTTATTGACATTTACACTGCTTTGCATTTGGGGAAATAAGCCTGTGCCGTGTCTCTCACTAAGGGGGTAATTTTAACTTTTTCTGATAGTGTAAAATGGGTGATATCGGATGGGCCACACCTCTTTTCATTATAAATAGCCAAAACAAAATGGCTACAAAAATCCCTAATAGCGAAAAACAACTTTCCAGCAACTTACCGTAAGAGAGGTGGGGTGGGGACCCCATTAAATAGTGCTTCTTCAGCCAGCTTCCTGGTGCTGTGTACTTAAGGGCAGGTATGAGAAGGCAGGAATGAAAGACTCACAGGCACCAATTTTTTAAAGGGTTCATAATTCTAGGGTAGGACCCTTATGATCATATTTTAATGAGGCCAACGTTCATTTCAGGTGGCTGCCAAATGTCTGCCTTTACCAATATGGTGGCGGTCACTTTTGTGTGCACATCTGGCGTAGGACTGCAAAATTTGTAAGCCTAACGCTGCATTGGCACTATAAAAATCAGCGGTACGTGAAGGAATTTCTATCCTTATGATTCTATGTCTTGAAAGGTGCAGATTCCAATCTCTATCATTGACAGACAGTCGACTACAGAAATAAGGACCTATCTGCTGTGCAGAGGATGATGTTCCTAAACATAAACCATACTGGAGTGAACTGTCCTGACAGCACAAGGAGAGCTGAAGGTAGAAAACTGGAACAAGAATTTGCACTACATTTAGTAATTTTTTTTTAAAAAACAACACCCTCATTTCCTTGGTACAGCAAGATTGAAATGTTGCAATCCACTGAACTGGACTGTTTTTTTGCAGATCATTTATTCTTTGGGTGAGTGACAGTTATAGAGCCAAATCCAGTATCGATCACTATAGAGGAGATGAAATAGCCATGACATTTTGAAGAGAAATTTGTGAACCACAAATATGAGAGTGATAGATGCAGCATGACAGCACATAAATCAATACAAAATACCCAGATTCCTTAATGCCATGAGCCTCTTGGTGGATCTTTGAATTATCAGGAGCTATGCGGAGGTTCACTACTCCTGGATTTGACTGTGCTTTTGTATTGACTGAATCATCAGGAGACACTGGAATAATAACAATCAGGCTGCCAAGTCAGAATCTCCTCACTCAAAACTAAATTCCATTCTCTTAAAGGGGCTCAAAAACTGAAGAGCTTCTTTAAACCCCGAGTAGATACTGTAAAGGGCAAAGGATGCTCGGAATGTGATAAGGTTTAAGTCAAGTGCTATTGCTGCTTTACGGAGTTTGAAACCAACTATTTTACTCAGACGTCTTGTTTTCCAGCTCACAGTTCAAAAATATTCTTTGACTGGACTTTTTGAAGACTGTGATGGTAGTATTGCTGAGAAGTGAACGGTTAGTTTGTCACAGTTCTGCTTTTAAGATCCAAATGACCTGTAAAGCCATTGCATAAACATTAAAACTGTGATGTTTTGCTGCAGCTTTTCACACATACATGTACCTACACACACTTGCACAGTCTCCAGAAATGTTGTATATAACCTACATTCAGATAAGAACATAAGAAATAGGAGCAGGAATAGGTCATTTGGCCCTTCGAGCCTGCTCCGCCATTCAATAAAGTCATGGCTGATCTTCAACCTCAACTCCACCTTCCCGCACTAGCCCCATATCCCTTGATTCCCGTAGTATCCAAAAATTTATCGATCTCTGTCTTGAATGTACTCAACCACTGAGCATCCACAGCACTCTGGGGTAGAGAATTCCAAAGATTCACAACCCTTTGAGTGAAGAAATTCCTTCTCATCTCAGTCCTAAATGGCCGACCCCTTATTCTGAGACTGTGACCCCTAGTTCTAGACTCTCCACCATGGGAAACAGCTTTTCAGCATCTACCCTGTCAAGCCCCTTAAGAATTTTATACGTTTAAATGAGATCACCTTTCATTCTTCTAATCTATAGTGGGAGTATAGGCAACGTTCCCTCTAAGCTTCACAACTGCGCAGCCCGGGACCGGCTTTTATAATGTGAAATTTCGTGCTTGTGCAAAATGTTGAATGGGCCGTGCAGCCCGTTAAGGGGGCCATGCACCCAAATTTAAAATTTGGGGAACATTAAATATAGACCTAGTCTACTCAATCACTCCTCATAAGACAATCCCCCATCCCCAGGAATCAGTCTCGTGAACCTTCATTGCACTCCCTCAAAGGCAAGTATATTCTTGCCTGGGTATGGCATCCAAAACTGTACACAGTACTCCAGGTGTGGTCTCACCAAGGCCCTATATAATTGCTGTAAGACTTCTTTACAAAAGATCTAATGCACTTTTGAGTTTTGCGGCTGATTATCTAATGCATGTTATGAGGGTTCAATAATTGATGACTTAAATAAGTATTGAAAGAAAAGAAAGAAAAAAGGAGGAAATTGCATTAATATATTACCTTTCTCAACCTCATGACATCCCAAAGTCCTTTACAGCCAATTAAGTACTTTTGAAGAGTAGTCACTGTTGTAATGTAGGAAATGTGGCATCCAATTTGTGCAGAGCAAGGCCCCACAAACAGCAATATGATCATGACCAGATAATCTGTTATTCAGATTATCAGTATGAGTATCTGAGGGCAGTGAAGTTAAACTCATTTTCTGGAAAAACTGACTACAACATATATCGCCACTCCATCGTCAATGGGTCAGTATCCTGAAATTCACTATCTTTTACCATGGATAATTGTTCACTCCACAACTGTATTAAAGGGGGAGATTTTCCTGGGTCTGTGCCCAGGTGCATTGGATTTCAGTGAATATCTGAATATTTGGAGCACACGCCGTCAATGAACTCATTTAAATGAATATAAGGAAAATTGGGCGGGCCCCTTTACAGGGGATCCAGTGCAACTGAGCACAGAACCAAGTAAATCTCCCTATATATTGGGTAGGTGGCTCTTTAGCTGCATAAGAAGCATTAAAGAATCATTGCTGCAGATCCGCCACAATGGACTGCTGCCTATGAAGATTGCCACACTAACAGGGGCAGTCTACAGACCACCTATTAGTGGAAGGGAGATGGAGGAAGAAATATACAGACAAATTAGGAAAATGAGTAAAAAAACATAGAATAATCATTATGGGGGATTTCAACTACCCCAATATTAATTAGACAGAAGAGGTAGGCAAAGGGGATAAGGGAATGGAATTCCTACAATGTGTACAGGACTCCTTTCTAACCCAATTCTATAAAAAGCCCAACAAGGGAGAATACACTGTTGGATCTAGTAATGGGGAATGAACCAGAGCAGATAAGAGAAGTAAAAGTAGGAGCACATCTAGGCAATAGTGACCATAATATAATACGCTTTAAGATAATAATTGAGAAGGATATAGTTATGACAAAGGCAAGGGTAATAGATTGGAAAAATGCTGATTTTGAGGGGCTGAGAATAGAACTTGGGAAAATAAAATGGACAACAGTATTGGCAAACAATGATGTAGAACAGCAATGGGAAACATTTAAAACAGTGTTCAACAGAGTCCAGGAAAAATATACTAAAGGAGAAAATAGAAGAACATCTAGAAACCAAAAATATAAATAGTCAGCATAGATTTCAAAAGGGAAAGTCTTGCTTGACCAGCCTAATTGATTTTTTTGAAGAGGTAACAGAGAGAGTAGACAAGGGTAATGCAGTAGATGTCATTTATCTAGATTTTCAAAAAGGCCTTCAATAAGGTACCCCCTAATAGACTAATGAATAAGGTCAGAGAATGCGGAGTCAGGGGACAAGTAACAGATTGGATAGCTAGCTGGCTTCAAGACAGAAAGCAGAGAATAGGGGTAAAGGGTAGCTATTCACAATGGCAGAAGGTGGGTGGTGGTGTTCCACAAGGATCAGTGCTGGGACCACTGTTGGTCACAATTTATAATAACGAATTTGACTTTGGAATGAAAAACACAATTTCTAAATTTGCGGACAACACCAAATTGGGGGGGGGGGATAGTCAATACTGAGGAGGACTGCAACAAATTACAAGAAGACATTAATAAATGTGCAGTATTGGCATATAATTAGCAAATGAAATTCAACAGATAAATGTGAGGTATTACATTTTGGTAAGAAAAATAGGGAGGTCACTTATTACTTGGAAAATAAGAATCTAAATGGGGTAGAGGAACAAAGGGATCTTGGAGTACATCTCATCTTCATCTTAGGCAGTCCCTCAGAACCGAGGATGACTTGCTTCCACATTAAAACAATGAGTTTGCAGGTGACTGATGAGTCCAATGCGGGACCTACAGTCTCTGTCACAGGTGAGGCAGACGGTGGTTGAAGGGGCGGGTGGGTGGGGTGCTTGGGTTGACATGCGCTCCTTGCGTTGCCTGCGCTTGGCTTCTGCTTGCTCCCGGCGAAGAAACTCGAGGTGTTCGGCGCCTTCCCGGATGCTTCTCCTCCACTTTGTGCGGCCTTGGGCCAGGGATTCCTAGGTGACGGTGGGGATGTTACACTTTTTCAAGGAGGCTTTGAGGATGTCCTTGAAGCGTTTCCTTTGCCTACCTGGGACTCTCTTGCCATGCCGGAGCTCTGAGTAGAGCGCTTGTTTTGGGAGTCTCGTATCGGGCATGCGGACAATGTGACCCGTCCATTGGAGCTGATTGAGCGTGGCCAAAGCTTCGATGCTGGGGATGTTACACAAATACACAAATCACTAAAACTATCGACACAGGTTAACAAGGCCATAAAAAAAGCAAACCAAGCACTAGGGTTTATTTCTAGAGGGATAGAATTGAAAAGTAGTGAAGTTATGCTAAACTTGGATCGAACCTTGCTTAGACCACAGTTGGGAGTACTGTGTACAATTCTGGTCGCCATATTATGAAAAGGATATAGAGGCACTGGAGAGGGTGCAGAGAAGATTTACAAGCATGGTTCCAGAAATGCGAGGGTACACCTCTCAGGAAAGGATGAACAGGCTGGGCCTTTTTTCTCTTGAAAAAAGAGATGGCTGAGGGGTGACCTAATAGAGGTCTTTAAGATCATGAAAGATTTTGATAGAGTAGATACAGAGAGAATATTTCCACTTGTGGGGGAAGAGCAAACTAGAGGCTATGTATATAACAGTCACCAAAAAATCAAATAGGGAATTCAGAAGAAACTTCTTTACCCAGAGCGTGGTGAGAATGTGGAACTCGATACCACAGGGAGTGGTTGAAGTGAATAGTATGGATGCATTTAAGGGGCGATTAGATAAACATATGAGGGAGAAGGGAATAGAGGGTTATGCTGCTAGGGTTAGATGAGGAAAGTGTTGTGTCCATGTATAATAAGACACAGACTGCAGGAGAACGGTACAACAGGTGTTTACTCAATGTGGCTCACAGTGGAACTGATCTGTACAGATTATTACTCAGTGCTATATAAAGGTGTGGTCACTGCCGGTACTGCAGTATACATGAGCTGTAAAAGATAGTTCCCCCCTTAAATGTATATACATTACAATTCCTCCCCTTTTAGATTAACAGTACCATAACACTCATTTAACAATTAAAAATCAAACTAATTACAATTAACACTTTTAACATGCAACATTAGCTGAAAATAGTCTATTTATATACTCAGTCTTTGGGGAGGCTTCCTGATCCTTTCTGGATAGCGCCTTTCCCGAGTGTCTTGCTCTTGGTGCGGAGACGATTCTGGCCTCCTGTCGTCGGTTGGGTCATCAGCTTCCGATGCTACTGTTTCTGGGGTAGATGCGACCTGTACATCAGGTTCATCACCAGGTACGTATGGGCGAGGCATGGGGTTGACTTGTTCCTGTGACTCTAGGATCTGGTCAGCATGGCGTCTCACGATGCTCTCCCCAACGTCCACTGTGTACATTAGGGGGCCCTGCCGTGTGCATATCATTCCTGGCTACCATTTTTCTGTTCGGTAGTCGCGGGCCAAGACTGGTTGCCCTACATTGAAGCTCCTTGTTGGCTTCTCATGGATGTGCTGGAATTGCTTACTCTCAACATCTCTTCGTACGTTTGGTCTGAGCAAATCCAGGCGAGATCTTAACCTTCGGTTAAAGAACATCATGGCTGGGGCCTGGTTGGTGATGGCATGTGTCGCATTCCGGTAGGCGAACAGGAAATTGTCCACCTTGTGCTGCAGCGGAATGTTGTCATTGTACATAGCCTTTATTGCCTTCTTAAAGGTTTGTACGAACCTCTCAGCCAATCCATTTGTGGCTGGATGATACGGGGCGGATGTGTAATGCCTTACCCCATTCTTCTTCAAGAACCTTCGGAAATCTTCAGACACAAACTGTGGTCCGTTGTCGGAGCAAATCTGTTCTGGCAAGCCATTCCTGGCAAAAATGGTCCGTAGGACTGCAATAGTGTTCTCCGTGGTGGTGGAGGACATTTTGATGACCTCAGGCCATTTCGTGTGCGCATCCATGGCTATTAAAAACATTGAGTCCATGAATGGACCAGCAAAATCAATATGCACCCGTTGCCATGGAGATGAGGGCCACTCCCATGGGTGTAGAGGGGCCTGTGGTGGTGCATTTTGGACTTTCTGGCATCCTGAGCAGCTCTTGGTCAGTTCCTCAATTTGTTTATCAATTCCCGGCCACCACACATAAGCCCTGGCTAGGCTTTTCATTTTTACCCCTCCCAGATGACCCTCATGAAGCTCATTGAGCACTCTATCCCTTAACTTGGGTGGAATTACCACTCGGGATCCACACATCAAGGTCCACCGGCACACTGACAGCTGTTCTCTCCTTGTCGAGAATGCTGGCAACAGTGAGTCGCCATGTGCTGGCCATCCCTTCACCCGTCAAATCATATACCCGAGACAGTGTCGGGTCATTTCGGGTTTCCTTTTCGATACAAGCGTTAGTTACCGGTAGGTATTCAACTATAGTCGAATGGAATATTTTGACAGGATCCACTGCTGGTGCTTCCTCCGCAGTAGGCAGTGGCAGGCGTGATAGCCCATCAGCATTTCCATGCTGTTTCATGCCCTTATATTCAATCTCATAGTGGTGCGCCCCTAGAAAAAGTGACCATCTTTGTAGTCGTTGCGCAGTCATCACCCGAACGCCCTTCTTCGGATTAAAAATGGAGACAAGAGGCTGGTGATCAGTCAGCAAGGTGAATTTCTGCCTGTGCAGATAGTGATTGAACTTTTTCACTCCCCACACTAGGCTGAGGGCCTCCCTGTCAATCTGGGCGTAGTTACGCTCGGCTGAGGTTAGTGATCATGATGCAAAGGCTATTGGCCTCTCTGAGCCGTCTGAGAATTTGTGCGACAGCACCGCTCCAATGCCGTAGGGTGACGCATCACATGCCAACCGAATTGGTAATGCCGGGTTGTAATGGGCCAATACCTCTTTCGATGTGATTAGTGTTTTGCTCTTCTGGAAAGCTCGTCTACATTCGTCACTGTAGTGTCCGAGGATCAATAATACTCAGACTGCAGGAGAACAATAAAACAGGTATTTACTGAACAGAGAGTAATTCAAGACTGAAATACAGAAGCCTGCTATGGCTTTATATACAGGGGTGGTAACTGCCAGTACTGCAGTATAGAATCAGTTCTTCTCTTAAAGGCACATACACAACAATTCCTCCCCTTTTAGATAAACAGTACATAACATTCATTTAACAACTAAATAATAACTAATTACAATTACAATTTCCTCTGTACTATATACATCAACTGAAATAATCCATTGTAAGTTCAGTCTTTGAGGAGGCTTCCTGATCCTGACTGGATAGTGCCTTTCTCGAGTATCCTGTTCTTGCGGCGGAGTTGATTCTGGCTCATTGTCATTGGTTGGTTCGTCAGCTTCCAATACCACTGCTTCTGAGGTAGACGCAATCTGTACTTTGGGTTGATTACAAGGTGCACCTGCTCGTGGTATGGGTTTGGCTTGTTCCTGTGACTCTAGAATCTGGTCAGCATGGCGTCTCACGATGCTCTCTCCAACGTCCACTGTGTACATTAGTGGTCCCTGCTGTGTGCATATCGTTCCTGGCTGCCATTTTTCTGTTCGGTAGTGTTGGATTGTAGTGGGCCAATATTTCTTTTGAAGTGATTAGGCATTTACATTTCTGAAAGGCACGCTTACACTCATCTCTCCATTTCCATGTTACTCCAGTTTGCAGTAGGGCGGTCAGTGGGTGCAGAATTGTAGATAAATTCGGCAAGAACTTATGGTAGTAGTTCACCAACCCGAGGAACGACCTCAGTTGCGACATATTTTCCGGTGCTGGAGCCTTGACAACAGCCTCAATCTTGTCCTGCGACTTATGCAACCCTTCCTCATCAATCATGTGGCCACAATACGAGATTTGTCTCCTGAAGAACTCGCATTTGGGGTGGTTGGCTCGTAGCCCATATTCCTGTAATCTCGTGAGCACCTGCTCCAGGTTGGCAAGGTGTTCACTGTCATTTTCGCCCATAACCAGGATGTCGTCCAAATAACACTGGGTCCCCGGGATCCCTTGTAGGACTTTTCCATCACCCTCTGCCAAATAGCCGGGGCTGATGCTACCCCGAATACCAGTCGATTGTACTGGTAAAGGCCTTTGTGAGTGTTTATCGTGAGGTATTTCCTAGACGCTTCTTCCACCTCCATTTGTAGATACGCTTGGGCCAGATCAATCATTGTAAAGCGTTTCCCTCCAGATAGTGAGGCAAAAATATCTTCTATCCGTGGAAGTGGATATTGTACTGTGTGCAGGACTGGGTTCACAGTTACTTTGAAATCCCCACAGATGCGAACCTTCTTCGGTTCCCCAGGCGTGCTTCTCAATGATTTCTTCGTTACAGGAACGATGGGTGTGGCCCACTCGCTCCAGTCCACCTTGGACAGCACACCCGAATGCTCCAGACTCTTCAGCTCTGCTTCAACGGCTGGGTGGATCGTGTAAGGTACAGGTCTGGCCTTAAAAAATTTTGGGTTTGCATTATCTTCGATTTTTATCGTTGCCGTTACTCCTTTTAGAGTCCCAAGTCCTTGCTGGAACACCTCTTTTGCGTCAGTTAGAATTTTTGACAGTCGTCCAGGTGTGACATCATCATCCTTTTTATCAGTCACAGTTAGCGCCTGAATGGAATGCCAATCCAATTGTATTTTTCGGATCCATTCACGTCCCAATAATGGTGGTCCTCCATCTAGTTGTATATGTAAATACAGTTTCTGTGTTTCCTTGCCGTTGTATTCAACTGGCACCCTTATTTTACCTCTGGGGTAGACTTTTTGCCCCATGTATGCCTTCAATACAATGGACGTGTCCTTCAAGGGTATGTGTGAGAATAGCCGCTCATAGTCTCGTCGATTCATGACAGTTAGGGCTGATCCTGTGTCCAATTCCATCTTTACTGGGGACCCTGCTATCATGAGGGTGACCCAAATGGTTCGGTGATCCTCCTTTGCGATCACGTTGTGTAACTTTAGACAAATTAGTCTCCTGCTACCAGAGTCCTTATCACTCTCCTGATCTTCCGAACTACTGTCTGTCAATTTCTTTACTTTCTTGTACTGTTCCTTAGTAGTTCTTGTAGAGTTGGTTTTCTTTCCCGACCTGCAGACTCTTGCTATGTGCCCCATTTTCCCACATTGCCTGCATACTTTGTCCTTAACCCAGCAGTCCTTCTGATCATGGGTTGTTCTGCCGCAGCGATCGCACTTTTCTGCTCCATACGCCATTTCGTTTGCGCTGTATTCTTGTGGTTTCTGTTGTATTTCCACAGCTCCCCGTGCTGCTGCTTCGTAGGATACTGCCACGCTGAAAGCCTGTTCTAGCGTCAGGTCCTTTTCCGAATGTAGTCGTTTCAGGGTTCCTTCACTCTAGAGCCCGCAGACAAACTTATCCCGCAAGGTGTCTGCCAGTCCTGCTCCGAACTGGCAGTGCTTCGATAACTTGCGTACTTCCGTAAGATAGTCAGCATTGTTCTCATCTTTGTGCTGGTTTCTTTTATGGAACTTGAATCTTTCTGCTATCAGCAGCGGTGTATGGGTTTAGGTGTTCCTGTAAGATATTAACAATCTCTTCAAAACTTTTCTCCATTGGTTCAGCTGGGGGAATTAAATTCCGCAATAGGCCGTACGTTCTCGCGCCCATCAAATTTAATAATACCGACGCCTTCTTTCCATTGGCCACCTCATTGGCATTGCAGTACACTTCAATTCTTTCCACATACGTGGTCCAGTCTTCTACCTCGTTGTCGAAAGCAGTGACACTGCCACTCTTCGGCATCTTGTGTGATTTAAAATGGCGCCTCCCGCGCTTTTTCTTCTTCCCCAATGTAATAAAATGGCGCCTCCCGCGCTTTTCCTTCTTCCCCAATGGAATAAAATGGCGCCTCCCGCGATTTTCCTTCTTCCCCTTGCTGCCACGCTGCTCCTAGCGTTCTACAGGGTAATGGCGGCGACCCGCGGCTTCGGCGCGTCTCACTTTTCCTTCCCCACGTTCTATCCTCTCCATGCTGCCCTGTTCTTGAGCACCGACTGCGCCCTGTGCGCTCCACCCTCTCTCTCTCTCTTCCTCCCGACGACGCTGCACGGCCCCTTTGCAGAGCCGCTCGATCGAGCCCGAGCCCGCCGCATTCCGGAAGGGTCAGCGCACTACCTGCTACCAGCACGACTTGCTGGAACACCTCGACTGGGGAGCCAGGCCCAGCTCTCCACAGCCTCCCCTGCAACTCTCCGATGGATCCCTGGGCGGTTGCCCGGGTCGACGCCCGCCATTCTGACTTCGACCTCCAAGAAGCTTCTCTTCAGGGAAAAGATCCCCGTGAGGTGATGCAGTACTGCAGGTGAGTTTAAACCTGCCCGTCGCCAGTGTAGTGTCCGAGGATCAATAATACTCAGACTGCAGGGGAACAATAAAACAGGTATTTACTGAACATAGAGTAATTCAAGACGGAAATACAGAAGCCTGCTATGGCTTTATATACAGGGGTGGTCACTGCCGGTACTGCAGTATAGAATCAGTTCTTCTCTTAAAGGCACATACACAACAGTCACTCCACTTCCATGGCACCCCAGTTTGCAGTAGGGTGTTCAGTGGGTGTAGTATTGTAGACAAATTTGGTAAGAACTTATGGTAGTAGTTTACCAGCCCGAGGAATGACCTCAGTTGTGACACATTTTCCGGTGCTGGAGCCTTGACTACTGCCTCAATCTTCTCTGGGGACTTATGTAACCCCTCTTTATCGATAACGTGGCCACAATACGAGATCTGTTTTCTAAAAAACTCGCATTTGGGGCGGTTAGCTCCGAGCCCATATTCCTGCAATCTAGTGAGCACCTGCTCCAGGTTGGCAAGGTGATCACTGTCATTTTCGCCCGTGACCAGGATGTCGTCCAAATAACACTGGGTGCCTGGGATCCCTTGCAGGACTTGTTCCATTGCCCTCTGCCAAATAGCCGGAGCTACCCCGAATACCAGCCGATTGTATTGGTAGAGACCTTTATGGGTGTTGATTGTGATGTATTTTTTTGATGCTTCTTCTACCTCCATTTGCAGATACGCCTGGGCCAGATCAATCTTAGTGAAGCGTTTCCCTCCAGATAGCGAGGCGAAAATATCTTCAATCTGCGGAAGTGGATATTGTACGGTGTGAAGGACCGGGTTCACTGTTACCTTAAAGTCCCCACAGATGCGAACCTTCCTTGGTTCCCCAGGCGTGCTGCTCAATGACTTTTTCATCACAGGGACGATGGGTGTAGCCCACTCGCTCCAGTCTACCTTGGACAGTACACCTGAACGACCCAGACTCTCCAGCTCTGCTTCGATGGCTGGGCGGATCGCATAAGGTACCGGTCTGGCCGTAAAAAATTTTGGGCTTGCGTTTTCTTCAATTTTAATCGTCGCTGTCATGCCTTTTAGTGTTCCGAGTCCTTGCTGGAACACTTCTTTCACGTCAGTTAGGATCTTTGACAGTCGCCCAGGTGTGACGTCGTCATCCTTTTTGTCAGCCACAGTCAGTGCCTGTATGGAATGCCAATCCAGTTGTATTTTCCGGATCCATTCGCGTCCCAGTAATGGTGGTCCTCCATCTTGCAATACATACAGGTCTAGTTTTGGTGTTTCCTTACCGTTATATATAACGGTCACCCTTATTTTTCCTTTGGGGTAGGCTTTTTGCCCCGTGTACGTCTTCAAAATAATTTTTGTTTCTCTCAAGGGTATTTGTGAGAATAGCCGCTCGTAGTCCCATTGGTTTTTGACTGTTAGGGCTGATCTTGTGTCCAATTCCATCTTTACCTGGACTCCTGCTACCTTGAGAGTGACCCAAATGGTTCGGTGATCCTCCGTTGTGATCACATTATGTAGTTTCAGACAACTCAGTTCCCTGCTTTCGGGGTCGTTATCACTCTTTTGTTCGTCTGAACTATTCTCCATCATCTTATGTACCTTCTTGTACTTTTCTTTGGTAGGTTTCTTATTGCTGGTTTTCTTTCCCGACCTGCAGAATCGTGCTATGTGTCCTACTTTTCCACACTGTCTGCACACTTTGTCTTTGAACCAGCAATCAGTCTGGTCGTGTGTTGTTCTGCCGCAGCGATTGCACTTCTCTGTTCTATATGACATTTTGTTTGTGCCATATTCTTGCGGTTTCTGTTGTATCTCTGCAGCGCCCCGTGCTGCTGCTTCATATGATACCGCAATGCTGAAAGCCTTTTCCAGCGTAAGGTCCTTTTCAGATAAAAGCCGTTTCTGGGTTCCTTCACTTTGAAGCCCACACACAAACTTGTCCCTTAAGGTATCTGCCAGTCCCGCTCCAAACTGGCAGTGCTTCGATAGTTTGCGCAGTTCTGTTAAATAATCAGCATTGCTTTCATCCTTATGCTGGTTCCGTTTGTGAAAATTGAATCTTTCTGCTATCAGCAGCGGTGTGGGGTTTAAATATTCCTGTAGTATCATTACTATGTCTTCAAAACTCTTTTCCATTGATTTCGTTGGGGTTACTAGATTTCGTAATAAACCATACGTCTTTGCACCCATTAAATTTAACAATACCGACGCTTTCTTGTCATCTGACACCTCATTTGCCTTGCAGTACACCTCTATTCGTTCGACATATGTAATCCAATCTTCGACTTCATTGTCAAATGCGGTGATACTGCCACTCTTCGGCATTTTGGGTGTAGTTTAAAAATGTCATCTCCCAATGGCTTAAAATGGCGTCTCCCGCGCTTTCCTTCCTCCCCCGCTGCTGCCAACGCCGCTCCCGGCGGTTCTCGTGGCAATGGCGGCGCCCTGTAGGTTTCGTGCGCTTCTCCTGCGCTGCTGCCAACGCCGCTCTCGGCAGTCCTCGTGGCAATGGCAGCGCCTCGCGGGTTTCTGCGCGTCTCTCTCTCCCTCTCTTCGACGCTGCTCGGCCCCTGAACACCGGCTGCACCCTGTGCACTCTGCCCTCTCTCTCTCTCCCCCGTCGACGCTGCTCGGCCCTTTGCTGTGCCGCTCGGTCGGGCTCTAGCCCGCCACTGTCCGGGAAGGGTCTGCGCACTACCTGTTGCCAGCCCGTTTCGCTGGACCACCTCGACTGGAAAGCCAAGCCTGGCTCTCGACAGCCTCCCCCGCAATTCTCGAGTCTCTGCTGGATGACTGGGCGTTTGCCCGTGGTCGACGCCAGAGTCTCTGGCCTTGACCTCCAATCCAATGATCTCCAGGAACGAATCCCCGGGAGGTGATGCAGAGTTGCAGGTAGGTTCGAACTTGCCTTGTCGCCAATGTTGTGTCTGTGTATAATAAGACACAGACTGCAGGAGAACAGTACAACAGGTGTTTACTCAACGTGGCTCACACTGGAACTGATCTGTCCAGATTACTACTCAGTGCTATATACAGGTGTGGTCACTGCCGGTACTGCAGTATACATGAGCTGTAAAAGATAGTTCCCCCCCTTAAAGGTATATACATTACAGAAAGATGGGAGGAGGCTCGAGTGGAGCATAAACACTGGCATGGAAACATAGAAACATAGAAGATAGGAGCAGGAGTAGGCCATTTGGTCCCTTGAGCCTGCTCCGCCATTTAATGAGATCATGGCTGATCATCCAAATTCAGTACCCTGTCCCTGCTTTCTCCCCATATCCCTTGATCACTTTAGCCTTAAGAAATATATCTGACTCCTTCTTGAATATATTTAGTGAATTGGTCTCAACTGCCTTCTGTGGTAGAGAATTCCACAGGTTCACCACTCTCTGGGTGAAGAAATTCCTCCTCATCTCTGTCTTAAATGGCTTACCCCTTATCCTTAGACTGTGACCCCTGGTTCTGGACTCCCCGACAATCGGGAACATCCTTCCTGCATCTAGTCTGTCTAGTCCTGTTAGAATTTTATAAGTTTCAATGAGATCCCCTCTCATTCTTCTAACCTTCAGCGAGTATAAACCCAATCGACCCAATCTCTCCTCATACGTCATTCCTGCCATCCTAGGTATCAGTCTGGTCAATCTTCGCTGCACTCCCTCCATGGCAAGAACATCCCTCCTCAGATAAGGCATGGACTGGTTGGGCCGAAGGGCCTCTTTCTGTGCCATATATCCAATGTAATCCTATGTGTTCACAGAAAGAGACATTTCAATAAACCAGCTTTTCTCCAATTTCATTATTGGGTCATTAATCACAACAAGAAACAAGCGTTCAGCTCACTTTTTATAAAAATTAGAAAGAGTTTAACTTACATGATTTTTTTTAAATTAAGTAAACCCTTTCATAACCCCACAATGTGCAGGCACTAGGCATAGTTTTAATAGGACAAATAGCGCAACGTCTGTACCTAAAAATCAATGCTAAAGACCTTTGCTCTCACTGGCATAAAATGATTTTTTTTTGTTAGGGTCACTGTCTGTCCATGAAAATGTTGCAACTGTTTGATTTATATCTTCCAGAAGTTGTACAAATGCAGAACAGTACCAGAGAGCGATTGTGTTTCAGGACAAAACACAAGCTTACCAAATATTTCTTATGCAAATAGGTAAACAATCAACAACACGGGTACAGTCGTGTAGTGGTTATGTTACTGGACTAGTAATCCAGAGTTGTGAGTTCAAATCACCACCATGGCAATTTGTGAATTTGAAGTAAGTTTTAAAAAATTATTAAATAAATCTGGAATAAAAGCTAGTAAAAGCAATGACCATGACACTATTGGATTGTCATAAAGACCCAAGACTGGCTCAGTAATGTCCTTTAGGGAAGGGAACCTGTTGTCCTTACCTGGTCTGGCCTATATGTGACTCCAGACTCACAGCAATGTGGCTCACTCTTAACTGCCCTCTGAAATGGCCCAGCAAGCCACTCAGATGTATCAAACCGCTACAAAGAAGTATAAGAATAAAACCGGCCAGACCATACAACCTAGGCATCGGATTCCGATACGACAAAGGCACACCCAACCCAGTCGACCCTGCAAAGTCCTCTTCACTAATATCGGGAGACTTGTGCCAACGTTGGGAGAGCCGTCACACAACCTCGTCAAGCAACAGCCTGACATTGTCATACTCACAGAATCGTACCTATCAGGCAACATCCCAGACTCCTCCACCATCATCACAGACCCACCAGTTGTGGCAGCACAGGAGGGAGGGAGTGGCCCTGAGAGTCCTCAACATTGACTCCAGACTCCATGAAGTCTCATGGCATCATGGGCAAGGAACCCTCCTGCTGATTACCACAGCACTAGCCAAGCTGTCCTACAACACTGGCATCTATCTGACAAAGTGGAAAATTGCCCAGGTATGCCCTGTCCACAAAAAGCAGGAAAAATCCAATCTGACTAATTACCGCCCCATTAGCCTACTCTCAATCATCAGCAAAGTGATGGAAGGCATTGTCGACAGTGTTATCAAGCACTTACCAATAACCTGCTCAGCGATGCTCAGTTTGGGTTCTACCAGGACCACTCAGCTCCAAACCTCATTACAGCCTTTGTCCAAACATTGGAAAAAAGAGCTGAATTGTAGAGGTGACTGCCCTTGACATCAAAGCAGCATTTGACCAAGTATGACATCAAGGAGCCCTAGTAAAACTGAAGTCAATAGGGGTCAGGGGGCAAACACTCCACAGGCTGAAGTCATACCAAGCACAAAGGAAGATGGTTGTGGTGGTTGAAGGTCAATCATCTCAGCCTCAGAACGTCGCTGCAGGAGTTCCTCAGGGCAGTGTCCTAAGCCCCACCATCTTCAGCTGCTTCATCATTGACTTTCCCTCCATCATAAGGTCAGACATGGGGATGTTTGCTGATGATTACACAGTGTTCAGTTCCATTCACAACTCTTCAGATAATGAAGCAGACCGTGCCTGCATGCAACAAGACTTGGACAGCAAGACTTGGGCTGATAAGTAGGAAGTAACATTCACGCCACGCAAGTGGCAGGCAATGACCACCTCCAACAAAAGAGAGTCTAACCACCTCCCCATGACATTCAATGGCATTATCATCATCAAATCCTCCACCATCAGCATCTTAGGGATCACCATCAACCAGAAACTTAACTGGACCAGCAATATAAATACTGTGGCTACAAGAGCCTGTCAGAGAACATAAGAACATAAGGCCCTTCGAGCCTGCTCCACCATTCAAGAACATGGCTGATCTTCTAACTCATCTCCATTTTCCTAAACTATCCCCATATCCCTTGATTCCCTTTATATCCAAAAATCTATGGATCTCTGCCTTGAATATACTCAATGACTGAGCCTCCACAGCTCTCTGGGGTAGAGAATTCCAAAGATTCACCACCCTTTGAGTGAAGAAATGTCTCCTCATCTCAGTCTTAAATGGCCGACCCCTTATTCTGAGACTGTGACCCCTGGTTCTAGACTCCCCAGCCAGGGGAAACATACTCCCTGCATCTACCCTGTCAAGCCCTGTAAGAATTTTGTATGTTTCAATGAGATCACCTCTTATTCTTCTAAACTCTAGAGAATATAGGCCGAGTCTACTCAATCTCTCCTCATAGGACAATCCCCCCCATCCCAGGAATCAGTCTGGTGAACCTTCGTTGCACACCCTCTATGGCAAGTATATTCTTGTTTGGTAAGGAGACAAAAACTGTACACAATACTCCAGGCGTGGTCTCACCAAGGCCCTATATAATTGCAGTAAGACATCTGGGCCTAGAAATTCGGTTGGTTGCGCCAGCGATTAGTTACCCAATTTTTGGACGTGCGCAGTGATCCTAGCGTATCCTGCCATATTGAGTAGCCTGTTAGCGCCGGCGCTAAGTCTTTGCGCCCGCTCGCGGGCGCAGCCAGATAATGACGTCATTTCATTGTGCAACGCCTTTTTGGCGCCCCGTACCGGAAATTCAGTGGCGCCCCCCTCCGTTCCGCCTGGCGCTATTTTAGTGACAGTTGGATGGAACGTTACCAGGTCCTTCTCGGACTCGGGGGGCGCTCTTTAAAGGGGACAGCACTAGTATAAAACCGGCAGCCATTTGGCCTGGCCATACTGCTCGCTGCTGGAGAGAGTTGCAGACCTTCAGTTACACAGACTTGTTCTTATTGAGCCAGAGGAGCCTTGGGACCTTCAGCCCTGTCCAGAACAGTTGGATCCAGAAAGCTGACTGCGTCTTACTTGTCGGCCAGAATAATGACAGCTGCTTTGGAGGGGAACGTCATCCTGGCTGATCAACTGGCAAGGGCACAGAGATGGAGGGAGAGAAGGCCGGGATTGGCCAGAAGGAGGAGGGCCAATGGACGTCGCCGAATCCAACCATACGCTGCCAGGGTTTTCAGGCAGCAGGTCTCCTACCTTACCATGTCGGAGGAGCAGTATCTGTGAAGGCTCAGATTTGGTAAGGATATTGTCACTGAGCTGTGCCACCTGCTTGCTGGGGATCTGCAGCCACGGATACGGTGCAGGACCTCTCTGTCGGTGGCCGTGAAAGTCACTGTTGCGCTCAACTTTTACGCCAGCAGATTGTTTCAGGCAGCAGCTGGGGACATATCAAATATCTCTCAATTTGCGGTGCATTGCTGCATCCGGCAAGTGACAGCTGCCCTCTACAAAAGGAGGCGCAAATTCATCACCTTCCCTGTGACCCTGGAGAAGCAGGCACAGGGCTTCGCAGCTATTGCGGACTTCCCCATGGTGCAGGGGGCCATTGATTGCACACACGTGGCTTTGCGGGCGCCATTACAGAATCCGGAGGAGTTCCGTAACCGAAAGTGTAGTGTATGTACCTTTAAGAGAGAACTACTTTTACAGCTCCTGTATACTGTAGTACCGGCAGTGACCACACCTGTATATAAGCCTTGAGCATGCCTCTGTACTGTTAGTCTTTAGACTACCCTCCTCCAGTAAACACCTGTTGATTGTTAATTTACAGCCTCCGTCTAGTTATTGGAAAACATCATACTTTAAGAATCACGGATTCAACAGTGGCGACGAGGTCGATTCGAATCTACCTGCAACTCTGCATTTCCTTTCAAGGATTCGCTCCGGGAGGACGGTGGAAGAAAGTCGAGGCCAGAAGCACGGGCGTCGACCACGAGCAACCGCCCAGTCATTCGGTAGAGAGTGAACATCACAGGGGAGGCTGTTGAGAGCTGGGCATGGTTCTCCAGCCATGACGATCCAGCAACAGACTGGCAACAGGTACAGCGCAGACCCTTCCCGGACAGCGGCGGCTGGAGCCGACCGACGGCACAGAAAAGGCCGAGCAGCGTCGACGGGGTAAGAGAGAGGGTGAAGCGCACAGGGCGCAGCCGGGGGTTGAAGACCGAGCGGCGTCGACGGAGAAAAAAAGAGAGAGAGGGTAAAGCACAGCCGGGGTTCAGGACCGAGCGGCGGCAACGAGAGAGGCGCACAGGAGAACGCGCAGAGCGCAGCCAGGGCTCAAGGGCAGAACAGCATCCGCGGGGAAAGAAAGGAAGCGCGGGAGACACCACTGAGCCGCGGAGAAGAAGGGAGAGCGCGGGAGACGCCATTTTAGAAGCCGCAGCGGAGAAGAAGGGCGCGTGCAGGAAGGAAGGAAAGCGCGGGAGACGCCATTTTGTGCCAGCGGAGAAGAAGGGAGAGCACGGGAGACGCCATTTTAGACAGTTTAACCACACCCAGGGATGCCGAAGAGTGGCAGTGTCACTGCGTTCTACAATGAAGTCGAAGATTGGGTGTCATATGTGGAACGCATTGAGGTGTACTGCAAGGCGAATGAAGTGCCAGATGCTAGGAAAGCACTGGTTTTGTTGAATTCCATGGGTGCAAAAACTTATGGCTTACTGCGAAACCTAATAACCCCAGAGAAGCTAGTGGATAAGAATTTCGAAAGCATAGTGGAAATCCTACAGGGCCACTTAAACCCCACACCGCTGCTGATAGCAGAAAGATTTAAGTTCCACAAAAGGAACCAGCATGAAGACGAAAGTAATGCTGAGTACTTAATGGAACTGCGCAAGCTATCAAAACACTGCCAGTTTGGATTGGGACTAGCAGATACATTAAGGGACAAGTCTTTGTGTGGGCTTCAAAGTGAAGGAACCCAGAAACGGCTTCTATCAGAAAAGGATCTTACGCTGGACAAGGCTTTCAGCATGGCAGTATCACACGAAGCAGCCGCACGGGGTGCTGCAGAGATACAATGGAGACCGCAAGAATATGGCACCAATGAAATGTCATATGGAGCAGGGAAGTGTTATCGCTGCGGCAGAACAACACACGACCAGAAGGATTGTTGGTTCAAGGACCAAGTGTGCAGACAATGTGGGAAAGCAGGACACATAGCAAGAGTCTGCAGGTCAGGGAAGAAAACCAGCAGCAAAAAATCTCCACAGGAGAAGTACAAAAAGGTACATAAGGTGATGGACAGTACTTCAGACGAACAGAGAAGTGATACAGACTCCGGAAGCAAGGAGCTGGGTTGTCTGAAACTACATAAGGTAATCAAAATGGAGGATCACCAGACTATCTGGGTCACGCTCAAGGTAGACGGAGTCCAAGTGAAAATGGAATTGGACACAGGATCAGCCCTAACAGTCATAAACCGAAGGGACTACAAGCGGGTATTCTCACATATACCCTTGAAAGCTACAGAGATTGTCTTGAAGACGTACACGGGGCAAAAAGTCTACCCCAAAGGAAAAATAAGGGTGAACGTGATATACAAAGGCCAGGAAATACCCAAAATGGACCTATATGTATTGCCAGATGGAGGACCACCACTACTAAGACGTGAATGGATCCGGAAGATACAATTAGATTGGCATTCCATACAGGCACTGAAGGTTGAGGACAAAAAGGATGACGACGTCACACCTGGACGACTGTCAAAAATGCTAACTGACGCATAAGAAGTGTTCCAGGAGGGACTCGGAACACTAAAAGGCATAACAGCGATGATTAAAACAGAGGAAAATGCAAGCCCAAAGTTTTTTAAGGCCTTATGCGATCCGACCAGCTGTCAAAGCAGAGCTGGAAGGGTTGGAACGTTCAGGAGTACTGTCCAAAGTGGACTGGGGCGAGTAGTTCCTGTAATGAAGAGGTCGTTGAGTAATACGCCTGGGGAACCAAAGAAGGTCCGCATCTGTGGGGATTTTAAGGTGACAGTGAACCTAGTCCTTCACACGGTACAATATCCACTTCCACGGATTGAGGATATTTTCGCCTCGCTATCTGGAGGTAAACACCAAGATTGATCTGGCCCAGGCGTACCTGCAAATGGAGGTAGAAGAAGCCTCGAAAAAATACCTCACGATCAACACTCATAAAGGTCTCTACCAATACAACCGGCTGGTGTTCGGGGTAGCATCGGCTCCGGCTATTTGGCAAAGGGCAATGGATCAAGTCCGGCAAGGGATTCCAGGGACCCAGTGTTATTTGGACGACATCCTGGTCACGGGCGAAAATGATAGTGATCACCTCGCCAACCTGGAGAAGCTGCTCACTAGATTAAAGGAATATGGGCTACGAGCTAATCGCCACAAATGCAAGTTTTTCCTGAAGCAGATCTCGTATTGTGGCCACGTTACTGATGAAGAGGGGTTACATAAGTCCCCTGAAAAGATTGAGGCAGTAGTCAAGGCTCCAGCACCGGAAAATGTGTCTCAACTGAGGTCGTTCCTCGGGCTGGTGAACTGCTACCATAAGTTCTTACCAAATTTGTCTACAGTATTACACCCACTGAACACCCTACTGCAAACGGGGGTACCATGGAAGTGGAATGATGAATGTAAACGAGCTTCCCAGAAGTGCAAAGAATTGATCGCATCAAAAGAGGTGTTGGCCCATTTCAACCCAGCACTACCAATTCCTTTGGCGTGTGATGCATCACCCTATGGTATTGGAGCGGTGCTGTCGCACAAATTCCCAGACGGGTTGGAGAGGCCAGTAGCCTTTGCATCTCAGTCACTAACCTCAGCCGAGCGCAACTACGCCCAGATTGACAGGGAGGCCCTCAGCCTAGTATGGGGAGTAAAAAAATTCAACCACTATCTGCATGGGCAGAAGTTCACCTTGCTGACTGATCACCAACCACTTGTCTCCATCTTTAATCCAAAGAAGGGCGTTCCGGTGATGACTGCACAACGGCTACAAAGATGGTCCCTTTTTCAAGGGGCGAACCAATATGAAATAGAGTATAAGGGCACGAAACAGCATGGAAACGCTGATGGGCTATCACGCCTGCCACTGCCTACTGTGTAGGAAGCACCAGCAGTGGACACTATCGAAATATTTTATTCGTCGATAATTGAACGATTGCCAGTAACTAACGCGGATATAGAGAAGGAGACCCGCAATGATCCGACACTGTCTTGGGTATATGATTTGACGGTGAAGGGATGGCCAACACATGGCGACTCACTGTTGCCAGCATTCTCATCCAGAAGAGAACAGCTGTCAGTATGCCAGGGGACAGTGATGTGTGGATCCCGAGTGGTAATTCCACCCAAGTTAAGGGAGAGAGTGCTCAATGAGCTTCACGAAGGCCATCTGGGAGGGGTGAAAATGAAAAGCCTTGCTAGGGCTTGTGTGTGGTGGCCAGGGATCGATCAACAAATCGAGGACCTAACAAAGAGCTGATCAGGATGCCAGAAGGTCCAAAATGCACCACCACATGCCCCTCTACACCCATGGGAGTGGCCCTCCTCTCCATGGCAACGGGTGCATATTGATTTTGCTGGTCCATTCATGGACTCAATGTTCTTAATAGCAGTGGATGCGCACTCGAAATGGCCTGAGGTGATCAAAATGTCCTCCACCACTACAGAGAAAACGACTGCAGTCCTACGGACCATATTTGCCAGGAACGGCTTGCCTGAGCAGATTTGCTCTGATAACGGACCACAGTTTGTGTCCGAAAATTTCGGAAATTTATGAGAAGGAATGGGGTAAGGCATTACACATCCGCCCCGTATCATCCAGCCACAAATGGATTGGCTGAGAGGTTCGTACAAACCTTTAAAAAGGCGACAAGGGCCATGTGCGATGATGAAATTCCACTACAGCATAAGGTGGACAATTTCCTGTTAGCCTACAGAAATGCGACACATGCAGTTACCAACCAGACCCCGGCCATGATGTTCTTTAACTGAAGGTTGAGATCTCGTCTGGATTTGCTCAGACCAAATGTGCGAAGAAATGTTGAGGATAAGCAATTCCAGCACATCAATGAGAAGCCGACAAGGAGCTTCAATGTAGGACAACCAGTCTTGGCCCGCGACTACCGAACAGAGAAATGGCAACCTGGAACGATATGCACACGGCAGGGGCCATTAATGTACACAGTGGATGTCGGGGAGAACATTGTGAGATGCCACGTCAACCAGATCCTAGTGTCACAGAAATGAGTCAACCCCATGACTCGCGTACCTGGGGATGAACCCGACATACCGGTAGCATCTACCCCAGAAACAGTAGCAGCGGAAACTGATGAACTAACCGACGAAAGGGGGCCAGATTCGCCTCCGCACCAAGAACAAGAACCTCAGGAAAGGCACTATCCAGAAAGGATCAGGAAGCCGCCCCAAAGACTGAATCTATAAATGGACTATTTCAGTTTAATGTGCATGTTAAAGTGTTAACTATTATTTGAATGTTATGGGTACTGTTAATCTAAAAGGGGAGAAATTGTAGTGTATGTGCCTTTAAGAGAAAACTACTTTTACAGCTCCTGTATACTGTAGTACCGGCAGTGACCACACCTCTATATAAGCCTTGAGCATGCATCTGTACTGTTAGTCTTTAGACTACCCTCCTCCACTAAACACCTGTTGATTGTTAATTTACAGCCTCCGTCTAGTTATTGGAAAACATCATACTTTAAGAATCACGGATTCAACAGAAAGGGGTTCCACTCCCTTAATGTGCAGCTGGTCTGTGATCACCGGCAGATGATCATGGCGGTGAACGCACAATTCCCTGGCAGCAGCCATGATGCGTTCATCCTGCGGCAGACCTCAGTGGCTGATCTTTTTGAGGCCCTGGCTCACCCACGAGGCTGGCTTCTGGGTGACAAGGGCTATCCTCTCTGCCCATGGCTCATGACCCCGCTCCGTTTGCCCAGCACCCCGGCAGAAGAGCATTACAACAACAGCCATCAGGCCACCAGGAACATTGTGGAGCACACAATTGGTGTGCTGAAGCAGCGTTTCCGTTGTCTGGACCATTCGGGGGGCGCCCTACAGTACTCGCCGGAGCATGTGGCGCGCATCGTTGTTGTCTGCTGCATGCTCCACAACCTGGCCATTCGACGCACCCAGCCAATGCCAGCTGACCCTCAAGGTCCAGCAGAGCAGGCGGACGAGGAGGAGGAAGAGGAGGAGGAGGAGGAGGAGCAGCATGCGGGCGAGGAGGATCAGGAGGAGGAGAAGGAGGAGGAAGATGGGAGGGCTCCAGAAACTGGAAGGGCCGTTCGTCAGAGGTTCATAAGGACTCGGTTCTAGGCCCCTCGGATGGAATGGTGGCTGTGATTCGAACAGCGCCCTCTGGTTCGCTGTAAGCCTATGAAGGCCTCGATGATTGTAAATAGTGTACAGCTCGATTGCAAATAAAAAGTTTTCTTTATTTTCAAACAAGTGCTTCCTTTCAGCGTGACAACGTAATGGTAACAGAAATCATAACTAACAAACTAACAGATAACTGTCTGGCAACCCGGCGAAACTAACCAAACCATAACAAACAAACACAGCAGGTGTGGACGGCCTTAAATCTGGAAAAAGAGACGTCTTAGCACCTCCCTCTACTGGTGACCCCTTGATGGAGACCGACTCCTCTTACGAGGTCGGCCCCTTCCCTCCCTGCAGCTCCTCCATAATTGGACCCCAGTGGCTACGTCAAGGCTGGGGGACGCCTGCTGAGTGTTTGGAAGCACTGAAGCCCCTGA
The DNA here is from genome assembly GCF_052327205.1 of Somniosus microcephalus. Classification (NCBI taxonomy): domain Eukaryota; kingdom Metazoa; phylum Chordata; class Chondrichthyes; order Squaliformes; family Somniosidae; genus Somniosus; species Somniosus microcephalus. The sequence continues at coordinate 151,728,930 of NC_140989.1, read as the reverse complement.
GGGCCGGCCTGGACGACCTCTGGGCTTGGAGGTCCCGCAAGCAGACTGCTCCAACTGGGCATGTCTGCTAGCAGTCTGCCGTGCAGGTGGTGGCAGCTGCTCTGCTGACGTGCCAGCGGTGGCATCAGGACTGCTCACATGCAGAGAGAGGACACCTGCACCGTGGTCGGCCGAAACACTAGCACTCTGACGGGGCCGCACAGGATCATACGCCACAATCGACTGCTCCACAGATTCATGGCCTGCTGTGGTGCTGCAAGGGCCTGGGGTGATCCTGCCTGATGCAGCTAGGGTGGCAGCAGAGAGTGTTCGCGTGGCCTCAATTTGCGTGTGGACGAGGCCAGCAAGTGACTGCGTGGCAGCAGTGAGGACCTGCGTGGCAGGTGCCAGTGCTTGGGAAAAGCCATGTACAGTCCTTTCCACTGCTTCGGACAAGGCCTGGACAGACCTTTCCACTGCCTCGGACAAGCCCTGGACAGGCCTTGCCACTGCCTCGGACAAGCCCTGGACAGACCTTTCCATTGCTGGGCCAAAGCCCTGGACAGACCTTTCCATTGCTGGGCCGAAGCCCTGGACAGTCCTTTCCATTGCTGCCCCAAAGTCCAGCACACTCTTTCCCAGTGTGTCGATCGACTCAGGCATCCTCCCCACAGCAGCCATCAGCTCAGTGTGCCTGAGCCGGGCCTGGGCGCTCATCTCGGCAAGGAAATAGTTGAGGCTTGTAATAAGGGAACATCTGTAATTATGGGGGATTTTAACTATCATATTAATTGGACAAATCAAATTGGGCAGGGCTGCCTTGAGGATGAGTTCATTGAGTGTATTAGGGATGGGTTTCTTGAGCAGTATGTAACTGAACCGACCAGGGGGCAAGCAACCTTAGATCTGGTCCTGTGTAACGAGACAGGATTAATTAAAAATGTCCGAGTAAAGGATCCCCTTGGAATGAGTGACCATAACATGGTTGAATTCCATATTCAATTAGAGGGTGAGAAGGTTGGATCTCAAACAAGCATGCTAAGCTTGAATAAAGGAGACTATGAAGGTATGAGAGCGGAATTGAGTAGAGTGGATTGGGAAAATAGATTAAAGGGTAAGACGATACATGATCAGTGGTGTACATTTAAGGAGTTACTTTACAACTTCCAAAAAAAAAATATTCCACTGAGAAGAAAAGGGTGTAAAAGAAAAGACAGCCATCCGTGGTTAAGTAAAGAAATTAAGGATAGTATTCGACTAAAAACAAGGGCATATAAGGTAGCCAAATCTAGTGGGAGGATAGAGGATTGGGAAAACTTTAAAAGACAGCAAAAAATAACAAAAAGATTAATTAAGAAAGGGAAGATAGCTTATGAAAGTAAATTAGCAAAAAATATAAAAACAGATAGTAAGAGTTTTTATAGTTATATAAAAAGAAAAAGGGTGGCTAAAGTAAATGTTGGTCCCTTAGAGGATGAGACCGGGAAATTAATGGTGGGAAATATGGAGATGGCAAAAACACTGAATGAATATTTTGTATCAGTCTTTACAGTAGAGGACCCTAAGAATATCCCAACACTGGACAAACAGGGGGTTATAGGGGGGGAGGAGCTAAACACGATCAAAATCACTAAGGAAGTGGTACTCGGTAAAATAATGGCACTCAAGGCGGATAAATCACCTGAACCGGATGGCTTACATCCTAGGGTCTTGAGGGAAGTGGCGGGAGGGATTGTGGATGCATTGGTAATAATTTTCCAAAACTCCCTGGACTCAGCAAAGGTCCCGGCAGACTGGAAAACTGCTAATGTAACACCCTTATTTAAAAAGGGCAGTAGACAGAAGGCTGGAAGCTATAGACCGGTTAGCCTAACATCTGTGGTAGGTAAAATTTTGGAGCCCATTATTAAGGAGACAGTAACAGGACATTTGGATAATCATAATTTAATAGGACAAAGTCAGCATGGTTTTATGAAGGGGAAGTCATGTTTGACAAATTTGCTGGAGTTCTTTGAGGGAGTAACATATAGGGTGGATAAAGGGGAACCAGTGGACGTAGTGTATTTAAACTTCCAAAAGGCATTTGACAAGGTGCCACACAAAAGATTATTGCTTAAGATAAAAAATCACGGGATTGGGGGTAATATTCTGGCATGGATAGAGGATTGGCTATCTAACAGAAGGCAGAGAGTTGGGATAAATGGTTCATTCTCAGACTGGCAATCAGTAACTAGTGGTGTTCCACAGGGGTCGGTGCTGGGTCCCCAACTCTTTACAATCTATATTAACGATTTGGAGGAGGGGACCGTGTGTAACATATCAAAGTTTGCAGATGATACTAAGATGGGGGGGAAAGTAGTGAGTGAGGAGGACATAAAAAACCTTCAAGGGGACATAGACAGGCTAAGTAAGTGGGCAGAGGTTTGGCAGATGGAATACAATACTGGAAAGCGTGAGGTTATGCACTTTGGCAGGAAAAATCGTAGAGCAAGTTATTATCTTAATGGCAAGAAACTGGAAAGTACTGAAGTACAAAGGGATCTGGGGGTCCTGGTGCACGAAACTCAAAAGGTTACAGGTGCAGCAAGTGATTAAGAAGGCCAATGGAATGTTGGCTTTCATTGCTAGGGGGATAGAATATAAAAATAGGGAGGTATTGCTTCAGTTGTACAAGGTATTGGTGAGACCGCACCTGGAATACTGCATACAGTTTTGGTGTCCATACTTCAGAAAAGACATACTTGCTCTCGAGTCAGTACAAAGAAGGTTCACTCGGTTAATCCCGGGGATGAGGGGATGGACATATGAGGAGAGGTTGAGTAGATTGGGACTCTACTCATTGGAGTTCAGAAGAATGAGAGGCGATCATATTGAAACATATCAGATTGTGAAGGGGTTGGATCGGGTGGATGCTGGGAGGATGTTCCCGATGATGGATGAAACTAGAACTAGGGGGCATAGTCTTAGAATAAGGGGCTGCTCTTTCAAAACTGAGATGAGGAGGAACTACTTCACTCAGAGGGTGGTAGGTCCATGGAATATGCTGCCCCAAAAAGCTGTAGAAGCTACATCATTACATAAATTTAAAACAGAAATAGACAATTTCCTAGAAGTAAAGGGAATTAAGGGTTACGGGGAGCGGGCAGGAATTTGGACATGAGTCTAGGTTCGGATCGGTCATGGCCCTGTGGGTAGCGGAGCGGGTCCAGGGGCCGTGTAGCCTGATCCTGCTCCTATTTCGTGTGTCTAATTCTGTTAGATTCAGGAGATGGTTCTGTGATAGTAGATTGGCGGTTAGGATCAGATCAGCCATGATCTTATTGAATGGCGGAGCAGGCTCGAGGGGCCGATTGGCCTACTCCTGCTCCTATTTCTTATGTTCTTATGTTCTTATGCTACGCACCTCCTCTGCACTCTGTGCAACAGTCATGGTGGCCTGCCTCGCCCTCCGGGGAGACGGCCCCCGATCGTCCCTACCCCCCACGCGTTGCTGCAGGCTGCTGGTTCCTGCAACTGGCTCCTCATCAGAGACCCCCCCCTCCCCTCAAGGGAACTACTATCCCCAGTCTCCAGATGCGGTGGCTCCCCTGAGGCTGGCATGGATGGTCCGGCTTCCTCCTGGTCGTCGCCTCCGGAGGCACTGGCACTGGCAGCTTCAGGGGCCGGCTTCCGAGCTGGTGATGCAGCATCTGAAAGCAGGGAGGTTGAAGAGTGGCTTTAGGAAAAGGACAGTTTGGCAGCAAGGGATGCAACAGTGCGGCAATGCTATGACATGGCTCCACATTGAGAAAGCATGCTGGTGGGGGAAACAACTGGAAGGTGACAGCTGTAATAGTAGAGAACCTTACCATCGCTGTGGACAATGGGGTCGGCAGCTGCAGTGGTGACAGGACCACTCAGGCGTCCTCCCACAATCTGGTGGACTCTCTCCTCGAGATCCGTCAGAGGCTCCAGTTGAGGACGGCCTCCTCCGGTGCGAAGCTGCTCCTTGCGGTTTCTCGCCAGCTTGGCCTGCAGGGCAAAGAACGGGAAGTGATGTTACATGATGCCCTGAATTATGATCTCATGCCCCCCATGGTGGAACAACCCTTACATGATGCCCTGAGTCAAATGTGCATGTGTGTGACCAGAAAGGGCCATGGGTGCTTGCTGACAGATGGCTAGTGGGGCATAGCGCACCCTGTAGCCATAAAGTCAGGTGCTAATGGAGGGATGCATAAGTTTACATTAACTCCACTCACCCTCACGACCCGAGTGAGGTCATTGAATTTCTTCTTGCACTGCACAGGGCTCCTGGTCGCCATGCTGCTGGAGTTGACCCTCTAAGAAACATCCCTCCAAGCTCGTCGGTAGTCCTTATGATTAGGCCTCCTGCCATTGTCGGGGTAGAGGACATCTCGCCGGTGCTCCACTGCGGCCACCAATTCCTCCAGCGACTCATTGGTGAAGCGCTCTGCTCTCTGCCTCACCCTCTCCATCTGCTCCAAGTTTTTTGCACCAGAGAAGGGCCTGCGCCGATTTGCAGGCCTACAGGGCGCAGACTTTGGATGCTGGAGCTGCCTGACCCATCCCTTTAAGAGCTGGCCGGCGCCTGGAAGTCTCGTGGTCATGGGTAATTGAGAGCACCTGCTCTGCGGCTGGACGCCCAGATATTGGGTTGCGCCGGCATGTTAGCGCCTTAGGTGCCCCGTGTAATGCCTGAACTCGCGCCTCAATCACCTTTGGGGCGCTGCAACCCAATATCGCACGAGGTGTCGAGAAGTTGCGTCTGGCTATAAAATTTGCGCTCCGCCAATTCTAACGCCCCAAGCGGGGCTATACCCAATTTCTAGGCCCTTTACTCTTATACTCAAATCCTCTTGTAATAAAGGCCAACATTCCATTTGCTTTCCTAATTGCTTGCTGTACCTCCATGTTAACTTTCAGTGATTCGTGTACAAGGACACCCAGGTCCCTCTGAACACCAACATTTCCCACTCTCTCACCATTTAAAAAATACACTGCTTTTCTATAACTTCACATTTCTCCACCTTATATTCCATTTGCCATGTTCTTGCCCACTCACTTAGCCTGTCTATATCCCCTTGAAGCCTCCTTGCATCCTCCTCACAACTTACATTCCCACCCAGCTTTGTATCATCAGCAAACTTGGTTATAATACATTTGGTCCCCTCATCCAAATCATTGATGTAGATTGTGAATAGCTGAGGCCCAAACAATGATCCTTGCGGTACCCCACTAGTTACAGCCTGCCAACCTGAAATTGACCCGTTTATTCCTACTCTCTGTTTTCTGTGCATTAACTAATCCTCAATCCATGCTAGTATATTACCCCCAATCCCATGAGTCCTAATTTTGTTTAATAACCTCTTGTGTGGCACCTTATCGAATGCCTTCTGAAAATCCAAATACACCACATCCACTGGTTCCCCCTTATCTATTCTGCTAGTTACAACCTCAAGAACTTCTAACAAATGTGTCAAACACAACTTCCCTTTCATCAATCCATGTTGACTCTGCCCAATCATGTTATTATTTTCTAAGTGCCCTGTTACCACATCCTTAATAATAGACTCCAGCATTTTCCCTACTACTGATGTCAGGCTAACTGGTCTGTAGTTCCCCGGTCTCTCCCTCCCTCCTTTCTTAAATAGTGGGGTTACATTTGCCGCCTTCCAATCCACGGGAACCATTCTAGAATCTAAGGAATTTTGGAAAATGACAACCAATGCATCCACTATCTCTATAGCCACCTCTTTCAAAACCCTAGGATGGAGGCCATCAGGTCCAGGGAATTTATCGGCTTTCAGTCCTATTAATTTCTCCAGTGCGTTTTTTTTAACTAATACTAATTTCTTTCAGTGGCTGGGTAATCTGCGGCGAGTGACTCACCTCATTTCCACCACCTACAAGGCACAAGTCAGGAGTGTGATGGAATACTCTCCACTTGCCTTGATGAGTACAGCTCCAACAACACTCAAGAAGCTCGACACCATCCAAGACAAAGCAATCCGCTTGATCGGCACCCCATCCACCACCTTAAACATTCACTCCCTCCACCACCGGCACACTGATGAAACTCCCCAAGGCTTCTTCAACAGCAGCTCCCAAACCTATGACCGCTACCACCAAGAAGGACAAGGGCAACAGGCACATGGGAACACCACCACCTCCAAGTTCCCCTCCAACTTATACACCATCTTGACTGGGCAATAGATCGCTGTTCCTTTATTGTTGCTAGGCCAAAATCCTGGAACTCCCTACCTAACAGCATCTTGGGAGTACCTTCACCACACGGACTGCAGTGGTACAAGAAGGTGGCTCACTACCACCTTCTCAAGGACAACTAGGGATGGGCAATAAATGATGGCCTTGCCAGCGATGCCAACATTCCATGAATGAATAAATAAAATAACAGATACTCAAGAGTGATTATAAAGTGATAATCCCATTGAGGGGGTTCAGGTAAAGGCACACACACAAGACTTTGATAAGCTTCCAGTGATCAAATTGAGGATGGATTCTTAGAATGCATCAAAGTTTGTTTCATTAATCAGTGCGCTGTATGGCCAATAACAAAGGATGCAGTGGTAGATCTGATTCTGGGGAATGCAACAGGACAAGTAAGTGACCTGAAGGTAGGAGGACACGAGGACATTTAGAAAATAGGGATCATAATCTATTTATGTTCAAGAAAAAAAAAGAAAGCAAGAATGAAAGAAAGAAAATAAATTTGTATATTCTTAAAATGGTCAGACAACTAGGGCCAGAATTTGCTGGGACAATAACAGCAACTGTGGTTGCGCTTGACATTATTAATGTGTAAATCGTCCATCAATTTGTGCTGCGGAAGAGATACCCCATGAGTTGTGAAGCGTCACAAATTGCTGGAGGATTTGCAACTCTCCGCTGTTAACCTCAAGAAAACGGGAGCTTGTCCTCAACCTCCCCTTGAATTTCAAGAAATTGCTGGATTCGCGCACATATTAATTAAACTCGATGCAGACAGTTAGCATTGATGCTTAACAGCATAAGGATCCTTTTAATGATAAGATTTATGTTCCTGCAATGCTGCTTAACCTCAGAGGCCCAGAAAGGGAACAGTTGAAACTCTGGCATCTCACTCCTACAGGTACTAAATTGTTCTTAGAGATTTTTAATATATTAAGGCCTAAAAATTCAGTATTGCCACGTTTGGGGCGCTACAGCCGGGCGTTCGCTAAATTTAGCGCCCGGCGCAACTTAGCACCACCTTCGCCGAAATTGAGTTGCATCGCCCCAAGAGCTTGCTGCTGCGCTAAAGCAGGTGATGCATGACTATCATAAGGCACTAAGCCGGCAAGCCGAGGTGCTAACACCGAGGGCGGGCGCAGCGCAGGTGCGGCGAGTTGCTGATTGAAGGCAGACACACTGGCGCCGGTCAGCTCTTAAAGGGGGAGGGTCGATTTGTTTGGCTGGCACGCCCTGCACACTGCAGCCCTGAAGCAAGGCCTGACCATTGCTGGTTCATCAGTTCTACGCCCAGGACCATGGAGAAGGCTGCTATTCTTCCAAATCCCATTGCACGCTCTTGCTGCTTGTCCAGGGTCATGGGGAAGGAGATGTACTGACGTTTCCTTCTGAAAAGGGCATTGGTCACCTGGCGGATGCAGCAATGTACCGCAAACTGGGAGATGTTGGCAATGTCCCCAGTAGCGGATTGGAAGGAGCCGGTGGCACAGAAGTTGAGAGCCACCATCACCTTCACTGCCACCGACAGAGGCGTCCTGCTCCTCAGCTGTGGCTGCAGATCTCTGCGAAGCAGGTGGCAGATCTCAGTGACCACCTCCCTTCTGAATCGCAGCCTCTGAACACACTGCTCCTCAGACATGTTCAGATATGAGAACTGCTGGCGGTATACCCTGGGTGGGTAAGGCCTCCTGTGCCGACGCCTGTTGGCCGTTCTCTGTCTGGCCATGACTGGCACTCTCTCACGGCATCTCTGAGCCCTTTGAATGCAATGGAGAAGCCTAACGTTTCCACCCATTGCAGCCCCCATTATATGTGGCGACTCAAGGCTATGGCACTGAAAGTTAAATCCAAGTGCAAAGCTCTGGCCTGAAGCCAGAGTACCTGTGCGAGCGCTGAGTCAAAGCAGAAAGCTCTCTTCCTTTGTCTCTCTCCAAATATCCGTCTCTCACACAGAAGGATTGGCACAAAATGGCTGCCACTTATAATGCAGGAGAAGTCCCCTTTAAATAGCGCCCCCCGTGCCCCTCAGCGACTGAGAACCGTTCCGCTCTACCAGTCGCTGGGGGCACCAGGCACACAGAAGGGCGGCGCTACTGAAGTTCCAGTTTGGGGTGCACCAAGGGCGTTGCAGCATGAAATGACGTCAGGATCTGCGCGCGCAGCTGAGCGGGTGCTGCGGTTTTGCGCTGCCGCTAAATCTTGAGTGAAGTTCGCGAGAGGCGCAGATTGCGCCGTGCCAGGGCACTAGCCGCTTAGCGCCCCACTTCTCCTCCTCCTAAGGCGCTAGCGGCTGGCTGAATTTCCAGGCCTAAATTTTTACATTTTTTCCTTACTTTTCCTTTCTGTCTCTCTTTTCTCTCTTTCTTACTCCAGTCATTTTTCCTTCTCTTTATTTATCTTTCTGTATCTAATTTGACTCTAATTCACCCTATTTCCTTCTCTGTCATTCACAGAATCACAGAAATCACAGAAACCCCACAGTGCAGATAGAGGCCATTTCGGCCCATCAAGCCTGCACCGACACATATCCCACCCAATCCCCGTAACCCCTACACCAACATATATCCCACCCTATCCCCGTAACCCCACGTATTTAATCCCCCTAACACTAAGGGTCAATTTATCATAGCCAATCAACCTAACCCGCACATCTTTGGACTGTGGGAGGAAACCGGAGCACCCGGAGGAAACCCACGCAAACACGGGGAGAATGTGCAAACTCCACACAGACAGTCACCCGAGGCCGGATTCGAACCCGGGTCCCTGGCGCTGTGAGGCAACTGTGCTAACCACTATGCCACCGTGCTGTTTCCTCTGTTTCTTTCTCTATTCTCAAATCTCATTGGTTAAGGAGATACACTGTTGGTCCCATCATTCATCAAGGTCCCAGATGCCCCGTTGCCCATTATCAGCTCACACTTCCAGCAATTTGTGGCACAAACAAATTTGAGCTGAAGATTGAGGGAAAAAGCCTAGGCAACGGGGCATGCTTCGAGATGCCCTGTTCCAGCAAAATCTGAGCCATTATTAACAGACTGTAAAAAATGAATAAAATATGTTTTAAACAACTAAATTGGATGAGAAAGAGTCTATGTTGATTATTGACCGTCCGCCGATTCCAACGACATAGTGGACCCCATGATTTTGAGTCTCTGGCCTCATTTACATTTGCCAGGTTAGCTGCAGGGCGCCAAACCGGCGTTCCGACACAGCTCACCTGATTTGGCAGAAAGGCAAATCGTGGGCGGGGAGGGGAGGCATGGTTCACGATTGCGGGCCATGGGAGTTCCAGTGTGACAGCGACCCGGATTACTTCTGTGGGCCCTGGAGGTGCACTCCTGTTCCTAGAAGACCCACAAATATAATTCAAGACCTACCTTTGCTGGTCGAAGCTTGCACTGCGCAGGCTCTGACCAGTCCCTATCGAAAATGCCAATTGGGGTCCTATTTAGGTCATAGGACCCCGATTTCTAGATTTAAAAGAGAGCCTGTTGCCTGAAGCAGGCTGTTGCTTTTGACACCCAGAGGTAGGCCGCTTTTAAAATGGCCGCATTGGTGGTCATAATGGGGCAGTAAGGCTACCGACCCCATTTTAAATTTGTTACCACCCCGTTAACAGCAGGTAAAGTGGGGGGGGAAACGACCCCAAACTCTTTAACTAGGTCACTAAGGATTGGGTACCTACTACTAGACTAGTAGGAATTAGATAGATCGACTAAACAGATAGATAAGATCTTACTTTTAGCAATATTTAAAAAGAGCTTTTTCCTTTTTGACTATAGCTCCAACCACAAATAGCTGCATGTTAACACACGGTGATGATCTAATGCTGATCTAGGCAAATTAATGACCTAATATGAAAAATGGCATGAAAATAGTAGGATGCAGAAAATGGTGTGGGTGTATGATGGGCATTTTTTCCCCTTGATGCACGCAAAGGCCATTATTTGAAAGGACAGGCAGGTGAAAACTTGACGTGACCAAATTAGGGGAGGTCCATGTTCAGTGAATTGACCTGAACGGGGACCAGTTTGAGTCATGTCAGGTTCACAATTTAATCAAGTACTCAGCATGATAAAGCTGAGAAGCTTATAATGAGAATAGAGTACTGTATATGACTTACCAATAACGCTGAGAATTCCTGAGAGGGATGTTTCATGGGCCTGCCTTTCTTCATCTGATAATCACTGTGAATGAGAGAGAAACATGGCAAGCAGTTAGTTACTTTAAAACTTAAATGTGATTACATATACAAACACAGATGAGAACATGGCCACAAAATGAAAGCCTCCAATAAAGACAGGAGCCTCGATGGAAAAACCAAACAATATTAAATTCAGAGAGTCAACAACTGCCCCACTTCTTCCAAGGACCTCTATATAGACAGAGTTACTTTGTACACACATTAACAAGCACAACTGAGTGTAGAATGAATTAAGTTGTTTTTGCACCAGCTCATGCTTTTTAACCACCATCACAAAAAGGCAAATGTCTTTTAGTTGTGCAGAGATGGCCTAATACTAATTAATAGAAATGCAAGAAATAAATGGATCAATTCCTTTGCTGCAATAGTGCATAAAGGAATTTCCTTCAAACATGTTATCACACAAGTGTGATTTCAACCTGAAAATGTCTTTGTTGATATGACTTTTAGCTGAATGGATGAGAATTTTCACAAAATTGCACACAAAAAATAACGTTCAAACTTACTGAGAGGTGTTACTGTTCAAATACTTGCCTATCATTGGCTTCACCACTTTGACCTGCCTCAAATCTTATTAATTATCCCACTTTACCGATGGGATGCAAAGAAATACAAAATACATATATCACTCTCCACTGCACAGGAAATCAGATATCGTCAAATCTAAACTGCTTTATGATTAGAGTGAAAGAAAGTATGACATGTGGAATAGCCATTTGACCCATCAAGCTTGTATCTTGTACAGACCAAGAACTTCCCTTCCCATCATGGACTCTACTCCACCCATTTAATCTCCTGCGAATAAATACTCCCCAATTTCCAAAAGCGATTAAGCAAAACTCTAGAATATTCAAGGCTTCTCTCCCCCACGTTGCTAATATTTGATCCTCCACATGCTGCACTCTACAGAAAATAATCCCCCCCCAAAAAAAATCTCCAAACCCAGGAGCATAGGAGTGTTTGATCATCAGCGTCTCTACATGGCCATCCCCCAAACAGCTGCTTCTCCTTTCCTTGTTTAAAAAATTCATTCATGCCCCTCCCCTAGGATTTCCTTAACCCCACACTTTTACCTTACCTGGAGGGAATGCGATCCGCAGTGAGGCTATCGGGACTTTTGAGCCCCTCCGATCAGCCAGCAGCTCCAAGCGCACAGCTGACAGAATGCTACTCAGACCCAACCATGAAAATTGGCCGGGCCACAGATCACTTCAAGTGGGTAGGGAAAGCTCGCTGAGTCTGCCTCCCACTCGATGAAAACAGTCACACGGGAATCTAACCCAATGTGTGGCTATTTGACCCACACAAACAGACCCATAAAATTCAAATCAACCCTCTGTTCATTTGAGTAGTAAAGTCATATTTGGCACAACTTGATGCAATTCTGATGATTGATAAACTTCTATCCTTAGGATGCTTTAAGGTGTCACATTCAATTATGCAGTTACAGAGCGTGTTAAAGAGAGCAGCCTTTTTAATTCCATTTTTGTATTATATTGATGGCTATGCTCACTGTTGTATCCGTGTGTTAATGGAGACACGGAATGCAGGAGTTGGTTTCACAGGTGTTTACTGAACAAAGTCTGGAGGTGAACTAACAGATACAAGACACTATACAGGCTTATATAGCCCGAGTGGCCATTACCGGTATTACAGTACACAGGGGCTCTTAAAGGCACATACACCACAATTCCTCCCCTTTTAGACAACCAGTACATAACATTTTAAGTAATCATTAATTAACATGTTACAAGAACAATAATCTACATATTTGCTGCAGTTAATCAATTATAAGTCAGTCTCTCTGGAGGCTTCCTGACTCGGTCCGGATAATGCCTCGGTGGTGTAGTAGTTTTTGGTGGTGTAGTAGGTTCTTTTGGCAAGGTCGATTCGGCTTGAATGCCAGTGTCGGGTTCCATCTGGTTCCAGTATCACCGGATCGGAGGTAGATACTATGGGTATCTCTGCTTCATCATTAGGCGTATAGAGTTGTGGTGTAGGTTGTCCCTTTTCGGATGACTCTATGATCTGGTCAGCATGGTGCCTTATTATGCTTTCTCCAATGTCCACGGTATACATCAGCGGTCCTAGTCATGTGCAAATAGTTCCAGGCTGCCATTTCTCGGTACGTTAGTCCCGGGCCAAAACTTGTTGTCCTATCTGGAAGGTTCTAGTTGGCCTTTCATTCATGCCTTGAAATTGCCGGTTCTCCACGTCCCTTCTGATGTTTGGCTTGATCAAATCCAGCCGGCATCTTAGGTTTCTATTGAAGAACATCACGGCGGGAGTTTGGTTTGTAACCACATGTGTTGCATTCCTGTATGCAAATAAGAAGTTATCTACCTTATGCTGTAGATTTATGTCTTCATTACCCATGGCATTTATGGCTTTCTTGAAGGTCTGGACAAACCTTTCAGCCAATCCATTGGTGGCGGGATGGTATGGGGCGGACGTGTAGTGCTTAACCCCATTGTTTTATAAGAACTTCCTGAATTCTTCGGACACAAATTGCGGTCCATTATCAGAACAGATCTGTTCAGGCAGCCCATTCCTGGCAAATATGGTCCTTAATACTGTGATGGTTTTTTCCGTGGTGGTGGAGGACATCTTTATTACCTCCGGCCACTTGGAGTGTGCATCAACCACGATTAAGAACATTGGGCTAGATTTTCAGTTGCTTGCGCCAGCAGTTAGCGCCTTAAGAGAAGTGATTTCCGGGCGCTATGCGTGTAGCGCCCGGGCGCAGCGCAGTTTGCGCCCCGCCCCAAATTAAGTTGCCCGTTAGCGCCGGCGCAAAGTTTAGCGCCCGCCCGGATGCGCGCGCAGAAAATGACGTCACATCCTCGTGCAACGCCCTTTGGCCGCCCCGATTGCAAACTTCAGTCGGACCGCCCCATTGTGCGGCGGGCGGCCGGAGCGTTTGGAAAAAGGAACGCAACACAACCAGCGCGGGCCCCGGGGGGCGCTAATTAAAGGGAACGTCCTCTCCAGTATAAAGGCCATCCATTATTTCAGAAAACAGTCTTGTGCAACGCATTTCTGGAGACACAACAAGGAGGATAGCTAACTGGTTTCAAGCAGCAAGAGCCAGGTATTTTTGGACTCAGGCAACAGCGCTGCAAGTGGCCATTTGGAAATTAGAGTGTTTGCCAGGATTTGATGGGGGTTGCATGGGGTGCCAACGCGGAGCTGCAGCTCCATGTCCGTAGGGCTCGCAGACGTATTGTCAGAGGGGCAGCCCTGGCTAGAGGCAGAGGGGGCTACAGGCGTCGGCCACGTAGGCCTTACCCAGTCAGGCTATACCGCCAGCAGCGCTCCTACCTAAACATGAGTGCCGCGCGATGTGTTAAAAGGCTCCGATTCCGGAAGGGGGTGATTGCAGAGATCTGCCACCTGCTTCGCCGAGATCTGCGGCCAAAGCTCAGGTGCAGGACGTCTCTGTCGGTGGAAGTGAAGGTGACAGTGGCATTGAACTTCTATGCCACCGGCTCCTTCCAATACGCTGCTGGGGACATAGCAAACATCTCCCAGTACGGCGCGCATCGCTGCATCCGCCAGGTGACCGAAGCACTGTTCAGAAGGAGAAGCCAATTCATCTCCTTCCCCATGGCCCTGGAGAGCCAGCATCAGCGCGCATTGGGATTTTCCAGACTCGGGGAATTCCCCTTGGTGCAGGGCGCCATTGACTGTACGCATGTGGCTTTGCGGGCCCCTCTGGAGCATGGCGAGCAGTATCGCAACAGGAAGGGCTACCATTCTCTGAATGTGCAGCTGGTCTGTGACCACAAGCAGCGCATCATGGCAGTCAATGCCAGCTTCCCAGGCAGCAGCCACGATGCCTTTATCCTGCGGCAGAGTACTGTGCATGACATGTTCCAGGCACAGCCTCCCCCAAGAGGATGGCTACTCGGGGACAAAGGCTATCCTTTGTGCACCTGGCTCATGACCCCGCTCCGCGCGCCCAGGACCGCTGCTGAAGAGGCCTACAACGAGAGCCATCAAACCACCCGCAACATCATCGAGCTAACTATTGGGGTCCTCAAGCAGCGGTTCCGCTGCCTTGATCGCTCCGGAGGAGCTCTCCAGTATTCGCCGGACCGGGTCTCCCAATTTGTGGTGGTTTGCTGCATGCTACACAACCTGGCTATCCGCAGGACTCAGGCACTGCCACCTGACGTTGGACCAGCACCTCAGGAGGAGGAGCAGGAGGAGCATGAGGAGGAGGAGGAGGAGGAGGAGGAGGAGCAGGAGTACGTTCCCAGGAGGGAGCGACCAGGGCCAAGGGCCGCACGACGCCACCTTATTACACGGTACTTCTAAGCCCCCTGTCAGGGAATGGCCAGGGGCCATGAGGGAAGATGAATGCAGCCGCTCCGCAAGCCCTCAGCCGGCGAAGCCAACAAACACTAAGAAGAACAACCATGGAGACTGCATGAATAAAGATAATTTTTTATTAAACAAAAATGGAAAGCCCTTCCCACATGAATCCCCAAAAACAATAAACGGGCCCCACAAAAAGCCCAACAAACGACTCACTCCCACAAACTGGGGAGGAGCCACTCCACCTTTATTGAAACCGGGCCTCAACGTCGGCCTAACGCAAAAAAAAAGCCCTCCAAAAGCACAACCATGGGCAAAATAAAGATGGCCACCGCCATATTAAAGGAAAGCTGGCCACACCCTCTACTGAGTGGCCCGCGAGGGCGAGACCTTGGCCAGCATTTTGCCTCCCCTGCCCTGCCTGCTGCTCCTTCGCAAGCTCTGCCCAGTGGCTGCTGCGAGGCTGGGGGAAGGCGCCTGAGGCTCAGATGCCCTTCCGCCAGATGCCGCTGGGGGGCGGCCTACACGGCGTTTGGGCCTCGAGGGGCCGTCTCCTGAGTGGCGCGCCTGAGCCTGGCCACCATCAGCTGCAGCCGCTTGCCCTTGACGCCCCAGAGGGGGAATGGCGGCGACGGATGGTGCAATGTGGGCCAGCTGGCGTCTGGGATGCGCTGGCTGGTGCTGTGGCGCGGTGGCACTCGGCCGGGCCCGCACTGCAGGATCCGCAGCAATCAGCCGACGGCCGGCTTGCTGGGATGGTCCAGCGCGGCGCCTGCCCTGGCGATGCCTGCCTGAGACAGCGCGTGTGGCAGCAGTGAGTGGCCCTGTGGTCCTGGTGTGCGCGCGCATCACATCCGCCAGGGTCTTGACGGCATCAGTTAGCATGCGGCCAGTCGCGGCAGTTGCTGCCCCGAACTCGCGCACACTGGTCGCCAGCGACTCGATGGCCTCAGGCATGCGCCCCACCACGCTCATGAGCTCCGTGTGGCGCCGGTCCGAGTCGTCGGCCATCTGATCGAGCTTCCGCACCTCCTCCGAAGTGAAGGTGTCCGGACTGGAGTCGCGACTCTCCCGCTGGGGAGGAGGGGGCCGAACTAGGGGACCCTTGCCGCGTTGGTGACGGCGAGTGTGCCGAGCAGCAGCACTCCCCTCTGATCCTTCCCCCCTTTGGGGGGAAGGCCGCGGGCCACGCGCACGGCTGCTGGGTGGCTGGACGCCACTGGTCCCAGAAGCTGCATTGCCCTGCGACAGTTCCTCCAGGCACTCGTCCAGTGAGGAGGTGTCGAGCATTTCCTCCTCTCCTGCGGGACGTGACTGTTCCCCCGAAGGTCCGGCTTGCTCCTCCTCCTCCTCCTGGTTGGAGGTGCTGTCACTGGCAGCCTCAGGGTCCTGGTCGTCACCAGCTGAAAGCAGGAATGCACAAGAGTAGCTTCAGAGTGAGGAGACGGCGTCAGCGAGGGAGTTAGGACTGGTGGGATTCAGCGCATTGGTGGGACAGTGGCAAAGGAGGTAGCTCGGATGGGCCAGTGCGACGTGAGAGGGCCAAAAGGCGAGGTCCTTACCATTGCCGGGCAGTGGAGGGTCGGATACACCGCACGCTGTGGGGACAATCACACGTGCTCCCATGAGCACACACACGCGCTCCTCCAGCCGAGTGAGCTTCTGCAGCTTGGCGCGGCCACCCCTGGCACGGGCCTGGCGATTAAACGCTACTTTAGCCTGCAAGAGAAAGGACGGGCTGTAAGTGCGCAGTGAAGCCCTGATGTAGTGTGCACTGCCTCCCATGGTGGAATAGCTTGGACAGAGTGAAGCCCTGATGTAGTGAGCACTGCCTCCCATGGTGGAATAGCTTGGACAGAGTGAAGCCCTGATGTAGTGTGCACTGCCTCCCATGGTGGAATAGCTTGGACAGAGTGAAGCCCTGATGTAGTGTGCACTGCCTCCCATGGTGGAATAGCTTGGACAGAGTGAAGCCCTGATGTAGTGTGCACTGCCTCCCATGGTGGAATAGCTTGGACAGAGTGAAGCCCTGATGTAGTGAGCACTGCCTCCCATGGTGGAATAGCTTGGACAGAGTGAAGCCCTGATGTAGTGTGCACTGCCTCCCATGGTGGAATAGCTTGGACAGAGTGAAGCCCTGATGTAGTGTGCACTGCCTCCCATGGTGGAATAGCTTGGACAGAGTGAAGCCCTGATGTAGTGTGCACTGCCTCCCATGGTGGAATAGCTTGGACAGAGTGAAGCCCTGATGTAGTGTGCACTGCCTCCCATGGTGGAATAGCTTGGCCAAAGTGTAGAGTGCCGAATGGCCATTTGATGCTCATGACTGTCCCAATGCTGCTGGCTGAGGGCTGGCCAAAAGGACTTTCAGGTCCCTTTGCCCATCATGTCAGGTGTACATGCAAGAATGAGGAGGAGACTGGAAAGGCTACTCACCCTCACAATCCTGGTCAGATCGTTGTACTTCTTACGGCATTGTGTGTGGGTCCTGGGGGCCTCGCCGGTGAACGTCACCCTCTGGGCGATCTGCTTCCAGGCTTTGGTGTAGTCGTGGTGGGTTGGATTCCTCCCACTGTCTGGAAACAAGATCTTGCGCCTCACCTCCAGAGCTGTGAGCATGATGTCCAGATCACCCTCTGAGAAGCGCAGGGCACGCTGACGGGCCTTCTCTGGCGTTGCCATGACTCCCTGGGGCTGAGCAGTAGTGTTGAGGCCTCTTTGCAAGGCTGCAGTGTGCAGGGCGTGGCAGCAGACCAATTCGTCCCTTCCCCCTTTAAGAGCTGGTCGGCACCACGGGGTCTGCTGTCAGTGCAAAAATGACCGCACCCGTGCTGCGCCCCGCCTGGGCGCTATCCCTCTGGACCGCCGGCTTAGCGCCTAAAGAGAGTAGTGGAACGCCTCTTTTAGCGCTCCACCAACCTCTTAGGGCGAAGCCACTGAATTCCCGGCAACGGGGCGCTACTTTGGGGCGGGCGCTAACTTCGGGCGGGCGCTAAAGCTAGCGCCCCAAAACTGCCTAAACTGAAAATCTAGCCCATTGAGTCCATAAATGGACCAGCAAAGTCGATGTGTACCCTTTGCCATGGAGATGAGGGCCACTCCCATGGATGTAGAGGGGCTTGTGGTGGGGCGTTTTGGACCTTCTGGCATCCTAGGCAGCTCTTGGTCATTTCTTCGATGTCTCCATCGATACCTGGCCACCACACAAATGCTCTGGCTAGGTTCTTCATTTTCACTCCACCCAGATGCCCCTCGTGAAGCTCCTTTAGCACTTTATCCTGGAGTTTGGGTGGAATCACCACTCTGGATCCACACATCAAGGTTCCTCGGCACACTGACAGCTGTTCTCTTCTTTGCGAGAATGCTGGCAACAGTGGTTCGCCATGTGCTGGCCATCCCTTCACCGTTAAATCATAGACTCGTGAGAGAGTTGGGTCATTTCTTGTTTCCTTTTCAATGGCAGAATTTGTTACTGGTAGACATTCCACTATGGTTGAGTGGAACATCTCCACTGGGTCCACTGTAGGTGCCTCTTCTACCGTTGGCAACGGTAGGCGCGATAAACCGTCAGCATTCCCATGCTGTTTTGATCCTTTGTATTCTATGTCATATTGGTGTGCCCCTCGGAAAAGGGACCACCTCTGTAGCCTTTGCGCTGTCATAATGGGAACGCCCTTTTTAGGGTTGAATATGGAGACGAGGGGTTGATGGTCAGTCAACAAGGTAAATTTTTGTCCGTGTAGGTAATGGTTGAATTTCTTCACTCCCCACACCAGGCTGAGTGCTTCCCTGTCAATCTGGGCATAGTTACGCTCAGCTGAGTTCAATGAGCGTGATGCAAAAGCTATCGGCCGCTCTGAGCCATCAGGGAATCTATGCAATAATACCGCTCCTACGCCGTAAGGGGATGCATCGCACGCCAGTCTGATTGGCAGTGATGGGTTGTAATGAGCCAAAACTTCCTTGGACGTGATCAAGCCTTTGCATTTATGGAAGGCACGTTTACAGTCTTCGCTCCATTTCCAAATTACTCCCGTTTGTAGCAGTTCGTTAAGAGGGTGCAGAACAGTTGGCAAGTTCAGTAAAAATTTATGATAGTAGTTTATCAATCCCAGGAACGACCTTAATTGTGAGACATTTTCAGGTGCTGGGGCTTTTATGACCGCTTCAATTTTTTCAGGTGACTTATGCAGCCCTTCCTCGTTAATGATGTGGCCACAATATGATATTTGTTTCTGGAAAAATTCGCAGTTGGGGCGATTTGCTCGTAGGCCCCATTCTCTCAGCCTAGTGAGCACCTGCTCCAAATTGGCAAGGTGCTCATTGTCGTTTTCTCCTGTTACAAGGATGTCATCTAGGTAGCATTGAGTCCCCGGAATCCCTTGGAGGACTTGCTCCATAGCTCTTTGCCAGATAGCTGGAGCTGATGCTACTCCGAAAACCAGTCGATTGTACTGGTACAGGCCTTTGTGTGTGTTTATCGTGAGATACTTTTTAGAGGCCTCTTCAACCTCCATCTGTAGATATGCCTGTGCCAAGTCAATTTTGGTGAAATGTTTCCCTCCGGATAGTGAGGTGAAAATATCTTCTATCCTCGGAAGAGGATACTGTACCGTGTGAAGGACCGGGTTTACAGTCACCTTGAAGTCCCCACAGATGCGAATTTTTCTCTGTTCTTCAGATTTATCATTATTCAACGTTTTCTTCATGACCGGGATGATGGGTGTTGCCCACTCGCTCCAATCTATCTTGGATAATACGCCTGCCTTTTCCAAATTCTCCAGCCCTGCCTCGACCGCTGGACGAATTGCATATGGCACTGGCCTTGCCTTAAAAAACTTGGGAATTGCCGCATCTTCCACTTTTTTTGAGGCGGTGACGCTTTTAAGGTTCCTAGTTCCTGTTGAGACACTTCCTTGGCGTTGGCCAAGATGTCTTTTAATCGTTCAGGTATGACGTCATCATCATTTTTTTTCTTACTGGTCACCGTCAGTGCCTGAATGGAGTGCCAGTCTAAACCTATCTTCCTGATCCATTCACGTCCCAACAGCGGTGGACCACCATCTTGCAGAACGTATAAATACAACTTCTGTATTTCCTTGCCGTTGTATACAACAGGCACCCTTATTTTCCCTTTTGGGTATACTTTCTGCCCCGTATATGTTTTCAAGATAATGGATGTGTCTTTCAAAGGTATATGCGGAAATAGCCGCTCGTAATCCCGTCGACTTATGATGGTCAGAGCTGATCCTGTATCTAGCTCCATTTTAACTGGGGACCCCGCTATCGTGAGGGTAACCCAAATGGTCTGGTAATCTTCTTTGGCAATTACATTATGTAATTTGAGACAGCTTAGTCTCTTGTTTCCGGAGTCGTTATCGCTCTTCTGGTCTTCGGAGCTACTGTCCGTCATCATTTGTACCTTTCTGTACTTTTCCTTATTGATTTTTTTCCTGTCCATGGATTTTTTGTTTCCAGATCGGCATACACGTGCAATGTGTCCAATCTTTCCGCAGTGCCTGCATGCTTTGTCCTTGAACCAGCAGTCCCTCTGGTCATGGGTGGATCTGCCGCAGCGATAACATCTCTCGAAACCCTGCGTCATTTCATGGGTGCCGATGTCCTGTGGCTTTTGCTGTATCTCTGCAGCTCCTCTTGTGGCTGCTTCGTATGATACAGCCACACTGAAAGCCTTGTCCAGTGTCAAATCTTTCTCAGAAAGTAGCTTTTTCTGTGTTCCTTCATTTAGGAGACCGCAGACGAATTTGTCTTGAAGAGAATCTGCCAGTCCTGCCCCGAATTGGCAGTGCTTTGACAGCTTCCTTAATTCGGTGAGGTAATCAGCGTTACTTTCATTCTTGTGCTGATTCCTCCTGAAGAATTTGAATCATTCCGCTATCAGCAGCGGTGTTGGATTTAAGTGCTCCTGTAGGGTATCAACAATCTCCTTAAAATTCTTGTCCCTCAGTTTGGCTGGAGTGATTAAGTTTCGTAACAGCCTGTATGTCCTTGCGCCCATTAGATTTAGAAGTACTGATGCCTTTTTATCATCCTCTATTTCATTTGCTGTGCAATATACCTCCACTCTTTCCACATATGTGGTCCAATCCTCTATATCGCTATCGAAAGCAGTAATATTGCCAATCTTAGGCATCCTGAAAAAAAAATGGCGCCTCCCACGCTTTCCTTTCTTCCCCACAGAAAAAAAATGGCGCCTCCCGCACTTTCCCACCGCTGCCGCTGCTGACAACGCTGTTCTCTGCGGTTTTTATTTACACGGGTATTTTTTTAATAGGTGGAGACTCATTCTCGCCGGACTCTCTGGGACTTTTCCCTCCCTCTGCTTGGTCCGAACGCCGACCTGCTTTGCAGCACCGGCCATCTCCCGAGTGCTCCAACCTCTGTCTCTGTTTGCCTCCGCCTTCGCTGCTCGGCCCCGCTGCAGAGCCAGCCGATGGAGCCCCAGCCCGCCGCCCAGGAAGGATTATTGCAGTACCTGCCACCAGCTCGGCTAGCTGGTGAAACCACAGTTTTTTGGTTTTTTTTCTTGTTTTTCTTCGACTTTCGTCTGAGAATCGGTCTCCTTGAGGTGCTGCCGAATTGCAGGTAAGTCCGTTTCCAATTCGTCGCCACTGTTGTATCCGTGTGTTAATGGAGATATGGAATGCAGGAGTTGGTTTCACAGGTGTTTACTGAACAAAGTCTGGAGGTGAACTAACAGATACACGACACTATACAGGCTTATATAGCCCGAGTGGCCATTACTGGCATTACAGTACACAGGGGCTCTTAAAGGCACATACACCACACTCACGTCACAATATTTCTTCCTAACATTCTTCCAGGTCCTTAGGTTTTTTTTGCGGCTGTATTGATGTGCTCAGCAATCCAGGCATTACAGGCTGCCCTCTGGTCAAAAAAGATGTCCTTAACTTTTCATGCAGCCTGATAAGAAGGATGGTCGAGTCAATCTCAGATAATCAGGATTGCTAAACGGTGCAACCAGCCATTACTAAAGCATTCTGATTCCCTCGCTACACAGCTGGATTCAGGGCCCATTCAGAAAACATGGCAATTAAGCCACTTGTTCATTGCTTACTGTGGGTGAAATTGGACAATAGTGCAGATGATCGCTGCCTGGCTGCTGTTGCCTGATGAGATTTCTACGGCATAAATATGACTCAAGGAAACCCAGATTCAACCATCAATTTGATGCTATTCACTACCAGAAATGGGTAAGCCTTCATACCTATTTCTAAAAGAGGAAACTATATTGGCTCCCCCAATATCCTCAGGGTCTGGGGCGAAGTCCCAGTGTAAAAGTGTCAGGAGAGGACAGATTGGGAGCAAAGTATGATGGGACCTGATAACACTGGGGCTCTGCCCTGAAGAAAACACATCGGGAATTCCTGCTGGGGGCAGGCGGGAATTCCATCTCCACCATTGAAGGCCTGACATTGAGAAGGATGTAGGAGCAGTGGACTGGGTTTACCACTGCTCCCACCTCCTTTACCCCGAATGATTTTGCTGCCAGCAAGGTACTGGCATCTAGGTACATGGAGTGGCAGAAATGGGACCCACTTGGGCTTCCATAGAAACATAGACACATAGAAGGTAGGAGCAGGAGTAGGCCATTCGGCCCTTCGAGCCTGCTCCGCCATTCAATGAGATCATGGCTGATCATCCAAATTCAGTAACCTGTCCCTGCCTTTTCCCCATATCCCTTGATCCCTTTAGCCTCAAGAAATATATCCAACTCTTTCTTGAATATATGTAATGAACTGGCCTCCACCGCCCTCTATGGTAGAGAATTCCACAGGTTCACCACTCTCTGGGTGAAGAAATTCCTCCTCATTTCAGTCCTAAATGGCTTACCCCTTATCGTTAAACTATGACCCCTGGTTCTGGACTCCCCGGCCATCAGAAACATCCTTCCTGCATCTAGTCTGTCCAGGCCTGACAGAATTTTATAGGTTTCGATGAGATCCCCTCTCAATCTTCTAAACTCCAGTGAGTATAAGCCCAATCGACACAATCTCTCCTCATACGTCATTCCTGCCATCCCAGGTATCAGCCTGGTGAATCTTCGCTGCACTCCCTCCATGGCAAGAACATCCTTCCTCAGGTAAGGTGACCAAAACTGCACACAATACTCAAGGTGCGGTCTCACCAAGGCCCTGTACAACTGTAGCAAGACATCCTTGTTCCTGTACTCGAACCCTCTTGTACCAGGCCCGGAACACCCCAGAAGAATAAAGGCAGTAGGGGGCTGAGTTTGCTTTAGTGCTCCGGTGGATTTCCTGTGCACTAGCGGGCACTGAGGACATGTCAACACTCGGCTGAGAAATAGCTTAATTGTTCAGAACACTTTGGGGGCCAGACTGCCTTGAAATTCTGGACTCCCAGTTGAAAGTCGGTACACCCGCTTTCAATTGGCGTACCAGCCCACCAATGTCCTGCTAGGCCGGGGATGAGGAACTTCCATTGGCCACCCCTCTTATGTCACTGACTTCATCCAGGGCAGGCAGGGGCTCTACGTCCAACAAGGCCCTGTGCGAACTACCAGGGACTTACAGAGGGAGTGTACCAGAAGGGCTTTGGATTTTTGGCCCCATGTTATTTCTACGAGCAGTACAGAGCAATGCCAATCATTATCAAGGTGGTGCAAGAACAGAGAGACCTGGGGGTGTTTGTGCACAAATCTTTGAAGGTAGCAGGATAGGTTAACAAAGCAGTTAATAAAGCATGCATGATACTGGGCTTTATAAATAGAGGCATAGAGTACAAAAGCCAGGAAGTTATGCTAAACCTATATAAAACACTAGTTCGGCCCCAGCTGCAGTATTGTGTCCAATTCTGGGCACCACACTTTAGGAAGGACATGAAGCATTTGGAGAGGGTACAGAAGAGATTTACTAGAATGGTTCCAGAGATGAGGAATCACAGTTACGTGGATAGACTGGAGAAGATGGGGTTGTTTTCCTTAGAGCAGAGAAGATTTGATAGAGTTGTTTAAAATCATGAAGGGTTTAGATAGAGTAAATAAAGAGAAATTGTTTCCAATGGCAGAGACGACAAGAGGAAAAGTTTTTTTTACGCAAAGAATAGTTAGGATTTGGAATGCACTGCCTGATAGGGTGGTGGAAGCAGGTTCAATAGTAGTTTTCAAAGGGAATTGGATAAATATTTGAAGGAGAAAAAAAGGCAGGGATATGGGGAAAAAGCCAAAAAGTGGGACCAACTAGATTGCTCTTCGAAAGAGTAGGCGTAGACTCGATGGGTCAAATGACCTCCCTCTGTGCTGTACTGTTCTATGATTCAATGATTGTATGATCATTGGGCATATGGACCAACCCTCATCACCACTTAGTAAAGCATCATCCATCTGAGACTCTGGAACCTGTGGTACAGCACTACCAAACTGTCCAGTACCTAAAACATCCTTAGTGGAGAATGATAGGGAAGTCCGTCAATTAGGAGATTTTACAGGCAGAAAGGGAGGAGAAAGAGAACGTTAGAGTTGACATTGCACTAATAGCAGCTCACATAGGTAACAGAAAGAGAGCCATGGAGAACTAAAGTTTTATCCCACTTATTCCCAAGACACTGGACACTGAACTTTCTCCTATGCATTTCACTGGATAGCCTAAGCATAATGGGCCCACAAATCTGTAGGTCACAACAATGGCAGTAATACCACGAATGAGCCCACTGGTACCCTCTAGCACTGACCCCGCCGAAGTATGTGGGGTCAGTAGGGCAGCTCATTTGCAGGGAGCCATGCCATTATGGGCACATCTTGGGCACCCACCAACCCCATGTTGTTAGACACTCTGGTGCCTGGCTGCCACCGGGGATGCCCAAGGTCCCCCCACTGCCTCCCCGCCCCCACCCCATCTTATCATTCATGAAGAAATGACTCATGAAATAACACTGGGCGGCCAGCTGGTAGCACCATCCAAGGAGTATAAATACTCGGGCGTGGGCCCAGCTTGCCCAGGACATTTTTGTAACCAGGAACTAGTGATGTAACTAGAATCTCATGGTTGTGAAACAGTTGATTAAAGCCTTGTTTTATACTCAAACCAAGTGCTTAGTGAGTTTTCTTACGTCACGCTGGATCCCCAGTGGACTGGGGAAATGGGCCCTGGGCCCCTTCACATTAACGGCATTTTAAAGGCTGAGTGGAGACTCTATTTTTACAAGGCTGAGCGTGAAATCCTAGATTGGGCCAGGATCTCTGGGTCCCAGCCTATTCCCAGGCCATCCCACTTGGCTCCCGATGGAGTTACAGACAGGACAGCCAAGCAAATTCGCCCTAACCATAATCTTCCAAAGTTCTCACAATTCAGGAACCATTCCTTTAGATTGGAAAATGGTGCATGTCACTCCGCTATTTAAGAATGACAAGAGAGAGAAACCAGGGAATTATAGACCAGTTAGCCTAACATCTGTTGTCGGGAAATTACTAGAGTCTATAATTAAGGATAGGGTGACTGAACACCTCGAAAATTTTAGCTGATCAGAGAGAGCCAGCATGGATTTATGAAAGGTAGGTCATGCCTGACAAACCAGCTTGAATTTTTTGAAGAGGTGACTAAAGCAGTGGACAGGGGAATGTCTATGGATGTTATTTATTCCAGATGCCATTTGATAAAGTCCCTCATAAGAGACTGTTAACTAAGGGAGAACCCCATGGAATTAAGGGCAAATTATTGACCTGGTTAGGACATTTCTGAGTGGCAAGAGACAGAGAGTAAGGATAATGGGTAGTTACTCAAATTGGCAGGATGTGACTAGTGGTGTCCCACAGGGATCTGTGTTGGGGCCTCAACTATTCACAGTATTTATTAACTACTTAGATGGTGGCATAGAAAGCCACATATCCAAATTTGCCAATGACACAAAGATAGGCGGGATTGTGGGCATTATAGATGAAAGCGTAAAATTACAAAGGGATATCAATAGATTAAGTGAATGGGCAAAACTGTGGCAAATGGATTTCAATGTAGGCAAATGTGAGGTCATCCACGTTGGACCTAAAAAGGATAGAACAGGGTACTTTCTAAATGGTGAAAAGCTAAAAACAGTGGAGGTCCAAAGAGACTTAGTGGGTCCAGGTACATAGATCATTAAAATGTCATGAACAGGTACAGAAAATAATCAAAAGGCTAATGGAATGCTGGCCTTTATATCTGGAGGACTAGAATACAAGGGGGTAGAAGTTATGCTGCAGCTGTACAAAACCCTGGTTATACCACACCTGGAGTACTGGGAGCAGTTCTGGGCACCACACCTTAGGAAAGATATATTGGCCTTGGAGTGGTTGCAGCGTAGGTTTACCAGAATGATACCCGGACTCCAAGGGTTAAATTACGAGGAGAGATTACACAAATTAGGGTTGTGTTCCCTAGAATTTCGATGGTTAAGGGGTGATCTGATCAACGTTTTCAAGATATTAAGGGGAACTGATAGGGTAGATAGAGAGAAACTATTTCCACTGATTGGGGAGTCTAGGACTAGGGGGCAGAGTCTAAAAATTAGAGCCAGACCTTTCAGGAATGAAATTAGGAAACACTTCTACACACAAAGGGTGGTAGAAGTTTGGAATTCTCCTCTGCAAATGGCAATTGATGCTAGATCAATTGTTAATTTTAAATCTGAGATTGATAGATTTTTGTTAACCAAAGGTATTAAGGGATATGGGGAAAAGGCAGGCATATGGAGTTAGGTTGCAGATCAGTCATAATCTCATTGAATGGTGGAACAGGCTCAAGGAGCTTATTGGCTACTCCTGTTCCTATGTTCCTATGTTCAGCATCACAAAGAATTTATCTCTTAAAGTTCTGCAAAATAAGAAACTCAGCAGTTAGTACACCATGTAAAATACATTCTGAAAAAAAGAAGTATCAGTTAGTCTAATGTTAAGCTGGACAAAATGAGAATATTTTAAGCATGGTGGAATAGAATTGTTATGGTCACATCCTGAGGTTTTCCTTTGGTCTTTTCTTCTAGCAAAATGGTACATAGGTTCAAAAAGAACATTAGGAATACCAACCAGATGAAATCTTCAGGAGGCAAGTCACAATATTGCTACCCATAGCAACCAGGGCAGTTCTTCCCCCTGATTTGGTAAAATGACAAAATAAGTTGTTGGAATGACGGAAGCTTTAAATTTAAAAAAAATCAAGTCACTGATAGTTGATCCTAAATATATAGTGAACGTAGTTCAAAATTATAGCATCATGGATACTCACTTTAATGTCCTTGGTTTGGAATTCTGAAAAAAAATGTGCCTCGGCCTTTAACCTTTAACCTTTAGATTTAAACCAGCCATTGCTGATAAAATATACTGCTGCAATAAACAGCCCTTGCCATTCTGAAACCAAGGCCATCTTTAGGCTGGATTCTTTAATAATTGTTCTTGTCAGTCAACATGTGGTTCATTCAGTTAATCTGTCACTTCAAAATTATCCTCCCCCAGACACTTGGAAGAGGAGTATTGTTTGTCCCAATTTATCTGCCATCAGGTGACCAATTTGAGGTCAATAGCCTTTAGATCCTTTGTGTCCAACATTCTTGAAACATTTGTTGCAAAGCAGCTGACCTGAGTGTTAGAATGATCGGGGATTTCTCTAGCGTTCTTTGTCTTGATTTTGCACCAATGTACTTCTGTGACAAGAGCTGGACGGGTTTGGAGGGAGGCATATCGATTGATGCAGTATATTGTTAGAAAACCTTTCACATAATGCCAAGCTGACCGACAGCCTCAACAAGCTGACATAGCCCCCAAGAAAGGAACAATGCAAAAAACAGCCTTGAGTATATGCCTATTGTGTGTGAAAACTAGTAGTTACACTGAAAATGCAGTCGGACAAGGGCTTGTTATAACTTAAGCTGCAGGTGTCACCCAGCATTCGGTTACTTGCTCTGTAGAGAACAAAAGAAACACCAACACTCCAATGCAGTACTGAGGGAGTGCTTCATTATTGGAAGTGCCGCCTTTCAGATGAGATGTTAAACTGAGGCCCTGTCTGCCCTCAGGTGGACGTATAAGATCCCAAGGCATTATTTTGAAGAAGAGCAGGGGAGTTCTCCCTGGTGTCCTGGCCAATATTTATCCCTCAACCAACATCACTAAAAACATTGGGCTAGATTTTCGTGGAGCCGTCAGGTGGGGTTTCAGGCGTGTGGGTGGGGGAAAATCCCGAATTTGGGGGTCCCGACACCATCCCGCCCCAAACCCCGCCCCACGTAAGTTTCAGGGGCGGCGGGTACCCGCCCCGCACTGGGACCCGCCGAAACCAGGCGGGAAGAGATTAGTGCCAATTAACTGCCTGTTAACAGGTAGTTAACAGGCAGTTTTTAGCCTAATCCCTATTTTGAGGGGTTTCGTGTGGGATTCCCGACAGCTCCAAACCACGCCAGGTTAGAGCAGGTGGGCCGTCGGGTTGAAGGAGTTGGAGGGGTCACAATGTTGGCGCTCAGGTGAGTGATGGGTGCATGAGTGTAAAGGTAAGTGTGTTTGGTGTGTCTAAAGTGTGTAAAGAACTTTTACTTACCTGTACTTACCTTCACAGCCTTTCTTCCTGTAGCCGTCGGGAGCGCATCACTCAGCCGGTACTTAAAGCTGAACGGCTGCGATCTGTGAAAAGTGACAGCCTTCAGCTTTGAGTGCTGGTAAGAGTTCTAACTGAGTCTGTGCAGAATGACTCATGTCAGAACTCAGACTGTCAGTGTTTGACAGCTTCAAACAGCTGTAAAACACTGATATTTCATCTGTCAAGAACTCTTGACAGATGAAATTGCAGTCTGTGACGTCACCTGTTGCCGGGTGGCCCTTAATTGGCCTGCTGAGCCCGCTGGGCGGGCTCAACAAGGTCACTCAAGGGAAAATCGCGCGGATTGGCTGGATGTCGAAGTAGGCGGGTCAAAAACCCAAAAGGGGAAGTCCCGCCTTCTTCCCGACAGGTTCGGGAAAATCTATCCCCTTATCTGGTCATTATCACATTGCTGTCTGTGGGAGCTTGCTGTGCACAAATTGGCAGCTTCAATTCCTACATTACACCAGTGATTACACTTCAAAAAGTACTTCATTGGCTGTAAAGTTCTTTGGGACGTCCTGAGGTCGTGAAAGACGCTGTATAAATGCAAGTCTTTCTTTCTTAAAGGACAATCTGGAGCAGTGGTGGGCTTAGAAATTTCTGAAGAGCGCCATGATTGCTGAAGGTATGAGATTTATTTCCCAGAACTCCCTGAGGGCCTTGCTCCAGAAAATGTTGACACTTCACTTTTGTATATTTTCCAGCACTTTGCAGTGTACTGGAATTCTGCCTTTCGAAAGTAGATGATCCTGTGGAAATTTTCAATATAAAGATGCAGTCATCGTACAGGCGTCAGTGTGAAATTGCCGGGTCCAGTTTCTTCCATTGGCAAACTTCTGACACATTGATTTGCAAAGTGAAACCTTTTCCAACATGCCTATAATAAAACCCAATAGGCGTCAGAGTGCCTCCTGTGAATGGTGCCAGAACAAAGCTGTTGTGCCCTGCTCTTAATAGATCCACGTGCGTCTGTAAAAGTGTAAAAGGGGCATCCTACTCATAGAAACGGATGTACACTAATGTTTGTGAGGATTTTAATCCATGCAGTTCATATCGTTGTACACTACTTCTTTGAGGGATCATTCTTGCTGCTTTTAGACTGGCATTTTTTGGGGTGGACAATGCAAGGTGAGCAGCAGCGATGACCATCTCCTCATTGCTTCTGCCTTGTTCTGAAGTGCAATTTATAAAAGGAGTTGATCAGACAGGATGGCAGGCGGAATACTTTGGGCCCCTCAGGTGGACTCGATATACACTATGCGGCAGTGAATTGCCTAATTTCTCCTTGTGTATCTGCCACCCAGCGTAACCCAGGTCATGGCTGCAGACATTTCTGATCTGGAGATTCTCTTCCCCAGCTATCCCCCCCTGACATGGGTGGGGGTGGGGGGGGGGGGAGGGTCATGTTTAAGGTAGATGGGGGTTCTGCCCTAAAAAGAACCGCCCCCACCCCCACCATACCCTGGAATCTCAGTGTATCCAAGCCACAGCCTAGTTCCTGGATCATCTGATCCACTGCCTGAAGGGTTCTCAGATTTTTTGAGGCATCAATCTCTAGATGAAAAAACAACTATTTGCATATGGGCTGCCAGCATCTGTGGAACTGCACCCAGAAAGAGTAAGTAACCTCAGCAGAGAAGCAGAGAAAACTGGGGGGACAATAGAAAGAAATTCTTTCATTCAAGGTTAATTAATTATTCACTTAAATGAACTGAATATCAATTGGTTCCAGTACTAAGTAGGGTCGTGAGATGATATTGTGCAATCACCAGGCATTGCTGCCACAGAAATCATTTGGATTACTGCTGCAGTTAATTTTACACTGCTGATGTTAAGAGCTTTATTTAGTAAAAGCCCCCGATGCAGCACCTATTCCGGATTATTTTTAGGAAACTATTTCCCAGCGTTAGTTGCGTTCAATGTTTAAACACACACCGTTGTTTCCCTTTTATCTGCGGGCTGCAGAAATTCACCTGCTAACCGACAAACTCTCCCTTAGCAACCCCGCTGCCGTCAATAAAACAGGAGGCCTGAAATAATTGATTAAAATGGCCCCTTTTGTCACAGCCTTGACAAAACGGCAGAACCAATAATTTCATTTCCACTGCTTTCAGATGACAGCAAAGCTTAGAAATTACTTATAGTGACATTAGTGGAGAAACACTCAACAAGGTTGCAAGACATTCCTTTGTCTGCCATGCTAGCGGATACATTAACCCAGTTTAAAATGGGTTAAAAAGCCTGTGTTAAAATAATGGATACAGGAATTTCACGCAATTATATTGTGCATTTGTCCACTGATTTCACCAACAGTAATTTCTAGGCGTAGGCTTATATGTTTTCCTCAGTTTTATTTTTCTATTTTTTTTGTTTAGCTATGACTTACTGTTTGTACTCATTCCTGTTGCCTGGAGCCATTTTGCCTTCACCCCTCACCCAACTCGGGCCTACCACTGAGAGCCCGGCACCTTTATATTAAAACGGACTTAGACCGGGTAATCCAGGGGCAGAGGCACGGGAGGTCAGAAGTCAAAGTTAAACAACCATTGCAGCGAAAAAGGAAAAAAGATACAATGAAAAAGAATGGCTTTATGAGTATTTATAAACATTGGCCCAGATTTTGCTGGAGCAGGGCATCTCGCGCCGTGCTCCATTTGTTAGATTTTTTTCCCCTTCACCCTTCAGCTCGAAAATATTTTGCGCTGCAAATTGCTGGAATTGCGAGCTGATAACGGCAAGGTCGACGGGGCATCTGGGACCTTGGTGAACGACGGGACCAACAGTCTATCTCCTGAACCAATGAGATTTATGGATAGAGAAAGAAAAAGAGGAATGACTGAGAAGGAAATAGGGTGAATCAGAATCAAATTGGATGCAACAAAAGAAATACAGAGGGAAATAAAGATGGAATTAAGAGAAAGAGAAAAAAGGGACAGAAATGCAAAGTAAGAAAAAAAATTACAAAAATTAAAATTACAGATTTAAAAAACCTCTAGGAACAATTTACTACCTGCAGGAGTGAGACTCCACAGTTTCAGTTGTTCCCTTTCTGAACCTCCGAGGTTGAGTGGCATTGCAGGACTATAAATCTCGTCATTAAAAGGGTTATTACATTGTTAAATACCAGCCCTAACTTTCTGCGGCGCGTTTAATTGGTTTTAACAGCGCAAATGCAGAAATTTCCTGAAACTCGTGGGAAATTTAACGGGGAGCTGTCGTTTTCGCCAGGAGCAGCGCAAATCGTCCAACAATTTGTGGCGATGCGCAACTCGCGCTGTATCTCTTCCTTGCCAGAAATTGCTGTATTTTTTACACACTAATAACAGTGTGCGCATTAAACTCGCCCTTATTTTCCCAGTAAATTCTGGGCCATTACATGCAGCATCTCACAGCAGCTTAGACTCGGCCAACAGTGCTTTGTCAGTGCTCTGCTGAGCGAGCCTGCTTCAAACCAGTAGATAACTGATACATTGTCAGATATAGCTTGTTAAGGAACAATCTCTAAATTACAGTACATACTCAAACTGATATGAAACATTGACACTTACTGAAGTAATGGAACACCTATGGATATCCATAATCTACCATTAAAATAATACTCAAGGCTTCATTCTCACCTTGGTTAAATATCATACCAATAGATGCCAGATATGCATCTTGTGTTCAATAATATTTTGCTGATAAAGAGGAAGGGAATTCTATTTAAGTGGTGCAGGGTGGATTAGACTGAAAAACGGGTGCAACCTGTACCAATTTTTACCCCTATATGTGACCCACAAGATACTCACTTATGTGGCCTACAAAGACAAAAGCTTGGCTGCCCCTGATGTACAGTGGTACCATGGTGTAGAAACCTCATATATTTGTTCCTCAGGTTTGAGTTAAAAGAAAACTACAAAGACTTGCTTAATTTAGCTGATTTTAAAAGTTAAGGCATGTAGTTTGCCCAAATCATCAAGGGATTAGATCAAATGGAAGCCACAAAAAAGGGAGGGAAGTCATTTCATGCTGTTCCCATCTTCATACCTCCTAGTGGTCATCTCAAGGAATGCCTTCAAGTGAGTCGCGTGCTTGGTCTTTTCAATTGGACATATATGGTAAGACAGGAACGTAAGGAGAAGAAGCAGTGGAGATTCATTTAAAATGAGGGGAATGTGTCTTGGCAGTAGAAGTGTTGGAAGCCCCGCCTTCCAACCAAATAACTGTGGCCGCAAGTACTTAGGCTGCCTTTCATTCAGATGTGTTTGCACAGTGTGGGAGGCAGTTTCAGTGACTAGGCCATTAAACAAAGCACCAAATAGGTGCCGATATTTTTTGTTTAAAGAGGGAGAGCCGTGTGTCATTTCGTTCAATATAATATCATGTGTAAGTGATTTAATTACGTGTTTCCTCCCAGTTTATGTCATCAGGCAATGCGTCTATGAATTTTTTTTAAAAGGTTTACAGAACAGTTTTTCATGAAGACAGCAACAGCTTAGCCAAAGGGAAGATTTTAGTCATTTATTGGTGATCCATTTATTCTTGTATCAAAAGGCTTGTGCACCTAAAACAATCTTTTTTAGAATGTAAGAAGTTAAGAAACAATATAAACCCCATTCAGGCTGTGTTCACATGCTGTCACTGAGTTCTCGGATCAGGACTCATTCAAATTGTTTTCATCTCCCTACTACCTTGATATCAAGTCCATACTTTATGTTGAATTATGCATCCCTGATTTTAATCGCTCCACCATTGGTGGCCATGCCTTCAGCTGCCTAGGCCCGAAGCTCTGTAATTCCCTCCCTAAACCTCTCCGCCTCACTACCTCTCTCCTCCTTTAAGATGCTCCTTAAAACCTACCTCTTTGACCAAGCTTTTGGTCATCTGTCCCAATAAAGCTGAGCCCAAGATCAGATCAGCCATGATCTCATTAAATGGCGGAGCAGGCTCGAGGGGCCGAGTGGCCTACTCCTGCTCCTAGTTCTTATGTTCTTCTGATGTTCTTATATCTCGTTATGTGGCTCGGTGTCAAATTCTGCTTGCTAATACTCCTGTGAAGCACCTTGGGACGTTTGATTAGGTTAAAGGCGCTATATAAATGCAAGTTGTTGTTGTTGAATTTGGATTCTGTTCATTTTGAATATTTTGATCAAGTCCACATTCATTAAACGATGTTGCAATCGTTCCCATAACTGAACAACTTTAGACAACAGCTTCGAGTAAACTCCTATCTCACTGGGCTTGTTTTGTTTTCAGTTCATGCACAATGATGCTGAAATAAACATTAATATTGTAATAATAAAGCTTCTCAAATGCCAGGAATATCTTTATTACTGTTAACATTAGCCATAAACTATGAATTAGGAAAGACAAGGGCATAATTTTATGTCTAAATTGAAGAAATGTATCTGTGATTGCAGATTACACCTTTTCCTTCCTCGTCTCTTTAATCTCTCTGTACTATTGCTTATTTTAACTTTCATTTTATCCTTTTCTACTTATTTTTTGGCTATTTATTTTAACTTAAAAATCCTTTAATTACCTCTCTTCTATTTCCCAGCTTCCACTATCCATTTTGAAGGTGGGACCAACTTGTTTAAAAACGATTTTCATTGTCTGAAAAGCCTAGGATTGTGATAATGCATCTGGCTGCACTATAGATTGTCATGTGAAAGTCCATGAGGTAAACTCATAAACCTGATCCCCCAGGTAAGTGAACCTATCTGCCATCTTCGCACTTACCCCAGAGTAGCTTTTAGCTTACAACTTAAATGGTGTTGGTAGACTTTTTTCTGGTTCAACACAAAGAGCTACTCCCCAATTCCCTTCAGGAATCTAAAACCTCGGATCAAGCTGTCCCCTTCCTTCTTTTGTTACAAAATGTGGGCCTGCAGAAACATCTTGAACAAGAGTTTATTAAATATACTGCCCTGCGCCGTGTTTCCAAATACGTCCGTGTTACCTGAATAGATGTGTACATTATGAATCATGGATTTTACTGTGCAGCTGTGGGAAATGTAAGGCTTAAACACAATTCAGTAAATTGATATTGTGAGTCCATGTGTTGCTTAGACTGTCCATTGATTATTTTTGGATATCCTTTTGTTGATGGAATTGTGGGAGGTAACAGGAAATTATTTTCCAAACAGTGTTTATTTAGCTTGCATTCGACAAGCTTAACGTGCTGCCTTCCTATGTGCAAATGCACAGGTCATTGATGATGTTTACTGAAACTGTCGCACTTTAGCATTGCCTACACGTGTGAAGATTTATTTCTTGGACTTCCATCTAGCAATCTATAGTTCAACCAATATCCGTTAACACAAGCCAGGCTGTATAGCCTTGAAAGTCGGTTTTCAATAGTGATGGTATAGAGTGCAGAGCCACGGCATCTACCTGACCCAATGTTTATCTGTTCACTAATTACAGTGACTCAAAAATTCCTGGGTTGGGAGAAAGCGGAAGTCACCATTTGTACCTTTGTGGGACGGGACCTTAGATTCGCCAGGTTTTCGCCTCCAAACCATGGCCTCAGAAATTCTGGCAGGATTGAGGGAGGTTTTAAGAAACACCCACTTTCGCAGTGACATAGATTTGGAAATCACGGAGTTAGGAGTTGATGATGTTGCCCATTCTACAATCCGTGCACCCTTCTAGTTGTATGCCACTGGGCAGCAGGCACAGTTACCAGGGCCGCCTCAACAAGGCAGGAAGGGTTGGTTAAAGGGGAAGCTACTGAAGATGAAATTGACTTTTCAAACATTTGGTGACTCCTCAGGATTGCCTGCAGGTATCTGCAAAATTTTATTCAGGAAGCCGTCACTTACAGTCTCCATTACCCGTGAAGAGCCTTCTAGGGAAGGGGATTTAAGGAGCAAATATCTGAAGGCTGCAAAATGTGCTTCCCAATGGGAATCCCACTTTGTATGGTGTGCATGTTTGAGGAAGCGGAGCAGAATGAGGCTGTAAGGGAAGCCAAATTTGTCAGGCAGCACCTGAGAGTAAGACTATCTCAGTGATACTCATGCAGCAAGATGTATAGACCAGGCGATTTTTCCAAGATCTTTCTCATGAGCTGTCTTTCAATCATAAAACATTGAAAGTGCTCTGTTCATTGCGATAGCCAGATCGGCAACCAAGGTCCATAGAAAGCAGAGCTCTGACTCTGGCACAGAAAGTGACCAGTGCACTTTCCTACATTACCACAGTGACTACACTTCAACAATACTTCATTGGCTGTAAAGCACTTTGGGACATCCAGAGGTTGTGACAGGCATTATATAAATGCAAGGCTTGCTCTTTTTTACTTTTGGGGTTCAGATATGTATATAATTGCTCGAAACCACTATGAACCTCTTGGGATGGATATGGCTCTCCTGTCAGGGCTCTGGATTACTGCGATGGGCACAGAACATGCTGACACTTTGTTATGGGCTCTTTGTCAGCCTGGTACTGCACAGTTGAAGGCTTGTGGGGGAACCTGATGGAGTGCTCCACTGTGCTGCTGCCTTGAGGAAAAGCAACATCGTCAGCACTCACACTTGTACTTGGAGCAAGGTTCCGGTTTTCAATGGTCAGCCGGGAGATCTAACCTAATGGAAGCAAAAAATACCCTTAAATCTACATGAGAGAGTAAACCGAATATCCTCTAGTACCCTTGAGATGCAACCCTATATACTTCACCTGTATCCAGTTGACATTAATACGATAGCAAAATACTGTGGATGCTGGAAATCCAAAATAACAACAGAAAATGCTGGAAAAACTCAGCAGGCCAGGCAACATCCATGGAGAGAGAAATAGAGTCAATGTTTTGGGTCAAAACCCTTCTACAGAACTGTTATTCCAGTTGACATTGACCATTTCAAACAGTCTCCAAAGACCTGCAGTCCTTCCTTCAATATCTCTACATAAAACTGACTGACTTGCCTGGACATCACAGGGAGTGAGAAAAGGCTTGTTCTTGGAGCTGCCACTTTTTACAGGATGTACAGCAATGTTGAGCAACCCTTTTGGATGTTGACACACGGCAGGTTATTGGACTCCACTGCTGATTGACTGTGAAGCACATTGGGACCTTCTGAGGTTGTGAAAGGTGCTATATAAATGCAAATCTTTCTTTCTTCCTTTCTTTACCCCAGCCAGATGCAGCACATCTTGGGAGTGGTTTGCAGAGCCTTTATATGTGGGTGATGCTCGGCTAGGATATATACTGTCCTGACAGAACCGCTGACATCATCACCTGCATGCCCTGTGGTCAGGAGCTGACACCTCATAAGGCTCATCTACATCAGACTTCACTTCCACATCTGCATTCTCTGGCTTCCTTGCACTCTGTGTCTCACGATGTAACAATTCCACATCTAAGCTATTTGTACTCCCCTGGCCCCGAGTGACTGTCTCTGGGCTGCTCAATGCAATACGGAGCGAGTGAACAGCGGGGTGGGTGGGTGAGTGGGTTCCAGTGTTACCAGAAGTAGAGGGCACTGCAATCTTTTGGCAATCATCATCCTTCTCTTCTGTCTCCTAGCTTGCAGCCTCTGGAGGAAAGAAACGTTAACTTGGATCTGCATGGTCAGTAAGCTATCTCAAACAGCTACTTTAAGGATCCCTTAACAGGTGGTTGGTGGAGAGATTGAAGAACACATGGAAACATTATACAAGAACAGGCATCTGTGATCACAAACCCAGTGAAGGCATATTGCCTCCCCTCCCACATCTCTATCCCCAATTACCAGGACAGAGTTGATTCCAATGATTGACAGCCCCCTCTCTTCATGGTAAGTTAATATGCAAATTTCTGAGCCTTCGCCCCCCAGTGACCTACTGATCCCTGGTATTATGCGCTGTCTTCCCCTACAGGAGAAATGCATTACTTGGAAAATAAGAATCTAAATGGGGTAGAGGAGCAAAGGGATCTCTGAGTACAATTACACAAATCGCTAAAAGTAGCGACACAGGTTAACAAGGCCATTAAAAAGCAAACCAAGTACTAGGGTTTATTTCTAGAAGGATAGAATTGAAAAGTAGGAAACTTATGCTAAACTTGTGCTGAGCCTTGGATAGACCACACTTAGAATCACAGAAACATAGAAGATAGGAGCAGGAGTAGGCCATTCGACCCCTCAAGCCTGCTCTGCCATTCAATGAGATCATGGCTGATCATCCAAACTCAGTACCCTGTCCCTGCCTTCTCCCCCTATCCCTTGATCCCTTTAGCCTTAAGAAATATATCTAACTCCTTCTTGAAAATATTTAATGAATTGGCCTCAACTGCCTTCTGTGGAAGAGAATTCCACAGTTTCACCACTCCCTGGGTGAAGAAATTCCTCCTCATCTCTGTTCTAAATGGCTTACCCCTTATCTTTAGACTGTGACCCCTGGTTCTGGACTCCCCCGCCATCGGGAACATCCTTCCTGCATCTAGTCTGTCTAGTCCTGTTAGAATTTTATAAGTTTCAATGAGATCCCCTCTCATTCTTCTAAACTCCAGTGAGTATAAGCCCAATCGACCCAATCTCTCCTCATACGTCATTCCTGCCATCCCAGGTATCAGTCTGGTGAATCTTCGCTGCACTCTCTCCATGGCAAGAACATCCTTCCTCAGATAAGGCGACCAAAACTGCACACAATACTCAAGGTGTGGTCTCACCAAGGCCCTGTACAACTGCAGCAAGACATCCTTGTTCCTGTAATCGAACCCTCTCGCTACGAAGGCCAACATACCATTTGCCTTCTTAACCGCCTGCTGCACCTGCATGCTTACCTTCAGCGACTGGTGCACAAGGACACCCAGGTCTCGTTGCACTTCCCCTTCTCCCAATCTATTGCCGTTCAGATAATAATCTGCCTTCCTGTTTTTGCTACAAAAGTGGATAACCTCGCATTTATCCACATTATACTGCATCTGCCATACATCTGCCTAATCACCCAACCTGTCCAAATCATATTGGTGTTTCTCTGCATCCTCCTCACAGCACACACGCCCACCCAGCTTTGTGTCGTCTGCAAACTTGGAGATATTACATCTAGTTCCCTCGTCTAGATCATTAATATATATTGTGAATAGCTGGGGTCCTAGCACCGATCCCTGCGGCACTCCACCAGTCGCTGCCTGCCACTCGGAAAAAGACCCGTTTATTCCAACTCTTTGCTTCCTGTCTGCCAGCCAGTTCTCTATCCAAGTCAGTACCTTGCTCCCAATCCCATGTGCCTTAACTTTACACGCTAATCTCTTATGCGGGACATTATCGAAAGCCTTCTGAAAGTCCAAATACACCACATCCACTGGTTCTCCCTTATCTATTCTACCAGTTACATCCTCAAAAAATTCCAGTCAGCACCTCCCACAATGCCACTCTCCTTCAGGGCTGTACCAGAGTGTCAACTTAGATTATGCATTCAAGAACTGGTGTAGGTTGTAAACCACACTTTGCTGTGAGTAGGAATGGCACAGGAAACAGCATCATGGGTAATCTGACAACAGTTTTCAGAGGTAAACAAAGAAGG
Source organism: Somniosus microcephalus (assembly GCF_052327205.1). Classification (NCBI taxonomy): domain Eukaryota; kingdom Metazoa; phylum Chordata; class Chondrichthyes; order Squaliformes; family Somniosidae; genus Somniosus; species Somniosus microcephalus. Next base: position 151,690,104 of record NC_140989.1, on the reverse strand, counting down.
TTGAACTTTTTTTTGTGTCACCAATAAATAGTATTAAGACCACCATAGGCAACGCTAGCCTGGTACCATCATTCTGCCACCTTGGAGATGAAGGCATGCTATGGAAAACTGCTGAATCTATGTTTGCCTGTGCCTAATATTTACTCTAAAGGCATCACAACCACTGCCCTGATCAGGGATTTTTGTTATTCATTCACAGAATGTGGGCATCGCTGGCAAGGCCAATTATTACCCTTCCCTAATTGCCCTTAAGAAGGTGGTGGTGAGCTGTCTTTTTGGACCACTGCAATCTATGTGGTGAAGGTACTCCCACAGTGCTGTTGTATTTCTTTGTAATGGTTTGGTACAAACTGAGTGGCTTGTTTGGCCATTTCAGAGGGGCAGTTAAGAGTCAACCACATTGCTGTGGGTCTCGGAGTCACATATAGGACAGGCCAAGTAAGGATGACGGATCTCCTGTCCTAAAGGACATTAGTGAACCAGATGGGTCTTTACAACAACCCAGTAATTTCATGGTCACCATTACTGACACTTGCTTTTTATTCCAGATTTATGGTCACCCTTACTGATACTAGCTTTTTACTCCAGATTTATTTAATTAACTAAATTTAAATTCCCCAGCTGCTAATGGTGAGATTTGAACGCATGTCTCCCGATCATTAGTCCTGGCCTCTGGATTAACTAGAGCCGTGACATTACCACTATGCTACTGTACCCATTTTAAATGGCCTTGGTATAATTGCCCCTTTTCTCTATTAGGCTGTTGCATGATCAAGAGAGTGGCTGTTTAACTCTTGTCACTGCGAGTAACCTTTCTTTCCCTGGCACTCTGGCACACAAGCAGCAGTGATGCAAAATGGACTGGATTTCAATGTTCACCTGCTGACACCTAACTCTGTAGTGCAGCTTTAGTGCTGCATTCCAGCAGCTCCCTATTTCTGGCAGCGTTAGCGCTAATGGGTCCAATGGATATATAATCTAGCATAAATAGCTTTATCTACTTTTAACAAATCAAGTGATTGTTCTTTTTGAAATCACCATTTTTAATCATCGAGTTTTAAGCATTAGTCATTGTTTGGAATAGAACAGCGGTGATATCAAACTAAAATTTTGTCAGCAGTATTACTTGTGCTCCTATTATACCAATGCCCCGTTCAGAGTGGAGTGAGCCAGCAGTATATAGTTATACTGCCAGTGTGCATCACTCTCCAGTCTGTGGATGCTTGTTTATACTCTATTCACAGGTATCCAAATGTTAGTTCATTTTTGTGTTAACAAAGAGTTGCTGGGGAGAGACAGCTTTTTGCTAATGCTATAACATTTAAAAATGACTATTTTTTTGCCTTTGCTATGTACCATTCGAGTTATGTGGAAGTAGGTGTGGTGTGGAGATGCCAGAGTTGGACTGGGGTGGACAAATGTAAGAAGTCACACAACACCAGGTTATAGTCCAACAGCTTTATTTGAAATCACAAGCTTTCGGAGCGCTGCTCCTTCTCCAGGTGAAGTGGAGAAATGCATAAAGACACAGCTTATATAGTCAGAGAATCATGTCAGATGTTTACAGGTAATCTTTCCAACTGCCATTTATCACACCTCGGCAGAGAGATAATCACAGCAATCAAAGGTGTGAATGGTGAATGAAAAATGGAAACTTCAATGGGAAAGAAAATTGGGCGTGGGTAAAATGGGCTGCCCCTTCGCGATCACCCGTTCTTCGTCAATGATAAAAGTTACATTTACTGCAGAAGACATCATGGGGGAAAAATTCGGTATCGCCATTTTGGGGTGCTAATATCAGCCGGGCGCAAAGTTTAGCGCCCGGCGTTAATTATCGCCTCCGACTGCAAAATTTGCCTCTATCGTCCCCTGGAGGTGATTTGAGAGTTAAATCAGGTGCTACACACCTCTCTTAAGGCGCAAACGTCATGGAACGAGGCACTACCTCAGAACGCTACCGAAGCTCAGGCGATGCCAATTACTATGGAAGCCAGACAGACTGGCGCCGTCCAGTTCTTAAAGGGGAGGGGCCATCTTGCTGGCCTGCCACTCCCTGCTCATTGCAGCCTTGAATCTCGGCCTGGAGAGACCTCAAAAGCAATTGTGTTGGAAGCACTAATGGATAGGCCCACGGAAAGAGCTCGGCACTTAGGAATCTCAAAAGTGGTGCTGTGGGCCAAAACTCCTTAGGACAGCGTTAAAACCAAAAATGTTGCCGACAAGAAAAAGCAGGAAGCGCCCGCCTTTAAGTAGTGCTACCCCAGCCCCTTCCCGACTTGAAAACATTCCCCGCCACCTGTCGTTCCTAGCGGCAGGTGCTAAGGCAGGGGGCGTGACTCAATATCCGGCCTGGGGCGCTACCGGGGCGTTGCACGCTTGACTGACGTCACGATCTGCGGGCACAGGAGATTGTGGTGGTAGTGTTTAGCGCCACCGCAAAACAACTGTTCAATTTCGCAAGCGGCGCTAAAATCGCCATGCTCGGGCGCTAAGTTCCTAGCGCCCCCCAGAGGCGCTAATGGGAGGTGCTAACCAACCGAATTCTTCCCCTCATGACTTCAACATTAATGAACTTAACAAAACCATAAATTGTCTTGTTTTTAACTTGCGGAACACCTCCGTTCAGTCCGTAAGGGTGACCCCGAGCTTCCGGTCGCCTGTCATTTTAATTCACCGCTCCATTCCCACTCGGACCTCACCGTCCTTGGCCTCTTGCATTGTTCCACGGAAGCTCAACGTAAACTCGAGGAACAGCACCTCATCTTCCGATTAGGCACTTTGCAGCCTTCGAGTTCAACAATTTCAGATCATAACTTCGGCCCCTATTACATTTTTACTTATATTTTTTTTCTACCCCTTTGTTTTGGGTCTTCCCTTCCCCCCCCCTTCCCTTTTTTTTCTCTCTCCCACATGGCAGCTGCCTCTTATCCTGCCAGTACACTTCACACCTAATCTGAGCCGTCTTTTGTCTCCACTGTCCTATTACAATCTCGTCTGGTTTTGAATACCTCTTTACTTCTTTTGTTCGTTCGCAGCCCTGCCTTCGATCTATTTTATTTCCTTTCCAGTTTTGAAAAAGGGTTTCGACCCGAAACGTCAACTCTAATTTCTTTCCACGGATGTTGCCTGGCCTGCTGAGTTTTTCCAGCATTTTCTGTTGTTACTTTTTATTAATGTTCATTTGTCTTCAGGACAATGCTAAACATAGACGAACAGTTCACTAGCTCTTTCGACCGATGTTACAATACTATTATATTAGCCATTAGCAATTTACTAGCAACCATAATTAACCTATAGAATGCCGGCACTTCCAGGGGAACTCTAGTCTCTCCGGACCAGCCATTTCTTAAAGTTTTCAGCTCACGCATTTTAATGCCAACAAATGCCAATGTTATCACCTGCGCATACACCTTTTCCTCAACTTAGCTCTCATGTGAAGCAGAATCTGTAACAAGGGGAATCAAATTTTAAATATGTAAAACCCATTTCTCCCCAGTTTTTTCACCTTCCTCTTTTTCCTCTCCTGCAGGTGTTGACATGCTGAGTTGCGAGGGTAGATTTTATGAACCTGTGCTCATGGTGCAAAGCTCCACCCATCAGGAGCAAATATCAGAAATTCAGGCCCGGCGGTCAGAGGGCCCTTGCATGATTTTCCGTTCATTTAATTCCCGATATCTGTTTCCGATGAATGATGCTCTGTGCTAGGAGCATAACTTCATAGAATCTACTCGTGGGGGCTAACAGTCCCTCCAGTGCCTCACTCAAGATGCCATTCTATATTTCAACAGTGACTACACTTCAAAAAGTACTTCATTGGCTGTAAAGCGCTTTGGGGCGTCCAGTGGTTGTGAAAGGCGCTATAGGAATGTACGTCTTTCTTTCGTTCTTTCTTTCTTTCTTTCTTTCTTTCTTTCTCTCTTTCTTTCTTTCTTTCTTTCTTTTCTTTCTTTTCTTTCTTTCTTTCTTTCTTTTCTTTCTTTCTGCAATAAGTGTTGCCAGGATACAGGTGTGTGGAGAGGGTCATGTAAACTAATGCCAATGCTATACTTAGCTAGCATTCAATGTTACCACCATGCACCCTATCCAGAAGGGGTGGCTGGATAACGATTGTGGAAGCTATAACTGATTAATTTTGCTCCAACTGATAACCCAGCTGAGAGTTGAGATCCCATTCAGGGACTTGAGCACAAACTTCTCTTCTTCTTCTTAGGCACTCCCTCGGTACTGAGGATGACTTGCTTCCACATTAAAAATAAGTTCTCAGGTGACTAATGAGTCCAATGTGGGACCTACAGTCTCTATCACAGGTGGGGCAGATGGTGGTTGAAGGGGCGGGTGGGTGGGGTGCTTAGTTTGACATGCGCTCCTTCCGCTGTTTGCGCTTGGCTTCCGCTTGCTCCCGGCGAAGAGACTCGAGGTGTTCGGCTCCTTCCCGGATGCTTCTCCTCCACTTTGAGCGGTCTTGGGCCAGGGATTCCCAAGTGTCGGATGGGGATGTTGCACTTTTTCCAAGGCGGCTTTGAGGGTGTCCTTGAAGCGTTTCCTCTGCCCACCTGGGGCTCTCCTGCCATGTCGGAGCTCCGATTAGAGCACTTGTTTTGGGAGTCTCGTATCGGGCATGTGGACAATGTGGCCCATCCATCGGAGCTGATCGAGTGTGGTCAAAGCTTCGATGCTGGGGATGTTGGCCTGAGCGAGAACACTGACATTGGTGCGCCTATCCTGCCAATGGATTTGCAGGATCTTGCAGAGGCAGCATTGGTGGTACCTCTCCAGTGCTTTGAGGTGCCTGTTGTACATGGTCCATGTCTCTGAAGCATACAGGAGGGCGGGTATCACTACTGCTCTGTAGACCATGAACTTGGTGCCGGGTTTGAGGTCCTGGTCTTCAAACACTCTCTTCCTCAGGCAACCAAAGGCTGCACTGGCACACTGAAGGTGGTGTTGGATTTTGTCATCGATGTCTGTCCTTGTTGACAGTAGGCTCCCGAGGTATGCATCTGGGCTGACACTGCAGTGTAGTACCGAGGGAGTGCTGTGCTGTCGGAGGTGCTATCTTTTGGATCAGATGTTAAACTGAGGGTCCGTCTGCCCTCTTCGTCAACGTAAAATATACCGCAGTACTATTTTGAAGAAGAGCAGGTGAGTTCTCTCCTGTGTCCTGGCTAATATCCCTCAACCAACATCTAAAAACATATTACAACAGTGACTACATTTAAATAGTACCTCATTGACTGTAAAGCGCTTTGCAACATCCTGAGGTCATGAAAGGTGCTATATAAATCCAAGTCATTTTTTTTCTATTATCTAGCTCAGTACCATTTGCAGACTGGAGCTGGGACCTGGGACCTGGGACCTGGGGCCTTCACCACACTGGCCAGCTGATTTATCAACGGATCCACAGGTAGACACTTTTTATTTAAATAAGTGAACATTAACCAGAGATTTACTGCTGTTGCTCTCCCAGGCTGGCCCTGTCCTATCCACTGACCACCATCACTATTCGGTGGAACTGTGCACAGTTTGGGTCTCCTAGTCTAAGGAAGGATATATTTGCCTTAGAGGCGGTGCAACAAAGTTTCACTAGACTGATTCCTGGGATGAGAGAGTTGTCCTATGAGGAGAGATTGAGTAGATTGGACATATAGGGGGAGAAATTGGGTATGTAGCGCCACCTGTTAGCGCCTAAAGAGGGCAGTCAGTGGCTGTAGCGCCACTGGCTGCGCCTCCCACGATATTCAGCGGGGGCGCTAATGGTGGCATTAGCCTGTTGCGCTGCGCCACCACCGATGATGTCATCGGTGTGCGCAGCGCCCCATTAGCGCCCCAATCACGATATGTGGTAGTGAACACCGCTGTAGCGCCATTCGCTACCTGCGCCCGGTTCACGGGGCCTTGCTGTGCCGGCAGTGGCGCAAGTTAAGGTGGAGGTGCAGGGCGGCCGCTTTTTTTGGCGGCCGCCTGCCAGCACCTCCGTCCCCGGCCTCCTGATTCCCCCCCCCCCCACCCCGCGGCATTGCCGGCTGTTTCCCGAGAGCCCGGCACTTCTCCTTGGTGCCGGGCTCGTTTGCCGGCACTCGCGATCGGGGATCACGCTGTTGCAGGCCCCTCCCCCTTAACAATGGGAGGAAGGCCTGCAGTACCGCAGCACGCCGTGCCGCAGCGTGTGGCGCTGTGGCACGTTGCGCTGCGATATTCAGTTTCAACGCCCTAAGAGGGACGCGGAGCGCCTCGAGCCTCGCCCCGTCTCCCTCTAGGGGTGCTGAAACTGAATTTCTGGCGATTGGTATTACTCCGAACGCTGCGCAAAAATCAGCGCCCAGGCGAACTTGGCGCCACTTTGGCGCCTCAACCGAATTTCTAGGCCATACTCTCTGAGTTTAGAAGAATGAGAGGTGATCTCATTGAAAGATAGGAGGAAGATTGACAGGGTAGATGCTGAGAGACTGTTTCCCCTGGCTGGAGAGTGTAGAACTAGTGGGCATAGTCTCAGGATAAGGAGACCTGTTGGTCTTCAGCGGAGGTCCACAGTCACTCTCCGAACCTGATGATGATGCCACTTACAGCATCAGGTGACTGGATAACAAGTTCCTGGGCCCTCAGTCCTGGTGCGGCCCAACCTTTACTATTTGGATATTAGAGGGTAGGGGTGGGGTAAGGCAGAATTCCTTTCTCTTTACAGTCCTCCTGAAACCCATTTTGATTTTGCTTGTGTAAGTTATTTTGATATGTTTCATTGTGTGAGATTTGATCATGACACTGAGCTGCCGACAGCAGTTGAACTAGTGTGTGTTGTTCCTACATTACAACGGTGACTACACTTCAAAAAGTACTTCATTGGCTGTAAAGCGCTTTGGGACGTCCGGTGGTCGTGAATGGTGCTATAGAAATGCAAGTCTTTTTTTTCTTTTGTGATCAAGACCAGTGGCTCAAACTTTGATGGCCACACATGCGGAGGTTACCTATGCCAACCCTACCTAAAGACAGTGCTGCTTCAAAGTATAACAAGGCCATGACAGAGAGGTAGATGGGTCTCATATCTAAGCACAGATAAATCCTTTTAAGATTCATGACACAGTTGTGCTGCAATCTTGTCTGAAAGTTAAATTGACACTTGCAGGCTCCCATTACCAGGGCACTGAGGTTTCCTTTGTATTAAAATGATATCCCACCTAAACATATATAAACAAGAAAGCAAATCAATTGAACTGTTTGTTACCAATGTAATTCACAGCATAGTGTAAATTATTGTGCAAATTTACTATTCAATGCCAGTATCTCTGAGGGGATTATAAAAGAAAATAACCAAATATTGATGTTCAGTAACTTCAAATATTTGGTTTGTGTTTTGTGGCTTCAGTACTTCAAATGAGACCAAGGACTAAAAAGAGAGAGTGAACAGTAAACAAAAAATAAATATTGACAGTGAGATGCCTATCATGTCTGCCATCACAGTCTGCTAGTTTAACCAAAGTAGAAGACCCAGCCTGTGAGAGCTTTCAATGTAATGACACTCAGGATTAATTGTTTGGTTTATTCTTTTTATTTAATTCAAGTTTATAGTTCAATAGAATATTGTAACAGATCTAAGTCCATGCAAGGCCCACATGGGACCGCTTAAGCTTGGTTCGTTAGATTCATGGGAATGGATCATATCATATTTTTATAATACAACGACGCCTCGGGAGTCAGTGCTGTAATATAAATGAGACGGCCTATATATCTTCCGATGTATGGGCACCAACTCCTGAGCTGGTTCTGTTTGCTGTATCCAGAGTCAAAGTGTTGGCAGTGGCTGCCACATGTCATCAGGCCCACCATTTTATTGTGCTCGCTGATCTGCAGTGGCTCCCAGTCCGGCAACGCCTCAATTAAAAAATTCTCATCCTCGTTTTCAAATCCCTCCGTAGCCTCGCTCCTCCCTATCTCTGTAACCTCCACCAGCCCTACAACACTCCGAGAACTCTGCGCTCCTCTAATTCTGGACTCTTGCACATCCCCGATTTTAATCGCTCCACCATTGATGGCCATGCCTTCAACTGCCAAGGCCCTAAGCTCTGGAAGTTCCTCCCTAAACCACTCCAATTCTCTAACTCTCTTTCCTCCTTTAAGACGCTCCTTAAAACCTACCCCTTTGACCAAGCTTATGGTCACCTGTCCTAATATCTCCTTATGTGGCTGGTGTCAAATTTTGTTTGATAATCGCTCTTGTGAAGCACCTTGGGATGTTTTACTACATTGCAGGTGCTATATAAATGCAAGTTGTTGTTGAGCTCCCAGCTCATGTATCTGATTGTGATATTGCTGGCATATGTGGGCGTTCTCCCAACATCAGGGAAAGTCAGTGGCCTAAACGCTAAGAGTGCAAATGTCACTTTATTACTAACGTGAATGGTTACGGGCTGAGCGTTTGTTTCCACGTTTCTTTCGCAGGGAAGCGGAAGGTTGATGGGATTGTGTCATTGATATGACTGTGAATCTTTAACACCCCTTTTTTTCTCAGCGTCAGAGAGGAGAGGGTTGTCAACAGATGAGTCAACGTGTCAGTGGCCCTTGGAGGAAGAATGCATCTGGACAAATTAAGGTCTGTGGTTTGCCATGGATTAAAAGTGTCCAAACGTCTTACTTCATTTCAGAAATCTTTGCAGTCAGAATGGAAAAAAGAAACCCACACATGCACAAATACAGACTTGCTCATTTTTCTTTAAAAAAAAACCCTTTGATTTATTTTTAACAGTGTGCAACATGCAGTTATGTCAACCCTGGCTGTTGGTTGAATCCTATCAGACATTTCATTGTAGACCCATACAGACAACGCTAAATGCAGCAATCATTCGATCAGAGCCTCGTTCAGTTCCAGTGAAGTCCCGGCTGTTTTGTTAAAACCCTTGGTGAGTGTGGCTGCTTTCAGAGCAAACACATGTTCTTTGCAAGGAGCACGTCTCACTAAGGCACTGCTTTGAAAGATGTGTTAAGCTTTTTACGACTCACAGCAATTGCAGACTTCTCTGTGGGTATAATGCTTTCTGTACATTCTTCCCTCCAGTCAGTTCTGGAATTTTTTGCATCAACAACAATGTCTGGATCATCTTTCTTCTTTTTCTGTCTTCTTTTTTGCCGCACAGTCTTTAAAAAAAATTGAACAAGGTGAAACATTAATCTGTGACTCAACGGCACAAGTGATAGAGCAGCATAGATGGTGCCCAGGCTTCGGAGTTAGACCGTTCTGACTCAGATGGCATGCAATAGTTAAAGCTGGCCTTTAACGCAGAAAAACATCCCAAGGTGCTTCACAGGGGCGATTATCAAACAAAATTTGACACCGAGCCACATAAGGAGATATTAGGTCAGGTGACCAAGGCAGGTTTTAGGCAGTTTCTTAAAGGAGGAGAGAGAGGTAGAGCGGCGGAGAGGTTTAGTGAGGGAATTCCAGAGTTTAGGGCCTTGGCAACTAAAGGCACGGCTGCCAATGGTGGAGCAATTAAAATTGGGGATACAAAAGAGACCAGAATTGGAGGAACGCAGAGATCCTGCAGGGTTGTAGTGCTGGAGAAGGTTACAGAGATAGGGAGGGGCGCGGCAATGGAGGGATTTGAACACAAGGATGGGGTTGTTGCAGGAGCAGAGACAGGCGATATTACAAAGGTGGAAGTAAGCGGTCTTGGTGATGGAGAGGACATGCGGTCGAAAGCTCGGCTCAAGGTCAAATAGGATGGCGAGGTTGCAAACAGTCTTCTTCAGCCTTAGACAGTGGACTGGGAGGAGAATGGAATCGGTGGCTAGGGAATAGAGTTTGGGACTGAAGACAATAATTAACTGGAGGAAACTTCTGTTCATACAATACTGGATGTCCGACAAGCAACGTGACAAATCAGAGGCAGTGGAGGGGTTAAGAGAGGTTGTGGTGAAGTAGAGCTGGGTGTCGTTAGCTACATGTCGAACCTGACATTGTGAAATAGGAGGGGACCAAGGATGGATCCTTAGAGCAAAGAAGGTTAAGTGGAGATTTAATAGAGGTGTTAAAAATTATGAAGGGTTTTCATTGAGTAAATTAGGAGAAACTGTTTCCAGTGGCAGGAGGGTCGAGAACCAAAGGACACAGATTTAAGATAATTGGCAAAAGAATCAGAGGAGAGATGAGGAGAAATTTGTTTATGCAGTGAGCTATGATCTGGAATGCACGAACTGAAAAGGTGGTGGAAGCAGATTCAATAGTAACTTTCTAAGGGGAATTGGATATATACTTGAAAAGGAAAAAATTTGCAGGGCTATCGTGAAGTGGGACTAATTGGATTGCTCTTTAAAAGAGCCGGCACAAGCACGATGGGCCGAATGGCCTCCTTCTGTGCTGTGTGATTCTATGATTTTCTTGAATCCATGTGTTACAAAGTCAGATTTTTTGCTTAGTTTGTTTTTTTCTATATTCACTTCTAGGTGCTCGAGTCCGAGAAGGTCATCTGACCCAGCTGGCTTTCTGGCACCGTATTGGGTATGGGTTGAGATAGTGGCGAGGGAAAAAAGGTGCTGATATCCTGAGTGAGGGCAACATCTGCCACTCCCGCTTCACCACTGCCACTCCCATGGGGCTGGGGCTCAGCACTTCCACTGGCCTACGGGAGGGAAGAGTTCAGAAGATGAGTGACTCCTTGAAAGTCCTCTATCCACTTGCTCCGCCAATCTCTCCAAGGTGGACATCTGTCTTTCCAAGGTGGAGCACAGGTTTGAGCCCAGAGGGTGCATGGCAGCCATTTGAGCTTCCACCCAAGCTGCAAAGTATGTGAGCATGGACTCCTGTTGTGAGGATCCAGCTGCAGTGTCCCAGGAGGTGGTCACAATTGCCAGAGTAGATTGCGGAGTAGTGATGCCAAGCAAGATGACACCATGCAGACTGGAAGCAGACTCCTCCACACTTTCAGCTGTGGTGGTGAAACTCCTCGGCAGGGTTTCCAATACCTCATACAACTGCTTGTGTGGGGCCAACAGTTGTCTTCTTATTACTGGGCCGCTGAGGTCCTCATCTCTGTCCTCCTCAGCAGAACTGGGAGAGGACCTCGACCTCTGGCAAGCTGTGCCCTGGCTGTCCTTGCCACCACCACCTGCCCCTGTGCACTAGAGCTAGGTGCATCACCACGTACAGAGGAAGGAGGAAAGGGACAATAGTGAGGGTGGTATTGGGAGGTTGCACAGTTGCAAATGACATGCATCAGGATGAATGCTTCACCTCCTTTCTCCTTGAGCACAATAGGAAATCTTACTCCAATGTTATTCTCCATGTGTAAAGCATAACTGCAGCTAGGGTTTTGAACTAGAGCCTCTGATTTGAGAGCTCATTGTAGTGTAGCTACCTTGATGCATTTTTTAAAATTACTGTGGTTGAGACATTATAAGATCTTCATTTATACAAAATTCACTTCACCAGATGTATAAAGAGATTCATATTACAAGGTAATCTGTTGTAGTGTTGTAGGCTGGGTTTTCCAACTGGCAAGAGCTATGATGCCTTGGAAGTTGTGGAATTTCTTTTTAAATGCTCAATAAAACTATCCTTGAGCCACCTGGCCTCTCCAACTACAAGCCCATCTCTAATGTCCTGTCCCTCTCTAAGTTTCCTCAAATGTGTCATTGCCACCCAGCCCCATGTCCATCGTTCCCAAAACTCCCTTTGCAAATTCTATCAATCTGATGTCTGCTCCGCCTTGGCCAATATTACAAATGACATCCTCCTGTGACATCCTATGCATTAGCCCACTTTGTCCTCCTTCATCTCTCTGCAGCATTTGATATGGTAGAACATACAATTCCTTCCCCATAGTTTGAGACAGGCTCTGGGACACTCCGATCATGTGAACTTTGGGTCCACTCCACCTCAGACAGAGGAGGGGCCCTACCAGATTTTCAGGGCCTTGGTGTTGAAAGGAGCACAGTTGCATTTTTATTTGAAAGTACATAAAGGTGGACTTTAACTTTAGGTTTGTGAGAGTTGATTTTTTTTTTAGTATTTGTGCTTTTAATTGGCATTATTGTTGGAGATTCTTGTCCCAGATTTTTAACAGCAAGCTTTATCACTGCTACAGTTAAAACCTAAATATGGGAACTCCAATGAATATTTCTCTTTTTGTATTATTTGGAGGAGGAAGAAAAGGATGAAAGGAGGGAGATGAGGCAAGTTTGCTTGCAACAGAACACAGGCTGCCCTTATTCACCCTTACCAAGGCAGCTGTAGCTACAGACCAAAGCACCTACGGTGTCTGAGGATTGCTGTCTTCACAGGTTACTCTTCACCAGAGGTAGAAGCAGAATTGTGCCATCTGCTGGAATCTGACCTGCCGACAACTTCCACCATAGGGATGGCACCATTCGTGGCAGTCAAGGGCACCAGAGCCTTGAACGTTCATGCTTTTGGCTCATTGCAAGCTACCACAAGTGACATCAGCATAATCAATCAATTTTCAGTGCACAGATGCATCAAGAAGATAAGGCTGTGATTCATTGTTCTTTAGGTCAAACAATGTAATCATTTTCTCACTTGGAAGCCATCAGCAGAATAAGAGGGCCTTGTGATTTTTTTTTCAGTATGGAATTCCCCAGAGTCTAATTGCTAATGATGCCACCCATGTGGCCATCTGTATTTATTTGCAGAATCCCATAGCCTTTACAAAGTGCAAGGGGTTCTACTTGTCAATGTGCAAGTGGCTGGTAACCAGCAACACAGGATCATGCAGATTAATGCTTCTTAAGGACCAGTCGTAACATCTTCACTTAAGACAGTCATTTGTACCATGGCTATTTGAAGGAGATGGCAGACAGCAGGGATGGCTTCATTGAGACCAAAGCTACCCTCTTCAATACTTGCTTATAACACCATTGAGACTACAGCTGAGAGAAGAAGCAATAAGATCTGTGAAGCAATGGGCAAAGAAGCAACTGTGATTTATAGATCTTTGTTAGGCAAGAGTATTAATGGTTACGGAACCCAAGGCAAGTAGATAGAGTTAAGATACAGATCAGCCATTATCTAACTGAATGGTGGAACAGGCTCGAGGGGTTGAATGGCCTACTCCTGTTCCTATGTTCCTATGACCTATGCAGTCACCTGGGTAACTGTTGAACACATTACTGGACATAGGATCGATTATCAGATGTAAACTTGAGGATCAGTTGTACAATGATAAACCAGTAAACAGCAGTCAACATGGATTCAAAAAGGGAAAACCCTGCCTGACCAACCTCTTTGGCTTTTTTTTGAGGAAGTGGCATCCCAAGTGGTCTACACAAAATCCTGAGTGTGGTGTACCTAGACTTCCACAAAGTATTTGACAATGTTAGAACATAAGAACATAAGAAATAGGAGCAGGAGTAGGCCATTTGGCACCTTGAGCCTGCTCCGCCATTCAATAAGATCATGGCTGATCTGATCTTGGCCTCAACTCCACTTTCCCACCCGCTCCCTATAACCCTCGACTCCCCTGTAGCTCAAATATCTGTCTATCTCCGCCTTGAATATATTCAACGACTCTGCCTCCACAGCTCTCTGGGGCAGAGAATTCCAAAGATTCACGACCCTCAGAGAGAAGAAATTCCTCCTCATCTCAGTTTTAAATGGGTGACCCCCTTATTCTGATACTATGCCCCCTACTTCTAGATTCCCCTATGAGGGGAAACATCCCTCCTGCATCTACCCTGTCAAGCCCCCTCAGAATCTTATATGTTTCAATAAGATCACCTCTCATTCTTCTAAACGCCAATGAGTATAGGCCCAACCTGCTCAACCTTTCTTCATAAGACAACCCCTTCATCTCAGGAATCAGCCTAGTGAACCTTCTCTGAACTGCCTCCAGTGCAAGTATATCCTTCCTTCAATAAGGAGACCAAAACTGCACGCAGTACTCCAGATATGGTGTCACCAGCACCCTGTACAGTTGTAGCAAGACTTCCCTACTTTTATATTCCATCCCCCTTGCAATAAGGGCCAACATTCCATTTGCCTTCCTAATTACTTGCTAACTTTTTGTGTTTCATGCACAAGGACCCCCCAGATCCCTCTGTACCGCAGCATTTTGTAGTCTCTCTCCATTTAAATAATAATTTGCTTTTTTATTCTTCCTACCAAAGTGAATAATCTCACATTTTCCCACATTATACTCCATCTGCCAAATTTTTGCCCACTCACTTAACCTCTCTATTTCTCTTTGCAGACTCTGTGTCCTCCTCACAACTTGCTTTCCCACCTATCTTTGTATCATCAGCAAATTTGGCTACAGTACACTCGGTCCCTTCATCCAAGTCATTAATATAGATTGTAAATAGTTGAGGCCCCAGCCTTTGCTGGTTTCTAAAAATGTGCCAATCCTCTGGCCTACCACTAATCTTCGCAACATTGTATGCCTTTTCTTTCAATTTGATGCCATCCTTATCTTCCTTAGTTAGCCACGGATGGTTCATCCTTCTCGTAGAGCCGTTCTTTCTGCACAGAAGGCTACTAGCTAAGCTCAAAGCACTTGGGTTTCAAAGTAAACTTTGGAATGAATAAGAAATTATCAGAGAATCATAGAATCATAGAAATGTACGGCGCAGAAGGAGGCCATTCGGCTCATCGTGTCTGTGCCAGCTGAAAAATAGCTATCCAGCCTAATCTCACTTTCCAGCACTTGGTCCATAGACTTGTAGGTTACGGCACTGCAAGTGCATATCCAAGTACTTTAAAAATATGATGAGGGTTTCTGCCTCTACCACCCTTTCAGACAGTGAGATCCAAACCCCCACCATCCTCTGGGTGAAAAAAATTCTCCTCAACTCCCCTCTAAACCTCCGACCAATTACTTTAAATCTATGCCCCCTGGTTATTGACCTCGCTGCTAAGGGCAATAGGTCCTTCCTATCTGCTCTATCTTGGCCCCTCATAATTTTATACACCTCAATTAAGTCTCCCCTCAGCCTCCTCTGTTCCAAAGAAAACAACCCCAGCCTATCCAATCTTTCCTCATAGATAAAATTTTCCAGTCCTGGCAACATCCTCGTAAATCTCCTTTGTACCCTCTCTAGTCCAATCATATCTTTCCTGTAATGTGGTGACCAGAACTGTATGCTGTACTCTAGCTGTGGCCTAACTAGTGTTTTATACAGTTCAAGCATAACCTCCCTGCTCTTATTGTCTGAAGAAGGGAATACAACAGGTACCTGTTAAAGGAGTTACATTGGGGTTGTGGGGTGGGGGGCGGGGATACTGAATGAGGTGCCCCAGGAATCGGCGTTGGATCTGCTAATGTTGCTACTAATTTATATTGATGATTTGGATGCAGAAATTGGTCAAATTTGCAGATGATGCCAAACTAAGAGGGATATTGAAACTGGAGGAGGCAGCTCAGAGATTACAGAATGGGTTGGACAATATATGTAAGTAGGCAGAGCAATTGCAGATGAAATTTAATACAACCAAATGTAAAGCATTGCACATTAGAAGGAAAAAATGGCATTATATGCCCTTCATGGATGCTGTTGAAATAGCTAAGGATGAAGTTGAAAGAGATCTAAGAGTGTTAGTAGATTCAACACTTAATTTGTTCAACCCTGTAGAACAGCAATCAACATATTGTCCATCCTTAGTTGCTCTGAGGGCATTAAGAATCAACCATGTAGTGTGGGACTGGAGTCACATGTAGGCCAGACTGGGTAGGGGCGCCAGCTTTCCTTAACCTTAGTGAAGGGCATTAGTGAACCAGTTGGGTTTTAATACCAATCTGGCAGCTTTCATGGCTTTTTTTAAATCGGGTGCCAGCCCACCATTCAACAACAACAACTTGCATTTATATAGTGCTTCACAGGAGTGTTAGCAAATTTAATTTGACGCTGAGCCACATAAGGAGATATTCGGATAGAAGGAGGTAGATTTTAAGGAGTATCTTAAAGGACGAGAGCGAAGTAGTGTGGCGGAGAAGTTTCATGGCGGGATTTGAACGTGCAACCTCCAAATTGCTAGTCCAGTACCACAGACACTCGGCTACTGTACATGGCTATGAGCTGCGTACTATACGTTATGGATATTCTGATAGTGTGAGGCCCATCTATAAAATTTTACAGCACATTAATTGCTCGTTTTATTGTCTGTCAGAAGAAAGCATCTGGACCTCTTGAAAATATTACAAACATGCGCCAACCTTTTGTTAAACGATTTTTATTTTTTTTAGAACTACTTACTTTCTTTGTTGCCAGGTCACCTGACTTGCAGCTGCTAATTGCACGCTGAGGAGAGAATGGATCAGAGTGGCTGGCAGGTGCTGAATAGTTGGAATGCTCCCACCAGCTGCTTTCAAACGTTGCCGCTATCCCAATCCAACTGCTTTGGCATTGTATTATATTTTATTGCGCTATATTTACTTCAGTCAGTCTTGTTATTTACCCAGAAGCTTTAAACAGAATCTAATATATAATCTTTTAAGTATCATCTTGGGGAATGTATATAGAAAGAAAGATTTGCATTTATATAGCGCCTTTCATGCCATCAGGACGTCCCAAAGCACTTTCCAGCCAATGAAGCACTTTTGAAGTGTAGTCACTGTGATAATGTAGGAAACGCCACAGCCAATTTGCATCCAGCAAGGTCCCACAAACAGCAATGTGATAATGACCAGATAATCTGTTTTTTAGTGACATTCGGGAGTTATATGTGGAATATTATCATAGCCGGTAATTTGTGCATTCTCTGTTACAACTGTGTGTATGGATCATTTAGAGGATTTTTTTAAAATTACAAATATAATCACTAGAGGTGCGAATTAAAATTTCCAAGAGTAGGAGGATCCAAACAACAACAACAACAACTTGTATTTATATAGCACCTTTAACATAGTGAAACATCCCAAGGCTCTTCACAGAAGCGTTATAAAACAGAGGTAAAGGGGTGAAGGGTCGCTATTCAGAGTGGCAAAAGATGGAAGGTGGTGTCCCACAAGGATCAGTGCTGGGACCACTGTTGTTCACAATTTATATTAATGATTTAGACTTTGGAATCAAAACCACAATTTCTAAATTTGCAGATGACACCAAATTGGGGGGGATAGTCAATACTGAGGAGGACTACAACAAATTACAAGAAGACGTTAATAAACTTGCAGAATGGGTAAATAATTGGCAAATGAATTTCAACACAGATAAATGTATTACATTTTGGTAAGAAAAATAAGGAGGCCACATATTACTTGGAAAATAAGAATCTAAATGGGGTAGAGGAGCAAAGGGATCTCGGAGTACAAATACACAAATCACTAAAAGTAGCGACACAGGTTAATAAGGCCATAAAAAAAGGCAAACCAAGCACTGGGGTTATTACTAGGAGGATAGAATTGAAAAGTAGGGAAGTTATGCTAAACTTGCATAAAACCTTGGTTAGACCACACTTAGAGTACTGCGTACAATTCTGGTCACCATATTATAAAAAGGATATAGAGGCACTTGAGAGGGTACAAAAAAGATTTACAAGGATGATACCAGAAATGCGAGGGTACACCTATCAGGAAAGATTGAAAAGGCTGGGGCTCTTTTCTCTAGAAAAGAGAAGGCTGAAGGGTGACCTAATAAAGGCCTTTAAAATTATGAAAGGTTTTGATAGAGTAGACAGAGAGAGAGTGGTTCCACTTGTGGGGAAGAGCAAAACTAAAGGCCATCAATATAAGATAGTCACCAGGAAATCAAATAGGGAATTCAGAAGAAACTTCTTTACCCAGACAGTGGTGAGAATGTGGAACTCGCTAACACAGGGAGTGATTGAAGCAAATAGTATAGATGCATTGTCGGCTAGCTGCTGGATCTCCTGCGCTTTCTCCACCCACCATCTGTTCTTTAGGTCGCGAGTTTTTTGTTGGACTTCGGCCTTCAGGCTTCTGTAGAGCTGCTTTCTTGCTCTCGAGTTCTGTTGCTGTTTCCAGATCAGGAATGCCTTGCGCAGGCGGTTAAGAAGGCAAATGGTATGTTGGCCTTCGTAGCAAGAGGGTTCGAGTACAGGAACAAGGATGTCTTGCTACAGTTGTACAGGGCCTTGGTGAGACCGCACCTTGAGTATTGTGTGCAGTTTTGGTCACCTTACCTGAGGAAGGGCGTTCTTGCCATGGAGGGAGTGCAGCGAAGATTCACCAGGCTGATACCTGGGATGGCAGGAATGACGTATGAGGAGAGATTGTGTCGATTGGGATTATACTCACTGGAGTTTAGAAGGTTGAGAGGGGATCTCATCGAAACCTATAAAATTCTGTCAGGTCTGGACAGACTAGATGCAGGAAGGATGTTTCTGATGGCCGGGGAGTCCAGAACCAGGGGTCATAGTCTAAGGATAAGGGGTAAGCCATTTAGGACTGAAATGAGGAGGAATTCCTTCACCCAGAGAGTGGTGAACCTGTGGAATTCTCTGCCACAGAGGGCGGTGGAGGCCAGTTCATTAAATATATTCAAGAAAGAGTTGGATATATTTCTTGAGGCTAAAGGGATCAAGGGATATGGGGAGAAGGCAGGGACAGGGTACTGAATTTGGATGATCAGCCATGATCTCATTGAATGGCGGAGCAGGCTCGAAGGGCCAAATGGCCTACTCCTGCTCCTATCTTCTATGTTTCTATGTTTCTATGGATCTCCTGGTCATTCTTGTCGAACCAGTCTTGGTGTTTCCTGGTCGAGTGACCGAGCGTCTCTTCACAGGTGCTGATTATGGAGGCCTTGAGTGCAGACCAGACGCTGTGGGCACTCTGTGTCTCTGCATCACTGGGAGTCGTCAGGTTGTTTGTGAGGCGCAGGCTGAATAGGGCTTTCTTAGCGGGGTCTTTGAGTGCTCCAGCGTTAATTTTCCTGTGGCATTGTTTCTGTTGCCGCCGCTGTTTTGGGGCTACATTGACGGAGATGACAGAACGGATTAGGCGGTGGTCTGTCCAGCAGTCATCAGCTCCTGTCATGGCGCGGGTGACGCGGACGTCCTTGTGGTCCCTCGCTTGGATGATGATGTAGTCCAGCAGATGCCAGTGCTTGGAACGAGGGTGCTGCCATGAAGCCTTGTACTTGTCTCTCTGACGGAACAAGGTGTTGGTTATGACGAGGCCATGTTCTAAGCATTTCGACAGGAGGAGGGTACTGTTGGAGTTGGCTTTCCCTATCCCCTCTCTGCCAATCACACCTCCCCAGAGGTCTGTGTCCTTTCCAACTCTGGCGTTAAAGTCGCCAAGGAGGATCATCTTGTCGCCTATTGGGACTCGGGACAGGGATTGTTCGAGGCTGGAGTAGAATTCCTCTTTGGTCTCGTCTGTGGCTTCCAGTGTTGGGGTGTATGCACTGTTGACCATAGCACACTGGTTCCGGGCTAGGGTGAGTCGAAGAGTCATGAGGCGCTCATTTATGCTGCTAGGGGAAGTTTCTGAGATGCCCAACCAGCTCATTTTTTATGGCGAAGCCTGCCCCATGAAGGCGGCGTTCTTCTTTTGGTTTGCCTTTCCAAAAGAAGGTGTAACCACCGCTTTGTTCTTGGAGCTGGCCTTCCCCTGCCCGCCGGGTCTCACTTAGGGCGGCGATGTCAATGTCGAAGCGTCTGAGCTCCCTGGCAACAATAGCAGTACGGCGTGCCGGTCTGTCACTGTTGGGGTTGTCCATGAGGGTCCTGACGTTCCAGGTCCCGAACTTCATTTTAAAGGGTGGAAGATGCCTGTGCGTGAATTCTTTTAACGTGGGGTGGCCGTTGCACACCAGCTACCACACGGGCTTGACAGAGCAAGGTCTTGGTCCAATGGCAAGGGGATCCAAGACGATTGGAGACCAAGCTCTGCTACAACGGCCTAGCACACACACACAAACATACTGCTACTGTAGATCGACGTGCGTGGATTCTTTAGCGCAATCAAGACCATCTACGGCCCAAGCACCCAAGGCCCTTCCCCACTGTGGGCCAAGAACGGAGAGGTACTCATCAAGGACAAAGAGGTAGTCAGTGCCCGCTGGAAGGAGCACTTTGAAGATCTCCTTAACCACGACTCTGTCTTCGACACGAGTGTCCTCAACTCCATCCCACAGCATACTACCCGCCACCATCTCAGCACAACCCCAGCCCGGCATGAGGTTGAAAAGGCCATCCACAACTAAAGAACAACAAGGACTCAGGAGTAGATGGAATCCCTGCTGAGGCACTAAAGCATGGCGGAGAAGCATTACTGGCGCGAATTCATGAACTAATTTCTCTTATCTGGAAGGAGGAGAGCATGCCAGGGGATCTCAGAGATGCCGTAATTGTGACCATCTTCAAGAAAGGTGTGTGGTAAACCACTAATCTGCCTGTACAGAACATGTCTGGGCATGCCTCAGCTGGCTCCGCCCCTGGCTCCACCCCTAAGCCCAGGTATAAAGGTGATTGACCTCCAGTCCCCCTGGCTTTAAGGATCGGTCTACCAGCAGAGGCATGCTCGTATTCTTTTGTTAATAAAAGCCTACTTGTTATAAGTTTAACTCTTAGTCTTCTGGAGTTATTGATGGCGCATCAATTTTATTAACAAAAGGTTTTGAAATGGAGCAAATCCTGGAACTGGAACGCCTGGAACTGGACCCTCAAACGGCGGATGCATCAAATAACTTCGAGCACTGGCTGGGCTGCTTCGAAGCATTCCTGCAGGCCTCCAGCACTACCGTCAGGACCGAAGCCGACAAACTGCTAGTACTGAACTCACGGGTGAGCCACCAAGTATATTCGATTATCCGAGATGCTGTATCCTACACGGCCGCTATCACGATACTAAAAGAACAATATACTAAGCCAGTCAACGAGGTCTACGCTAGACACCTCCTGGCTACCCGCAAACAGCGACCCGGGGAATCGGGTGACGAATACCTACGGGCACTGAGAGTCCTCGGCCGGGACTGCAAGTGCAAATCGGTGACGGCCGCGGAAAATACTGATGACCTAATCAGAGACGCCTACGTCGCCGGCATCAGGTCCAGCTACACTCGACAGAGACTGCTAGAGCAAAGTGGGCTCAACCTGCAGAAGGCTGTGGCCCTTGCTAACTCGCTGGACGTGGCCCTCCGAAACATGGATGCCTACCCCCCCGACCATACGGCCCTCCCCGCCCCGTGGATGTCGCGGGGGCCGCCATCTTGGGACACGGTAAGGCCACAGGCCTGCGCCACGCCACCACCGCCACGGCCCACCTGCAGCCCAAATACAGCTGCGATGTCCAGAGGCTCAAAGTGCTATTTCTGTGGCCAGGCCAAGCACCCCAGACAACACTGCCCGGCGAAGGACGCGATCTGCTCCAAATGCGGAAAGAAGGGGCACTATGCCAAAGTGTGCAGGGCGAAACCGACCAACTCCAGCAGCGCCGCGTGTGAACCGTGCAGGTCACCATCTTGGACACCACCAGCCGCGTGTGAGCCGTGCGGGCCGCCATCTTGGACATCACCAGCCACGTGTGAGCGTTGCAGGCCGCCATCTTGGACGTCACTTTGGGACCAGGCCCCTGACTCCCCACTGCCTCGCGCGAGTACAACAGCAACCCACCGACCTCAACAATGGCCTCCATCATCCTGGACCAATCCAGGCCTCACCAACTGGCCAGGTCCACGATGAACATCAAGGTAAACGGTCACGCAACAAACTGCCTATTTGACTGCGGGAGCACGGAGAGCTTTATCCACCCCGACACGGTGCGACGCTACTCCCTATCAGTCATGCCCACGCGCCACCGGGTCTCTATGGCCTC
The DNA here is from genome assembly GCF_052327205.1 of Somniosus microcephalus. Taxonomy (NCBI): domain Eukaryota; kingdom Metazoa; phylum Chordata; class Chondrichthyes; order Squaliformes; family Somniosidae; genus Somniosus; species Somniosus microcephalus. Next base: position 151,668,385 of record NC_140989.1, on the reverse strand, counting down.
CAAGTCCCATACGGTGGACGTCGGCGGCTACTGTGTAGCGACCCTGACAGTAATGGGCACAGAGTACAAAGACTTTAAACTCCTTGTCCTGCCACAGCTCTGCGCTGCTGTGCTACTGGGACTGGATTTCCAGTGCCACCTAGAGAGTGTCACGATGGCGTACGGCGGGCCCCTGCCCCCACTTACATTCTGCAGCCGGCAAAATTTAAAACAACCGCCGCGCACAATATGCAGCCTATCCACCCTGAAAGTCAGCCCCCCTCCATTGTTTGCTAATCTCGCCCACGACTGCAAGCCCATCGCAACAAAAAGCAGGCGGTACAGTGCCGGGGATAGAAGCTTCATTAAAATAGAAGTAGAGAGACTCCTGCGGGAGGGGATTATCGAGGGCAGCACCAGCCCATGGCGAGCCCAAGTAGTGGTCGTGAAGACCGGCGAGAAACAGCGCCTGGTCATTGACTACAGTCAAACAATCAATAGGTATACCCAATTAGACGCATACCCCCTTCCCCGCATATCTGATATGGTCAATCAGATTGCACAGTACCGGGTATTCTCTACCATTGACCTGAAGTCGGCATACCACCAACTCCCTATCAGGCCTGAAGACCGCCAGTATACTGCCTTCGAGGCAAACGGCCGCCTCTACCACTTCCTCAGAGTCCCCTTCGGCGTCACCAACGGGGTCTCAGTCTTCCAAAGGGAGATGGACCGGATGGTTGACCAGAACGCGCTACAGGCCGCTTTTCCCTACCTGGACAATGTCACCATCTGCGGCCATGACCAGCAGGGCCATGACGCCAATCTAGAAAAATTCCTCCGAACAGCCCAGCGCTTAAATTTGACATACAACAAAAAAAGTGTATGTTTCGCACCACCCGCCTCGCTATCCTTGGCTGTGTAGTGGAAAACGGCGTCATCGGCCCCGACCCCGACCGAATGCGCCCCCTTCTGGAACTACCCCTGCCTCACTGCCTCAAAGCCCTGAAGAGATGTCTGGGGTTTTTCTCTTATTACGCCCAATGGGTGCCCAATTACGCGGACAAAGCCAGGCCCCTTATCAAGTCAACCTCCTTCCCCCTGGCGGCAGAGGCCCGTGCAGCCTTCACCCGCATAAAAGAGGACATTGCAAAGGCTACAATGCATGCCGTGGATGAGTCCATCCCTTTCCAAGTGGAGAGCGATGCGTCTGACTTCGCCCTGGCCGCAACCCTTAGCCAGGCGGGGAGACCCGTGGCCTTCTTTTCACGAACCCTCCAGGGCCCCGAAATTAGACACTCCTCAGTCGAAAAGGAGGCCCAGGCTATAGTGGAGGCTGTACGGCATTGGAGGCATTACCTGGCCAGTAAACGCTTCACCCTGCTCACTAACCAATGATCAGTAGCATTTATGTTCAATAACAAGCAGAGGGGCAAAATCAAAAATGACAAGATATTGCGGTGGAGGATCGAATTATCCACCTACAATTATGATATCTTATACCGGCCCGGGAAACTTAATGAGCCCCCGGACGCCCTATCCCGTGGAACATGTGCCAACGCACAGGTTGATAGGCTACGGGCCCTCCACAGCGATCTCTGCCACCCGGGAGTCACCAGGTTTTTCCACTTCATTAAGGCCCGCAACCTGCCTTACTCCATCGAGGAGGTCAGGACCATGACCAGGAACTGCCAAGTCTGTGCCGAATGCAAACCGCACTTTTATAGGCCAGACAGGGCGCACCTGATAAAAGCCACCCGCCCCTTCGAGCGCCTAAGTGTAGATTTTAAAGGGCCCCTCCCCTCCTCTGACCGCAACACGTACTTCCTCAACATCATTGACGAGTACTCCCGTTTCCCGTTCGCTATCCCCTGCCCGGACATGACCAGCGCCACAGTCATCAAATGTCTCAATGACCTCTTCGCCATATTCGGTTTTCCCAGCTACATCCATAGTGACAGGGGCTCGTTGTTCATGAGCGACGAGCTGCGCCAGTACCTGCTCGAAAAAAGGATAGCCACGAGCAGGACCACCAGCTACAACCCCCGGGGTAACGGACAAGTCGAAAGGGAGAACGCGACAGTGTGGAAAACCGCCATGCTAGCCTTAAAGTCCAGAGGCCTCCCAACCTCCCGCTGGCAAGAAGTCCTCCCCGATGCGCTTGACTCCATACGGTCACTACTCTGTACCGCCACGAACGCCACCCCTCACGAGAAAATGTTCGTCTTCCCTAGGAAATCCACCTCGGGGACATCGCTACCGCCATGGCTGACGTCTCCAGGGCCCGTCTTGCTCAGGAAGCACGTGAGGAGCCATAAAACAGACCCCCTGGTCGAAAGGGTCCACCTCCTCCACGCCAACCCACAATATGCATACATGGCGTATCCTGACGGGCGGGAGGACACGGTCTCCATACGAGACCTCGCACCCTCAGGTGCCACCGAAAACACCATTACCCACTACCATTACCCACGACACACCCCTAGAAGGGAATCCACATCTAACCCAAGTAAACGGCACGCCAGGGCCCTGTGACCCACCCTTATACACACACCGACCCCGCACCCATGAAGACGACACGCCAGTGCTCCGGCCCACGCGGGAAACGGCCGCGGGAAAAGAACCGCCGCAGCCGGCACCACGACGACCACTACGGCAGACAAGACCCCCGGAGAGACTTGCCTATATGAACTTCTGAGACACTTCACCCCGCCGGACTCATTTTAAACAAGGGGTGAATGTGGTAAACCACTAATCTGCCTGTACAGAACATGTCTGGGCATGCCTCAGCTGGATCCACCCCTGGCTCCACCCCTAAGCCCAGGTATAAAGGTGATTGACCTCCAGTCCCCCTGGCTTTAAGGATCAGTCTACCAGCAGAGGCATGCTCGTATTCTTTTGTTAATAAAAGCCTACTTGTTATAAGTTTAACTCTTAGTCTTCTGGAGTTATTGATGGCACATCAAGGTGACAAGTCCGATTGCGGTAATTACAGAGGAGTTTCCCTGCTGTCTGCCACAGGCAAAGTCAATGCAAGAATCCTCCTCAATCGCCTTCTCCCAGTGGCCGAAGAGCTCCTCCCAGAGTCGCAATATGGATTCTGCCCACTAAGGGGCACAATGGACATGATCTTCACTGCACGTCAATTACAAGAGAAATGCAGGGAACAGCACCAACCACTGTACATGGCCTTCTTTGATCTCACAAAGACCTTCGACACTGTCAACCGTGAGGGATTATGGAGTGTTCTCCTCAAATTCGGCTGCCCCCAAAAGTTTGTCACTATCCTCCGCCTGCTTCATGACGACATGCAAGCCGTGATCCTGACCAACGGTTCCACCACAGACCCAATTCATGTACGAACCGGAGTCAAGCAAGGCTGTGTCATTGCACTAACGCTCTTCTCGATCTTCCTTGCTGCAATGCTCCATCTCACCCTCAGTAAGCTCCCCACTGGAGTGGAACTAATTTACAGAACAAACGGGAAACTGTTCAACCTCCGTTGCCTCCAGTCCAGATCCAAGGTCGTCCCATCCTCTGTCGTCGAATTACAGTATGCAGACGACGCTTGCGTCTGCGCTCACTCAGAGGTCAAACTCCAAACCATCGTCAACACCTTCATCGAAGCGTACGAGAGCATGGGCCTTACACTAAACATTCGTAAGACAAAGGTCCTCTACCAACCTGCCCCCGCCACACAGTACTGCCCCCCGATTGTCAAAATCCACGACAAGGCCTTGGACAACGTGGACCACTTTCCATACCTCGGGAGCCTACTGTCAACAAGAGCAGACGTTGACAACAAAGTCCAACACCACCTTCAGTGTGCCAGTGCAGCCTTCGGTCGCCTGAGGGAGAGAGTGTTTGAAGACCAGGACCTCAAACCCGGCACTAATCTCATGGTCTACAGGGCAGCAGTGATACCTGCACTGCTGTATGCCTCAGAGACATGGACCATGTACAGCAGGCACCTCAAAGCACTGGAGAGGTACCACCAATGCTGCCTCCGTAAGATCCTGCAAATCCATTGGCAGGATAGGCGCACCAACCTCAGTGTTCTTGCTCAGGCCAACATCCCCAGCATCGAAGCTTTGACCACGCTCGTTCAGCTCCGATGGACGGGTCACATTGTCGGCATGCCCGATACGAGACTCCCAAAACAAGCGCTCTACCCGGAGCTCCGGCACGGCAAGAGAGCCCTAGGTGGGCAGAGGAAACGCTTCAAGGACACCCTCAAAGCCTCCTTGAAAAAGTGTAACATCCCCACGGACATCTGGGAATCCCTGGCCCAAGACCGCACAAAGTGGAGGAGAAGCATCCAGGAAGGCGCCGAACACCTCGAGTCTCTTCACCGGGAGCAAGCGGAAGCCAAGCGCAGGCAGCGCAAGGAGCACACATCAACCCAAGCACCTCACCCACCCGCCCCTTCAACCACCATCTGCCCCACCTGTGACAGAGACTGTAGGTCCCACATTGGACTCATCAGTCACCTGAGAACTCATTTTTAATGTGGAAGCAAGTCATCCTCGGTTCCGAGGGACTGCCTAAGAAGAAGAAGAAAGATGCATTTAAGGGGAGGCTAGATCAGCGTATGAGGGAGAAGGGAATAGAGGGTTATGCTGATAGTTTTAGATGAGGGAAGGCAGGAGGAGGCTCGAGTGGAGCATACACACCGGTATGGGCTGGTTGGACCGAATTGCTTGTTTCTGTGCTGTATCTCCTATGTAATCTCTATGTAATCCTACGTAAAATTTGACACCGAGCCACATAAGGAGATATTAGGCAGATGACCAAATGCTTGATCAAAGAGATAGGTTTTATGGAACGTCTTAAAGCAGGAAAGCGAGATAGCAAGGTAGAGAGGCAGAGAGGTTTCGGGAAGGAATCCACTGTTTAGGGCCTTGTCAGCTGAAGGCATGGCTGCCAATGGTGGAGCGATTAAAATCGAGGATGCTCAATTCGATGAGAATTAGAGGAACACTGATATCTCAGAGGGTTGCGGGGCTGGAGAAGATTACAGAGATAGGGAGGGGTGAAGCTGTGGGGGGATTTGAAAACAAGGATGAGAATCCTGCCCAGTCTGTCCTTACTATATCCTGATCTTAGCATTACTGAGTCAACATAATAATAATGAATGGCCAACATTGCTGGTTAGTTTGATGGAGCTAGAAAATTCCAACCTGCACCCAGTCAGTGTTGAGCCCCTTTCTAACTATGGCAAGCTGAAAAAACAAGCAGAGATGATGGGAAATCTTAAATAAAAGCAGAAAAAAATACAAATGAAATCAGCATCTGATAAGGACAGATTAATAGTTCAGGTGGAACCATTTATAGAAAGATAGCTTGCAAGTTTCACCCACAATCTTAACCTGCCTTTTTCTTTTGAATGCTGATCGACCTGCAAAGCATTTCCAGCATTGTTGAAAAGCAAAACAATTTGTCAGCTTGTAAGATCGGTGTATTTATCCCTTTCATCGCCAACCCTTCATTGTTTATCTCCTTTCTTGCTGTATCTCGTCCTTTGCTTCCTAATGTAGCTCTTCCATGATCTACTGACCAGTTTCTTACACTACACCACAAGTGATTAAAACCCTCTTCTTAAAATCCAGATAAAAATTCACCTTCAATTTATAGCATTGAAAATAGTTTTCACCAGCTAAACATTGCCTCAAATACATTGGAATTACACTGTGCAATATTTTGTAACAAAAGTGGTTGCACATTTGAATAAAATTCCTTTGTCTGCTCTTTTACTAAAGGTGTTAATCTGTTTATTTTAAATTTCAACTCGGGTGTTTTCCCAGTTCTGAGATTTAGCATAAAATGTGTTGACCTATATTAGCTCTCAGCCCACCAATGCCTCAGTTTTAAAATTCTCATCCTCGTGTTCAATTCCCTCCATGGCCCTCGCCCCTCCCTATTTCTGTAACCTCCTCCAGACCTACAACCCTCTGAGAAATCTGCGCCTCTCCAACTCTGACCTCTTGTTCATCCCCCTTTCTTCACACTGCCATTGGTGGCCATGCCTTCGGCTATCTAGGCCATGAACATAAGAACATAATAAGAACATAAGAAATAGGAGCAGGAGTAGGCCAATCGGCCCCTCGAGCCTGCTCCGCCATTCAATAAGATCATGGCTGATCTGATCCTAACTGCCAATCCACTATCACAGAACCATCTCCTGCATCTAACAGAATTAGACACACGAAATAGGAGCAGGATCAGGCTACACGGCCCCTGGGCCCGCTCCGCTACCCACAGGGCCATGACCGATCCGAACCTAGACTCATGTCCAAATTCCTGCCCGCTCCCCGTAACCCTTAATTCCCTTTACTTCTAGGAAACTGTCTATTTCTGTTTTAAATTTATGTAATGATGTAGCTTCTACAGTTTTTTGGGGCAGCATATTCCATGGACCTACCACCCTCTGAGTGAAGTAGTTCCTCCTCATCTCAGTTTTGAAAGAGCAGCCCCTTATTCTAAGACTATGCCCCCTAGTTCTAGTTTCACCCATCATCGGGAACATCTTCCCTGCATCCACCCGATCCAACCCCTTCACAATCTGATATGTTTCAATATGATCGCCTCTCATTCTTCTGAACTCCAATGAGTAGAGTCCCAATCTACTCAACCTCTCCTCATATGTCCATCCCCTCATCCCCGGGATTAACCGAGTGAACCTTCTTTGTACTGACTCGAGAGCAAGTATGTCCTTTCTTAAGTATGGACACCAAAACTGTACGCAGTATTCCAGGTGCGGTCTCACCAATACCTTGTACAACTGAAGCAATACCTCCCTATTTTTATATTCTATCCCCCCAGCATTGAAAGCCAACATTCCATTGGCCTTCTTAATCACTTGCTGCACCTGCATACTAACCTTTTGAGTTTCGTGCACCAGGACCCCCAGATCCCTTTGTACTTCAGTACTTTCCAGTTTCTTGCCATTAAGATAATAACTTGCTCTACGATTTTTCCTGCCAAAGTGCATAACCTCACACTTTCCAGTATTGTATTCCATCTGCCAAATCTCTGCCCACTTACTTAGCCTGTCTATGTCCCCTTGAAGGTTTTTTATGTCCTCCTCACTCACTACTTTCCCCCCCATCTTAGTATCATCTGCAAACTTTGATATGTTACACACGGTCCCCTCCTCCAAATCGTTAATATAGATTGTAAAGAGTTGGGGACCCAGCACTGACCCCTGCGGAACACCATTAGTTACTGATTGCCAGTCTGAGAATGAACCATTTATCCCAACTCTCTGCCTTCTGTTAGATAGCCAATCCTCTATCCATGACAGAATATTACCCCCACTCCCGTGATTTTTTATCTTAAGCAATAATCTTTTGTGTGGCACCTTGTCAAATGCCTTTTGGAAGTCTAAATACACTACGTCCACTGGTTCCCCTTTATCCAGCCTATATGTTACTTCCTCAAAGAACTCCAGCAAATTTGTCAAACATGACTTCCCCTTCATAAAGCCATGCTGACTTTGTCCTATTAAATTATGATTATCCAAATGTCCTGTTACTGTCTCCTTAATAATGGACTCCAAAATTTTACCTACCACAGATGTTAGGCTAACCGGTCCATAGTTTCCAGCCTTCTGTCTACTGCCCTTTTTAAATAAGGGTGTTACATTAGCAGTTTTCCAGTCTGCCAGGACCATTGCCGAGTCCAGGGAGTTTTGGAAAATTATTACCAATGCATCCACAATCCCTACCGCCACTTCCCTCAAGACCCTAGGATGTAAGCCATCAGGTCCAGGTGATTTATCCGCCTTGTGTCCCATTATTTTACCGAGTACCACTTCCTTAGTGATTTTGATCATGTTTAGCTCCTCCCCCCCCCTTTAGCCCCGTGTTTGTCCAGTGTTGGGATATTCTTAGTGTCTTCTACTGTAAAGACTGATGTAAAATATTCATTCAGTGTTTTTGCCATCTCCATATTTCCCACTATTAATTTCCCGGTCTCATCCTCTAAGGGACCAACATTTACTTTAGCCACCCTTTTTCTTTTTATATAACTATAAAAACTCTTACTATCTGTTTTTATATTTTTTGCTAATTTACTTTCATAATCTATCTTCCCTTTCTTAATCAATCTTTTTGTTATTTTTTGCTGTCTTTTAAAGTTTTCCCAATCCTCTATCCTCCCACTAGATTTGGCTACCTTATATGCCCTTGTTTTTAGTCGAATACTATCCTTAATTTCTTTACTTAGCCATGGATGGCTGTCTTTTCTTTTACACCCTTTTCTTCTCAGTGGAATTATATTTTTTGGAAGTTGTAAAATAACTCCTTAAATGTACACCACTGATCATGTATCATCTTACCCTTTAATCTATTTTCCCAATCCACTCTACTCAATTCCGCTCTCATACCTTCATAGTCTCCTTTATTCAAGCTTAGCACGCTTGTTTGAGATCCAACCTTCTCACCCTCTAATTGAATATGGAATTCAACCATGTTATGGTCACTCATTCCAAGGGGATCCTTTACTAGGACATTTTTAATTAATCCTGTCTCGTTACACAGGACCAGATCTAAGGTTGCCTGCCCCCTGGTCGGTTCAGTTACATACTGCTCAAGAAACACATCCCTAATACACTCAATGAACTCATCCTCAAGGCAGCCCTGCCCAATTTGATTTGTCCAATTAATATGATAGTTAAAATCCCCCATAATTATAGATGTTCCCTTATTACAAGCCTCAACTATTTCCTGATTGATACTCCGTCCAACAGATTTGCCACAGTTCGGAGGCCTATAGACTACGCCCACTAGTGTTTTTTTCCCCTTATTATTCCTTACCCCCACCCAAACTGTTTCATTGTCCTGATCTTTTGACCCAATATCATTTCTCTGTATTACAGTGATTCCTTCCTTTATTAACATAGCCACCCCACCTCCCCTTCCTTCCTGCCTGTCCTTCCTGATAGTTAAATAACCTGGTATGTTTAATTCCCAGGCATTGTCACCCTGCAGCCATGTTTCTGTAATGGCCACAAGATCATACCCATATGTAGTTATTTGTGCCATTAACTCATCTATTTTTTTTACAAATGCTACGTGCATTCAGATAGAGAACTTTCAAAGATGTTTTGTGACACTTAGTTCCTGCTTTTGCCCTTTTTATTACTTTACCTTTTACTCCATACCTTCTGCCCCTTCCTGACATGCGCTGGTTTTTAATTTCCCCACTGCTACCTAAGTCTATGACCTTCTCTGTTGTCATTTGTATTATTTGCTCTCTAGGAACCTCCCCCCCACTAGTTAGTTTAAAGCCCTCTCTACAGCCCTAGTTATATGATCCGCCAGGACTCTAGTCCCAGCACTGGCCAAGTGAAGCCCATCCCAACGGAACAGCTCCCTCCTGCCCCAGTACTGGTGCCAGTGTCCCAGGAAGCAAAACCCATTTCTCCCACACCAGTCTTTGAGCCACGCATTTAACTCTCTAATTTTATTTGTCCTAGCCAAATTCGCTCGTGGCTCAGGTAATAATCCAGAGATTATTACCCTTGTGGTTCTGCTTTTTAATTTGGCCCCTAGCTGCTCAAACTCCCTCAGCAGAACCTCCTTCCTTGTCCTATCTATGTCGTTGGTACCAACATGGACCATGACAACTGGATCCTCCCCCTCCCACTCCAAGTTTCTCTCCAGTCCAGAGGAGATGTCCTTAACCCTGGCACCGGGCAGGCAACACAGCCTTCGGGACTCTCGCTCTCGGCTGCAGAGAACTCTATCTATCCCCCTAATGATACTCTCCCCTACCACTACAACATTTCTTTTAACTCCCCCCACTTGAATGGCCCCCCGCTCCACGGTGCTGTGGCCAGGTTGCTCATCCTCCCCGCAGTCCCTGTTCCCATCCTCACAGGGAGTAAGAGCCTCGAACCTGTTGGACAAGTGCAAGGGCTGCGGCTCCTCCAACACTACCTGCTGGATCCTCGTACCTGCCTCACTTCTAGTCACACCATCCTGACCCTGGCCACGGACTACATCTGATTTAATTAATCTAATTGGTGTGACTACCTCCTGATACACAGAGTCCAGGTAACTCTCCCCCTCCCTGATGTGTCTCAGTGTTTGAAGCTCGGACTCCAGCTCTTCAACACGGAGCCGGAATTCCTCGAGCAGCCAACACTTACTGCAAATGTGATCACCGTGAGCATCAGTGGTGTCCACCAGCTCCCACATATTGCAGCAGCAACACATCGCCTGATCTCCCATTCTATGTAATTAATTACATTTATTAATATTATTCTTAAATACCCTCTGCCTCGATTCTAGATGGTGAATATCACACCTTAGAAACTATAAACCAAGGAGATTTAAGCTTAAAAAGGGAGAAATACTTACCAACCAATCACTTACCCGCTTTGTGGTGACGTCACACCTTGAATACTTTTTACCTCTCTCCTTCCCTGAGATTGGAGATTGGTGAGGCCTACCTGAGCCTCTGGGGCCTCTTGTAGTCGCTCTGCCGCTCAGCTCCGCCTCCACCCGCTGCCGATGCCGCACTGGGGCCTACCTGAGCCTCTGGGGCCTCTTGTAGTCGCTCTGCCGCTCAGCTCCGCCTCCACCCGCTGCCGATGCCGCACTGTGGCCTACCTGAGCCTCTGGGGCCTCTTGTAGTCGCTCTGCCGCTCAGCTCCGCCTCCACCCGCTGCCGATGCCGCACTGGGGCCTACCTGAGCCTCTGGGGCCTCTTGTAGTCGCTCTGCCGCTCAGCTCCGCCTCCACCCGCTGCCGATGCCGCACTGGGGCCTACCTGAGCCTCTGGGGCCTCTTGTAGTCGCTCTGCCGCTCAGCTCCGCCTCCACCCGCTGCCGATGCCGCACTGGGGCCTACCTGAGCCTCTGGGGCCTCTTGTAGTCGCTCTGCCGCTCAGCTCCGCCTCCACCCGCTGCCGATGCCGCACTGGGGCCTACCTGAGCCTCTGGGGCCTCTTGTAGTCGCTCTGTCGCTCAGCTCCGCCTCCACCCGCTGCCGATGCCGCACTGGGGCCTACCTGAGCCTCTGGGGCCTCTTGTAGTCGCTCTGCCGCTCAGCTCCGCCTCCACCTGCTGCCGATGCCGCACTGGGGCCTACCTGAGCCTCTGGGGCCTCTTGTAGTCACTCTGCCGCTCAGCTCCGCCTCCACCCGCTGCCATGAGCTCTGGAATTCCCTCCCTAAACCTCTCTGCCTCTGTACCACAAGTGAGAACCGGGCTAAATATAGGAAGTTCAGAGGGGAAGTGAAAAACGAAATAAGACAGGCAAAGAGAGAGTATGAGAATAGATTGGCAGCTAACATAAAAGGGAATCCAAAAGTCTTCTATAGGCATATAAATAATAAATGGGTTGTAAGAGGGGTGGGGCCGATTAGGGACCAAAATGGAGACCTATGCATGGAAGCAGAGGGCATGGCTGAGGTACTAAATGAATACTTTGCATCTGTCTTTACCAAGGAAGAAGATGCTGCCAAAGTCATAGTGAAAGAGGAGGTAGTTGAGATACTGGATAAGATAAAAATTGATAAGGAGAAGGTACTAGAAAGGCTGGCTGTACTTAAAGTAGATAAGTCACCAGGACCAGATGGGATGCATCCTAGGATGCTGAGGGAAGTATAGGTGGAAATTGCGGAGGTTCTGGCCATAATCTTCCAGTCCTCTGGTGCCAGAGGACTGGAGAATTGTAAATGTTACAACCTTGTTCAAAAAAGGGTGTAAGGATAAACCCAGTAACTACAGGCCGGTCAGTTTCACCTTAGTAGTGGGGAAGCTTTTAGAAATGATAATCAGGGACAAAATTAATATTCACTTGGACAAGTGTAGCTTAATTAAGGAAAACCAGCACGGATTTGTTAAAGGAAATCATGTTTAACTAACTTGATGAGTTTTTTGATGAGCTAACAAAGAGGGTTGATGAGGGTAATGCGGTTGATGCGGTATACACGGACTTCCAAAAGGCGTTTGATAAAGTGCTACATAATAAGTTTGCTGGCAAAGTTGAAGCCCATGGAATAAAAGATACAGAGGCAGCATGGATACAAAATTGGTTAAGTGACAGGAAAAAGAGTAATGGTGAACGGTTGTTTTTCAGACTGGAGGAAGGTACACAGTGGTGTTACCCAGGGGTTGGTACTAGGACCACTGCTTTTCTTGATATACATTAATGACTTAATCTTGGGTGTACAGGGCACAATTTCAAAATTTGCAGATGACACAAAACTTGGAAGTATAGTGAATAGTGAAGAGGATAGGCATAGACTTCAGGAGGACATGGACAGGCTGATGGAATGGGCGGACACATGGCAGGTGAAATTTAATGCAGAAAAGTGCAAAGTGATACAGTTTGGTAAGAAGAACAAGGAGAGGCAATATAAACTAAAGGGCACAATTCTAAAGGGGGTGCATGAACAGAGAGACCTGGGGGTATATGTGCACAAATTGTTGAAGATGGCAGGGCAGGTTGAGAAATTGGTTAAAAAAGCATACGGGATCCTGGGCTTCATTAATAGAGGCATAGAGTACAAAAGCAAGGAAGTTATGATAAACCTTTATAAAACACTGGTTCGGCCTCAACTGGAGTATTGTATCCAATTCTGGGCACCGCACTTTTGGAAGGATGTGAAGGCCTTAGAGGGTGCAGAAAAGATTTACGAGAATGATTCCAGGGATGAGGACTTCAGTTACGTGGATAGACTGGAGAAGCTGGGGTTGTTCTCCTTAGAGCAGGGAAGTTTGAGAGGAGATTTGATAGAGGTGTTCAAAATCATGAGGGGTCTAGACAGAGTGGATAGAGAGAAACTGTTCCCATTGGCGGAAGGGTCGAGAACCAGAGGAGATAGGTTTAAGGTGATTGGCAGAAGAACCAAAGGCGACATCAGGAAAAACTTTTTTACGCAGCGAGTGGTTAGGATCTGGAATTCACTGCCTGAAGGGCTGTGGAGGCAGATTGAATTGTGACTTTCAAAAGGAAATTAGATAAGTACCTGAAGGAAAACAATTTGCAGGGCTATGGGGGAAGGGCGGGGGAGTGGGACTAGTTGAAGTGCACTTGCAGAGAGACAGCATGGGCTCGACGGGCCGAAATGAACCTGCAAAGTGCTGCTCAGTACCCAAAACTCCTTCACACAGCGTTGAATCTCTGCAGAAGTCTCTCTCTCGCTCTCTCTCAGAATGCGTGGTGCAAAAATGTCACCAACAAAAAAAAGGCAGGAAGCGGTTGCCTTTAAATAGCGCTCCCCCAGTCCCTTTCTGACTGCAAAACGCTCCCCTCAACCTGTTGTTGCTAGCGGCAGGCGGTAAGGCAGGGGGCGCCACTCAATATCCGGTCCGGGGCACTACCGGGACGTTGTGCACGCGCTGACGTCACGATCTGCCGGCGCAGGAGTTCGTGGTGGTAGTGTTTAGCGCCGCTGCAAAATGTCTAGTTAATTTTGTGAGCGGCGCAAACATCGCCGCGCCCGGGCACTAGTTGCTTTACGTCCCATTAGCGCCCTCTTAAGGCGCTAACAGGAGGCGCAAACAACTGAATTTTTCCCCCTATGATTCTATGATTCTTTAAGACCCTCCTTAAAACCTATGCCTTTGACCAATCTTTTTGGTCACCTGCCCCAATGACTCTTTCTTTGGCTCGGAGTCAATTTTTGTCTGATTCCGGTCCTGTGAAGTGCCTTGGGATGTAGTACTACGTTAAAGGCGCTATATAAATGCAAGTTGTTGTGACGATGTCTGGGAATGGACACACACTCCAGCACATGTATGGAGTAATTTGTTGCATTGTGTTTTACAGGATATGTTACTATATTCAGAGATTTGAGTCGCATGTGCAGCAAACTGCACACCAGAGCTACTCTTCCAGCAGTTCCCATGGATACAGGATCTCGCTCTTCAGGAACATACATGCCCACTTTACACTGCGGATGAAACAACTGCCAATTAAATGCCAATCAGGCATTAGCTATCCATAATGTTCTGTTGGCATCTTATTTGGGTTCATTTTATGTATCTCCTCTCACTGGAGGCAGTTTTCTGAGTGCACACTGCAGGTGGGCCACTTCCCCCAGCAACCACGTTTAGTTGGGAATCATGGGAGCACTGCCCACCAATTCTCGATTTTCATTGCCAGAATTTAAGGCTTCCGACCGACAGCTCATACTCAGAAAATCAAAGCTAATTTTGTACAACTAAATGCTTATTTGCACATTTGAATGTGTTTTTTTTTAAACCCAACCTGTAAGGTTTTAGATAAAAAGTATTAGTTTCATGTTTGCTTCCATATTGGCTTATCTGACTGCTTTTTTTTATTCGTTCCAGAGATGTGCGCATCGCTAGCAAGGCCAGCATTTATTGCCCATCCCTAATTGTCCTTGAGAAGGTGGTGGTGAGCCGCCTTCTTGAACCGCTGCAGTCCTTGTGGTGAAGGTACTCCCATAGTGCTGTTAGGGAGGGAGTTCCAGGATTTTGACCCAGCGACGATGAAGGATCAGCGATATATTTCCAAGTCAGGATGGTGCGTGACTTGGAGGGGAACTTGGAGGTGGTGGTGTTCCCATGCGTCTGCTGCACTTGTCCTTCTAGGTGGAAGAGGTCGCGGGTTTGGGAGGTGCTGTTGAAGAAACCTTGGTGAGTTGCTGCAGTGCATCTTGTAGATGGTACACACTGCAGCCACGGTGCGCCGGTGGTGGAGGGAGTGAATGTTTAAGGTGGTGGATGGGGTGCCAATCAAGTGGGCTGATTTGTCTTGGATGGTGTTGAGCTTCTTGAGTGTTGTTGGAGCTGCACTCATCCAGGCAAGTGGAAAGTATTCCATCACACCACTGACTTGTGCCTTGTAGATGTGGAAAAGCCTTGTGGAGTCAGGAGGTGAGTCACTCGCTGCAGACTACCCAGCCTCTTACCTGCTCTTGTTGCCACAGTATTTATGTGGCTGGTCCAGTTAAGTTTCTGGTTAATGGTGACTCCCAGGATGTTGATGGTGGGGGATTTGTCGATGGTAATGCTGTTGAATGTCAAGGGGTGGTGGTTAGACTCTCGCTTGTTGGAGATGGTCATTGCCTGGCACTTTTGCGGCACGAATGTTACTTGCCACTTATCAGCCCAAGCCTGAATGCCGTCCAGGTCTTGCTGCATGTGGGCATGGATTGCTTCATCATCTGAGGAGTTGTGAATGGAACTGAACACTCTGCAGTCATCAGCGAACAGCCCCATTTCTGACCTTATGTTGGAGGGAAGGTCATTGATGAAGCAGCTGAAGATGGTTGGGCCTAGGACACTGCCCTGAGGAACTCCTGCAGCGATGTCCTGAGGCTGACATGATTGACCTTTAACCACTACAATCATGTTCCTTTGTGCTATGTATGACTCCAGCCAGTAGAGTTTCCCCCTGATTCCAATTGACTTAAATTTTACCAGGGCTCCTTGATGCCAGACTCGGTCAAATGCTGCCTTGATGTTAAGGGCAGTTACTCTCACCTCACTTCTGGAATTCAGCTCCTTTGTCCATGTTTGGACCAAGGCTGTAATGAGGTCAGGAGCCGAGTGGTCCTGGCGGAACCCAAACTGAACATCGGTGCGCAGGTTTTTGGTGAGTAAGTGCCACTTGATAGCACTGTCGACGACACTTTCCATCACTTTGCTGATGATTGAGAGTATACTGGTGAGGCAGTAATTGGCCAGATTGGATTTTTCCTGCTTTTTGTGGACAGGGCATACCTGGGCAGTTTTCCACATTTCAGGTAGATGCCAGTGTTGTAGCTGTACTGGAACAGCTTGGCTAGAGGCGCGGTTAGTCCTGTAGCACAGATCTTCAACACGACAGATGGGATGTTGTCGGGGCCCATAGCCTTTGCTGTATCCAGTGCGCTCAGCTGTTTCTTGATATCATGTGGAGTGAATCAAATTGGCTGAAGACCAGCATCTGTGATGGCGGGGACCTCAAGAGGAGGCCGAGGTGGATCATCCACTCAACACTTCTGGCTGAAGATGGTTACAAAAGCTTCAGCCTTGTCTTTTGCACTCACGTGCTGGGCTCTGCCATCATTGAGGATGGGGATATTCATGGAGCCTCCTCCTCCTGTTAGTTGTTAAATTGTCCACCACCATTCACGACTGGCTGTGGCAGGACTGCAGAGCTTTGATCTGATCTGTTGATTATGGGATCGCTTAGCCCTGTCTATAGCATGCTGGTTCTGCTGTTTAGCATGCATGTAGTCCTGTGTTACAGCTTCCCCAGATTGGCAGCTTGTTTTTGGTATGCCTGGTATTGCTCCTGGCATGCTCTTCTGTACTCCTCATTGAACCAGGGTTGGTCCCCTGGCTTGATGGTAATGGTAGAGCGAGGGATATGTCAGACCATGAGGTTACAGATTGTGATGGAATACAATTCTGCTGCTGCTGGTGGCCCACAGCGCCTCATGGATGCCCAGTTTTGAGCTGCTAGATCTGTTCTAAATCTATCCCATTTAGCACGGTGGTAGTGCCACACAACACGATGGAGGGTGTCCTCAGTGTGAAGACGGGACTTCGTCTCCAGAATGACTGTGCGGTGGTCACTGCTACCAATGCTGTCATGGACAGATGCATCTGCGGCAGGTAGATTGGTGAGGACACGGTCAAGTAGGGTTTTCCCTAGTGTTGGTGATCTCACCACCTGCCACAGCCCCAATCTGGCAGCTATGTCCTTCAGGACTTGGCCAGCTCGGTCAGTAGTGTTGCTACTGAGCCACTCTTGGTGGAGGAATACTGATTCATCAGCTGAGGGAGGGCGGTAGGTGGTAATCAGCAGGAGATTTCCTTGTCCATGCTTGACCTGAAGTCATGATACTTCATGGGTTCCGGAGTCAATGTTGAGGACTCCCAGGGCCACTCTCCCCTGACTGTATACCACAGTGCCGCCACCTCTGGTGGGTCTGTCCTGCCGGTGAGACCGGACATACTCAGGAATGGTGATTGAGGAGTCTGGGACATTGGCTGAAAGGCATGATTCTGTGAGGATGACTATGTCAGGCTGTTGCTTGACTAGTCTGTGGGACAGCTCTCCCAATTTTGGCCCAAGTCCCCAGATATTAGTGAGGAGGTCTTTGCAGAGGCTGGGTGTGCCGTTGCCATGTCTGTAGCCAGTGCCGAGGTTGTTGCTGGATGGTCTGTCCAGTTTTATTCTTATTCTTGTATGCTTAAATGTATTTGTGCCAAGTTTGTAAATCAACAAACAATGAAGAGAGGATAACCAAGCTAGGCTGTCTGGTTGTGAAAGAAAGGAGAAAATATGACTGTTACAAGTTTCAGGTATGCCTTAGCTATCCTCTTGGGCACAGCAGTGCTGGTCACTGCCGTAAACAGTCTGAATGTATTACGATTAGGGTTGTGCCTGTACTGCCCAATGTCTAATGATATTATAGTGTAACCTTGCGATCTGAACTAGATATTTTAATTTTTTGCACATGTGCTTCTTCAATCTCTCCAAAGGTGGACCAAGAAAAAGATGAGGCCAGATACAATTCTTTAAGCTACTTTATTTGAAAGGACATGATCATATAGAGCGATAGTTATGATCAGCTTAACTTATTTCAATTATTACTGCTTATTTTTGCATAATGGTATAAGGTAATGTGCACGCCACACTTCCCTACAACAGTGAGTCATCTTACTTGGTTTAATTAAAATAACTCCTAGGGGGAGAAATTCGGTATCAACCATTTTGGGGCGCTAACATCGCCTGGGCGTTAACTTTAGCGCCTGGCGCTAATAAACGCTGGCGATCGCGAAATTGAGTTTTAGCACCCCAAGAGGGAAGTGGGTCACTAAACCAAGTGCTACACACTTGTCTTAGGGCACTAACTTCAGAGTGGGAATCAAGTTCCGGCACTGTCAATTAGAGAGTCGTCAGACAGACTGGCGCCTTCCAGTTCTTAAAGCGGAGGTTCAAACATGCTGCACAGCCTCACTCTGATCATTGCTGCTTGTGAACTGGGCCTGCAAGGAGCTGCAAGCCTTCATTCAAAGAACTCATGGCTGATCAGAGGCCCAGAGAGAGAGAGAGAGCGCACTGGTTCAGCGACCATGCTTTGGAGGCTCTGGTTGCGGCCCTGGAACGCCGACGGGCAGTGCTTTTCCCGGACACTGGCAGGAGGCCATTGCCACAGGCGTTTAGGGGGATGTGGAGGGAGGTCGCCCAGTACATGTTGGCCAGATGTGTGGTCCACAGAACTCCCACCCAGTGCCGGAAGAAATTCAATGACCTCACTCGGGTGGTCAGGGTGAGTATATGCAGGAAACTCTCGATTTACCGGCACCTAAATAACCGGAAATCTCTGTTAACTGGCAACATTCAGGAGTAGGTTCAGATAACTTTTACTTCATATTAGTGGCCGTTCCTGGATCTGTGGCTGTGTAACCGGGGTTCCTGCACCTGTTGCTAAGCAACAGGGATGCCTGAATCTTGTGGCCGGGGTTCCTACACCTGTTGCTAAGCAACAGGGACGCCTGGATCTGTTGCTGTGTACGGGGCTCTCGTACCTTTTACTATACCTCTCTGTAATCCGGACTTTTTGATAAACTGGCACCACGCCGGTCCCGTCGGTGCCGGATAAAAAACAGCTTCCTGTGCTTCAAAAACCTCTGCATGCTACCATCTCAATCTCGCTCTGTGCACAGACTGTATAAACCATCACATCCCCAATACACACCCACAAACTATGCCCACCTACTAAAAGCAACATCCACATCTCACGCCTTGCATACATTAACAGCTGTTCAACTATGGTAGGCACATATGCCAAACACATAGCTTCACACTCACTCACACGCTTTCCTTTTTCTTGTAGGCCAAGCTTGCTCACAACAGGAGGGAGCAGGTATGAACGGGAGGTGGTGAGGCGGACCTGCACCCCCTTACAGACCTGGAGGAGTGAGTGGGCCGCATTATTGCGGCTCAGGTCGTGGGCACTGTGGCCATTGGAGAGGTCGACCCCCTTGGGGACAACAACAGTATATTCGTCATCTCTCTCTACTTTCTCATAACACTTCCCCCTCACACCACAAGCCTTTCCTACTTTCCATCTAAGTATACTGTCTCCAATCCTTGCTCCCGTCCTGCCCCCCTCCCCTGGCCTTAACCCCACTCTTGTGCCTTTATGCTTTTAGATAATCAGCCACCACATGACGAGCCTGTCCCTCTGCCTCCCAGTGGCAGCAACTCGGGAGAGGAGGAGGAAGAACAAGCCAGAGTTTCACTGCCTGTGTCTCCCGAAGGCGCTAGGTCTGAAAATGGGGACCCAGACCTCATACCGTGTGTCATGGGTGAGGTGACAGCAGCTATTGCAGCACAGGTCGAAGCAACGCAACAGCTTAGTGCTGTAATGGAGTCAATGGTTGCTGGCATCCAATCTCAGACTGCACTGATTCAGTCTCAGATTTATGCCACGCAAGCTCTGACTGCTGCCATTGTCGCTGGGTCGCCCACAGCCCACCGGAGATCTCATGGTGCCGCAGCAGGCCAGCAATCTGTGCTCGAGCAGATTGCTCCAGATGCTGAGGTTCTGCCCCTGGGGGAGTGGCAATGTGTCGGAAGGCGCTGTCCTCTCTCAGGATGACAGCATTTCTGCTCCCACCACTGCCACTCCGCCATTGCACTTGTCACAGCCTGTAACCCAGCCATCCAAGACTGCTGCCGCCCATGCTGAGTTAGTGCAGTCTGCAGCAGGGCCTTCCAGGACCACAGCTGGTCAAGGGCATCCTGCAAGGCCATCTGCAGTCTCTGGCTCCCAGACTCAACAGCCTTCCACCAGCCTTGCTGCAGCCACTGGGGCCACATTACGGAGGAGCAGTAGGGCTGGGAGGGGGAACGCCAAAGGGGAGGGAAACCATTGAAGAAGGGGGCGTAAGGAATATTTTATTAGCAAATGGGGGTAGTGTGTGTTTGTAAATATATTGTGTTTGTTTTTGAATAGTTGTGTTTCATAAGAGAGAGTTGTGTTTGATATTAAATTGTTAATTTGACGTTACACATTTTGTGATGTTTCTCATATGACCTTTGCCCGGTGATAGGGGCTGCGAGCTGGATACAACGACGTGGTTGTGCTGCGCAAACGCCATGTGGTTTATCATTTACTGGAAGCGGTGTCTACTGAGGCGCTCATGAATGGCCCTTGCAGTCGCAAGATTGTGCGCCTCCCTCCTCCGTTGCTACTCCTCCTCCTCTGCCTCCTCCTCCTCCTCTCCCTCCTCCTCCTCCTGAGGTGGACCTGCAATCCCTGGTGGCAATGGCTGGGCCCTCAGAATGGCCAGGTTGTGCAGCATGCAGCACACAATGATGAAAAGGGAGACTCGATCAGGGAGTACTGCAGGGCTCCTCCAGAGCAGTCAAGGCAGCGGAACCGTTGTTTTAGCACCCCGATAGTGTGTTCGATCAGATTCCTGGTGGCGCTATGGCTCTCACCGTATGCATGCTGAACAGGAGTGTTGGGGTTGCGGAGGGGTGTCATCTCTTCTTCTTCTTAGGCAGTCCCTCGGAACCGAGGATGACTTGCTTCCACACTAAAAATGAGTTCCCAGGTGACTGATGAGTCCAATGCGGGACCTACAGTCTCTGTCACAGGTGGGGCAGTCAGTGGTTGAAGGGGCGGATGGGTGGGGTGCTTGGGTTGATGTGCGCTCCTTCTGCTGTTTGCGCTTGGCTTCCGCTTGCTCCCGGCGAAGAGACTCGAGGTGTTCGGTGCCTTCCCGGATGCTTCTCCTCCACTTTGTCTGGTTTTGGGCCAGGGATTCCCAGATGTCGGTGGGGATGTTGCACTTTTTCAAGGAGGCTTTGAGGGTGTCCTTGAAGTGTTTCCTCTGCCCACCTGGGGCTCTCTTGCAGTGTCGGAGCTCCGAGTAGAGCGCTTGGTTTGGGAGTCTCGTATCGGGCATGCAGACGATGTGGCCCATCCATCGGAGCTGATCGAGCGTGGTCAAAGTTTCGATGCTGGGGATGTTGGCATGAGCCAGGTGACGAGTGGATAACCCTTGTCTCCGAGCAGCCAACCGCGAGCTTCATGTGGTGGGTGGAACAGTGCTGGGGCACCGGTCTGTCACAGGATGAATGCATCGTGGCTGCTGCCAGGATAGCGGGCATTGACGGCGAGGATGCGCTGTCTGTGATCGCACACCAACTGAACGTTCAGAGACTGGTAGCCTTTGCGGTTGTGGAACAGCTCTGTATTGTGATGAGGTGCCCACAATGCCACGTGGGTGCAGTCAATGGCACCCTGAACCATGGGGGAGCCCACTATCCTCCTAAAGCCACATGAGCGTTCATCCTGTTTCTCTCTGATCATGGGGAATGAGATGTACTCCCTTCTCCTTCAGTTGGGAACGTCTGTTACCTCCTGGATGCAGCAATGGACGGCGAACTGCGAAATGTTTACAATATCCCCTGTTGAAGCCTGGAAGGAACCTCTGGCGTAGAAATTGAGTGCGACTGTGACCTTAACTGCCACTGAGAGATGTCCTGGTCCTGAGCTGAGGCTGGAGATCTGGCTGCAGGAGGTGGCAAAGCTCTGTGACCACCTCCTTGCTGAAGCGAAGCCTTCTAAAGCACTGCTCCTCTGAGAGATGAATGTAGGAGAAGTGCTCCCGGAATACCCTGGGAGGGTAAGGCCTCCTGTTGCGAGGTCTGTCGGCCCTCCTCCTACCTCTGGCCATATTTGGCAACCTCTGTCTCTGCAGCCACTGCCTCCAACATAGTTGACGGAGGGCAAGGTGGAGTGCCAGTACAGCCCCCATAAATGAGAGAAAAGAGCATGTGGAACTGTTCAGAGCAATACAAGTGAAGAAACTGTTCGAGCAGCAACAAAGCAAACATGGAGAAAATGTGAACGCAGCCAAAATGCCATCTGAAGCCAACAATGAATCTGACCTCTCAATGACCCGGTAGCTGATCCCTTTAAATAGTGCCTGGGGAGCGGCAATCCCAGGTATCAATGCCTGCTATTTCTGTCATGCTCAGTGCCAGGCAGTAAGTCAGGGGAAGTGACTGAATTTTGCATCAGATGCACTAATGGGTGTTGCACACTCACTGACGCCACAGTCTGAGTGGCGTTAGAGGACCAGGTGCTAAGTGTTAGAGCCGACGCTAAATGCCAACTAAATTTTGCGGGCAGTGTTGGAATTACCGCGCCTGGGTGATAATCCCTTAGCGCCCCGCCCAGGCGCTAACAGAAGGAGCTAAGGTACCGAATTTCTCCCCCCTAGTACTTTCCTGCCTGCTACTTCAGAATCTGGCCAGAGCTTGCAACCTTTTGTTTGAAAATCTGACTGGCTTCCCATATTTTTGTCTCTGTTTTATGTCACCTTTTATTCACAGCCAGAAGGGACCAGAGACTTCCCAACATAATGAGTATGAGGTGTTTTTATCATTGCTCAGACAGAAATGCTTATTATTTAAAGTATTGGTAAGACAACATCAAAGTTTAGCTCACTAATATATTAACCACCCATCATCTCAGCACCTTCTTTAAAACCTGCATGGATATGCTTTGCTTTAAAAAGCAAACATTTAAAAGTAACTCCTTTTTCCAAATCCTTTCTTTTGAAAATGGTCAAATCACAAAATATGACAACAACATATTATGATGACAATCAGAGCATGGATTTGTACGGATATTTGTTGTGAATCAGTCGATAATTAAGTTTAATGACTATTAGCTAAGAAACAGTGAGTTCATTGAAATGAAAAATGTAAGGAATGACTACTTCAAACTGAGAATAATTGTAGAATATACATCTGCCAGAGGTGTTGGTTAAAACATTCAAAAATAAATGGATGCATCCTTGATTCGACTAAAGGAATTCAGAAGACTATAAGAAGGTAGAGAACTAGAGAACACCATTTGGTCCATCAAAGATGTCATTTCCACAGACCATGTGCTCTGTCATGGAGTTTACCCATTATATTTCATCTCTCAAAGAAAGGTTTTGCAACATTTCTGTCATTGCCCTGCCCCTCAAAGGTAAGTAAAGCAAACGTGCACAATATCTATTTAGCCCTTCACCTACAATATGTATCCTTGACCAGATGCCTCTTTAATATGCCAGTTTCATAGTCCCAGTAGTGCAGGAAGCACCATGTTCCACACATTCAATCCTCTCTACCTGTATTAAAGCTATATGTAACCAAGGCATAGTTTCAATGGTTCGGCTCCATGGTCCTAGACAGCAGGACGAAGCAAATGAGCTGAAAGGCCTTTTCTTTTTCCTTGCTTTTTGGATTCTTATTTGTTACTATTAAGTACATATTTCTCATTGTGTAAAACAAAAACATTTTCTTACACAAATGGATTTTTAACTCCCCTTCAGTCCCGGGGGCTGAACTTGCACAGAGATTCTCCTGCTCGTTCTTCTTTCAGATGAGAGGGTAAACCAAGGTGCTGTCTGCCCTCTCAGGTAGACGTAAAAGATCCCATGGCATTATTTTGAAGATGAGCAGGGATTGCTGGGATTCCCTGTGGCTGGCATGACCCACGTGACTGGGAAAACCTGTGGCTCTTCCAGGTTGCCAGCCGTCCATAGAATTACATATTTCATAGAATGTACAGCACAGAAACAGGCCATTCGGCCCAACTGGTCCATGCCGGTGTTAATGCTTCACACGAGCCTCCTCCCACCCTACTTCATCTAACCCTCTCAGCACATCCTTCTATGCCTTTCTCCCTCGTGTACTTATCTAGCTTTCCCTTAAAACGCATCTGTGCTATTCACCTCAACTGCTCCATGTGGTAGCAAGTTCCACATTCTAACCACTCTCTTTGTCCCAGAGAGTTTACTTCCGGGTTTCGGGTCAGGGCATGAGTCCCAGGGGTCAAGAGGCAGTGTCGCTCGGGAGACTGTTGCACAAGGCAAAAGAAGCCTGCACTTTCAATTGATACACCGTTGCAGACAAATTAAAAATGAAGCTAACTCTCAAAGACTGTAATCTGTGGAAAAACAAACCAAAGCGATTGAAAATGCAATTAAGCACACAATAATCAAACACTAAAAAAGATTACGCTGCAATAACATATTTCATTGTGGTTTTTTTTACGCTTACAAGCACGCAGATACTTCAGCTGTACTGCACCAGGCTTATAGAAATCAAAGTTTCTGCGCTGTGGTTAGTGTGCCTCATTCAGGGTTGCTGAAGCAGAACCCTCACATCTGCACACCCTCTCCCATCTTCTCCATCACCACATGCAGCACTTTTCGCTCCAACTCTCACGTGCGTTTGCTTGTTCGGTACGAAGCCGATTCTCCTTTGGAACTGAACAGGCTAATTGAGCCAGACTTAGGACAGCTGACAGATAGGCAGAAAACACCAGCCTGGGCGAGAGGGGCGGGGTGCGTACATGCCAGCTCTTTGAGGGGCCTGCACCTGCCGACTGTCTAACAGGTACTGTGAAGCCTGTCAGATAAATATAGATATATTTTAAAAACAAGCACATTTACAAGAGTGCCTGTTATAAAAAGGCAGATGAAAGCAGTTAGGGAAACCGAAACAACCAGCCAACGTTGTACCTGAGCAGCTTAAAGCAATAAATGGATAAGGCTTTATCACCCGTCTTTTATTTAATATCCTGTGGTTTGTCTGTCTGTGCAAACAGTATCATTGTAACCTTGTCCAAAATATATAAAAGAGTCCTTTTTTTGTTTCACAGATGAAAGTCTATCATCCCTTCAGCTTTGAATTTGTAGCTTGCCTCATTAGAATATACTTATTATACATATTCCTTAAAAAGTTAAATTCTGCTGCATTGTATTACTGGGAAAAATCAAAGCATAATAAAGAAGTGAACACAAAAAGCAGATCTCTTTTGCATTCAGCGAATTGCGAAGAATGGTTCTTTTTTTCCGATGATTGTACTGTTCAACATAATTCTCACTGATGTATAAGCTACTCCCTTTATTTATTGAACCTGAAGGCATGAACTCATGTGGTGAAATACCTGCCGTATCTTGGGAGCAGAGCAAGTGGGCAGCTGTAGTGGCAGAAAGTTCTGGAAATATGTCAGCATTTGTAAAGAAGCGAGACAGGCTAACAGGTCTGTGGGCCCTTCATTAGACACAGATGCTGACAAGACCTTCTGTGTATTTCCAGCATTTCCTGTTTTTATTTCCAATTCTCAGCATGTAAAGTTTTCCTTTGTATCTCCGCCATTATGGTTGGGGAAATTAGAGCTGTGTGTGGGTATGAAGAAGAAAGAAGTTGCATTGATGTAGCACCCTTCACAATCTGAAGATGTCCCAAAGCATCTCGCAGCCAATGAAGTACTTTTGAAATGTAGTCACTGTTGTAACGATTTGCACACAGCAAGGTCCCACAAACAACAATGAGATAAATGTCCAAATAATCTGTTTTGGCAATGTTAGTTGAGGGATAAGTGATGACTAGGACACTGGGAGAACTTTCTTGCTCTTCTTCAAATAGTGCCAAGAGGTCTTTTACGTCCACCTGAAAAGACAGATGGGGTCTTGGTTTAATGCCTCATCTGAAAGACAGTGCCTCTGACAGTGCAGCACTCCCTCAGTGCGTGCCGAGATCATGTGCCCAAGTCTCTGGAGTAAGGTTTTGACCTTCTAACTCAGGTGGAATTGCTACCACTTAGCCAACACGATGACCTTGGCTCATTGTTTTCAGGTCCAGATATGAAACTTTGCTCAACAGCCTCCAACTGCCAACGAATCTTCTGAAGTTGGAAGGAAAGTTGACAGGTCAACCTGTTACCTTCTATTATTAGAAAATTTATAAGTGACAGCCTAAAATAGTCATTTGCACACCAGTCACAATGATACTACAGCTGATTACTGCAATGGTAATGCGTGGCCACCTCTTATGGGTGGTCTCACTTCCTGTACTGAGTGACAATTCTGTGAAATCTATAGCATTATACTGTACACCTGGCATTGGTGCAGTACAAAAGATTGTGTCACACCAGCACCAAACATACAGTCCAACCAGGGCATTATATATCAAGCTTTACAGTCATTTGGAAATACATTGCAGTCCTTTTAAACTTAGCCTGCACCCTTTGTATGACATCAAAGTATTCCTTTGTTAGTACTTCTGTAGAAATTTGCTGCACTTACCATTTATAATACAGGTGGCTGAGAGAACAAGTAAGATAGGACAAAGGAGAGCCAAACAGAGTCAGTCACATGTCTTTAGTATTTTCAGCTATGGTAATATATAAAAAGAAAGAAAGACTTGCAGTTATATAGCACCTTTCACGACCTCAGCACCTTACAGCCAACTAAGTACTTTTTGCAGTGTAGTCACTGTTGTAATGTAGGAAACATGGCAGCCAATTTGCGCACAGCAGGGCCCCACAAACAGCAATGCAATAATGACCAGGTAATTTGTTTATTAGTGATGTTGGTTGAGGAATCAATATTGGCCAGGACAGTGGGGAGAACTCCCCTGCTGTTCTTCGTAATAGTGCCATGGGACCTTTTCTGTCCACCTCAGAGGGCAGACGGGATCTTGGTTTAACGTCACAGCCAGCAATTTGGTGTTGTGCAACATCCTGTCCAATGGTAAATCTCTTGAATTTTTACCCTTTCTCTATGAATTGTTGCCTGCAGTACAGTCCTGGGGATAGTGCAAAGGCTGTTTTCTGAGCAGATCCAAACAATAACAAATCACTTGCCCTGGCAAAATATTATTGAATTATCTTTAAATGTTACTTTTTTTTTAGGATATTTATGATCCTATCTGTCAGTCTTGCTGTGCCATGCATCAATTGCCGAAGCCAAATGGTCAGACACTGACCCATTCCTATGCTCTTGCCAGTTCACCTTTGTTTTACTTTCATTCTATGGGGCTGTTTCTGAGGAAGCTTCACCATTTATTCTGCCATTTTGATTCAATTTTCTTTATCTCCTTGGTCTTGACATTTCTGCAGCTGAGACAGTGGGGACATATCCCATTGCTTGGTTGCAGTCAACACATCCTGTAACTGGCCACCAGGAGGCGCCAGGGACTGTCTGAGTGTCTCAGGGGGTCATTTTAATTTTTGACGAGCATGTAAAATGGGCAATATCGGATTGGGCAAAGATGTATAATGGGCTGCCGATCCTGTTTTACATTATTGACAAAAAATGTAATTTCCCCCACTCTCTCTTCAATTTACCCCCTATCCCTCTGACACACATCCAGAATCCATGTCCTAACTCGCTGTGTGGTGACTCACAGGCCAGAATCCATGTCCTAACTCGCTGTGTGGTGACTCACAGGCCAGAATCCATGTCCTAACTCGCTGTGTGGTGACTCACAGGCCAGAATCCATGTCCTAACTCGCTGTGTGGCGAGACACAGGCCAGAATTCATGTCCTGACTCATCAGGTAGTGACTCAGAGGCCAGAATTTATGCCCTATCACTCCATGACACAGTGTATTAGAATTCCCATATGCAATGCATTATTCTGCATGTAAAAGATGTGCTTTTAAATCTGGTGAACATTTACCTGTGTAGATAGATAAATGAGTAGATAGACAGACAGACAGATAGATAGATAGACAGACAGACAGACAGACAGACAGATAGACAGACAGATAGATAGATAGATAGATAGGTAGATAGACAGACAGATAGATAGATATAGATACATACATACATATATGGATAGATAGAAAGATAGATACATAGATAGATGGATATGACTCTTGTGTATAGCACATCATACATTAAACATGTAGGGTGGATGGAACTGTGTGGTGCAGTTGGTTAGACACTGGCCTTTCACCTCTGGGACCTGGGTTCATAATCTAGCTCAGGCTGATGGGATGAAAAGTGTTCTCTGTTTGCTGATTGTTAATGCGATTGGGCAGCCGCAATCCAGTTCCCAGTGGGCAAGGGCTTACTACACAATGAATCAGCAATAATTGCCAATCTCACTCGGAGAGACCACAGGATGACTGGCATGAGAAATAGCAAAAATGTCTCACTGGTGCATTGTCTGAGATTGAGTATATTGGGGCAAAGGGAGCTCTGTATCTATCTGGCTATTGGAGACATGACAGTGCAAAAACATCCCTGCTGCAATATAACACCACCAACAACTTCAGCAAGAACTACGAATCTACCGTGGGAAGTAATGGAAGAGAAAATATATGTTGTTTATAATCATATAAGTAACTGAGAAAAAGAAGGAAGATTTTGGGTAGGGACAAGGGAACACTAAGAAAATAATTAAAATACTTGCATCCTAAGCAAATACTGCAAATCCACTGTGAGAAGTAGGACAAAATATATATATTGTACGATGATGTAACTAAGAATAAGGGGTTTTGGGGAGGGAAAAACAAAGCTACTTGCATGTTAAGTAAGTTTTGGTAAATGAGACAAAGGTGTTTACAGATATTATCTGTGAGGCCTGTATCAGTCATGAAAGGTGCCAAATGTCTGGCACACGACCTGCAGCGGTTCAAGAAGGCGGCTCACCACCACCTTCTCAAGGGCCATTAGGGATTGGCAATAAATGCTGGCCTTGCCAGCGATGCCCACATCCCGTGAATGAATAAAAACAATGGTAGGCTATGCCCA
The DNA here is from genome assembly GCF_052327205.1 of Somniosus microcephalus. Lineage (NCBI taxonomy): Eukaryota > Metazoa > Chordata > Chondrichthyes > Squaliformes > Somniosidae > Somniosus > Somniosus microcephalus. The sequence continues at coordinate 151,639,861 of NC_140989.1, read as the reverse complement.
CTCAGCGTGTTGGCCACTGCCCCTGGAAGACTTTCCAGATCAGAGAGGTTGCTTTCTTTGCATTCCAATTGCAGGCACCCATGCCACTAGGGACAAACTTGGGGTGTCCGCCTATTAAAGGAGGCCGTTGACTGTGGTTCTAGTTGGCAGGTCTGGGGGAAAGAGAAGAGATGTGGCCTCTTGGCCTATTTTGTAAGGGAGCCGAAATGTCTTGGAAAAGAATTGGCTCCTCCTTAGGATCCAGGCCACGGTCCAGGTGGGCCCCGTTCAGCGAGCCAATATTCCTGGTCTCACTTGGCATACAGCTGCTCATGATCTGCCCAGCTACTGAGAGGCCAGGGGTGTAGCAACTCCCACTGTTGGGTATCCCTGCCCCAAGCCCCACCTCCCCAACAAGATCCTAGAGCAGAGGCTGCGGACCTGAGTGGGACCCGGGCTGGGAGCGAGAGAGAGATAAAGAGCATGGCAGAGGAGACCCTAGAGCAGAGACTGTAGACCTGAGCGGGACCCGGGCTGGGAGCGAGAGAGAGATAAAGAGCATGGCAGAGGAGACCCTAGAGCAGAGACTGTAGACCTGAGTGGGACCCGAGCTGGGAGCGAGAGAGAGATAAAGAGCATGGCAGAGGAGACCCTAGAGCAGAGGCTGTGGACCTGAGTGGGACCCAAGCTGGGAGCGAGAGAGAGATAAAGAGCACGGCAGAGGAGACCCTAGAGCAGAGACTGTGGACCTGAGCGGGACCCAAGCTGGGAGCGAGAGAGAGATAAAGAGCATGGCAGAGGAGACCCTAGAGAAGAGACTGTGGACCTGAGCGGGACCCGGGCTGGGAGCGGACTTGGGCGGGACCAGGGCTGGGAGCGGACCTGGGCAGGACCCGGGCTGGGAGCGGACCTGGGCGGGACCCGGGCTGGGAGTGGACCTGGGCAAGACCAGGGCTGGGAGCGGACCTGGGCAAGACCAGGGCTGGGAGCGGACCTGGGCAGGACCCGGGCTGGGAGCGGACCTGGGTGGGACCCGGGCTGGGAGCGGACCTGGGCAAGACCAGGGCTGGGAGCGGACCTGGGTGGGACCCGGGCTGGGAGCGGACCTGGGCAAGACCAGGGCTGGGAGCGGACCTGGGCGGGACCCGGGCTGGGAGCGGACCTGGGCGGGACCCAGGCTGGGAGCGGACCTGGGCAAGACCAGGGCTGGGAGCGGACCTGGGCGGGACCCGGGCTGGGAGCGGACCTGGGCAGGACCCAGGCTGGGAGCCGATAAGAAGTGTAAAGAAGTAATAAGTAATCGAAGTGTGACATCACCAGAAAGCAGGTAAGTGATTGGTTGGTGAGTATTTCTCTATTTCTCGCTTTTTTCCAAACTTGGGCATCTAAATTTAAGTGCCTTGGTGTAGATTAAAAGATCGTGTTCCAAATTTTAAAACTAATTAATTAATTAATTGAGATGGGAGACCAGGCAATTTGTTGTTGTTGCATGTGGGAGCTGGTGGACACCATTGAGGTCCAGGGCGACCACATCTGCAGCAAATGTTGGCTGCTCGAGGAACTTCGGCTCAGAGTTGATGAGCTGGAGTCCGAGCTTCAGACACTGCGACACATTAGGGTGGGGGAGCGTTACCTGGACACTAAGATCCAGGAGGTAGTCACACCCACTAGAGTAATTACTTCCAATTTGGCCCATGGTCAGGGACAGGAGGGTATGACTACAAGCGAGGTCGGTATTGGGATCCAGGAGGTAGAGATGGAGGAGCCTCAGCCCTTGGCCTTGTCTAACAGGTACGAGATTCTTGCTCCCTGTGTGGACAAGAAAAGGGACTGCAGTGAGGATGAGCAATCTGACCACAGCACCGTGGTACAAAGATCCATTCAAGTGGTGGGAGTAAAAAGAAATGTTGTAGTGATAGGCGTCAGTATAGTTAGGGGGCTAGATACTGTTCTCTGCAGCCGAGAGTGTGAGTCCCAAAGGCTGTGTTGCCTGCCCAGTGCCAGTCCTCTGGGCTGGAGAGGAACTTGGAGTGGGAGGGGGAAGATCCAGTTGTCATGGTCCATGTAGGTACCAATGACATAGGTAGGACAAAGAAAGAGGTTCTGCTGAGAGAGTATGAGCATCTAGGGGCTAAATTAAAAAGCAGAACCACAAAGGTAATAATCTCTGGATTACTACCGAGCCACAAGTGAATTTGATGAGGGTAAATAAGATCAGAGAAATGAACGCGTGGCTCAAAGTCTGGTGTGGGAGAAATGGGTTTTGAGTTGTGGGGCACTGGCACCAGTACTGGGATAAGAGGGAGCTGTTCCGTTTGGACAGGCTTCACTTGAACCACGCTGGGGCTAGAGTCCTGGAGAATCGAATAACTAGGGCTGTAGAGAGGGCTTTAAACTAAATAGTGGGGGAGAGGGTCTAGGTGAGCAGGAATTTAAAAAGTCAATGAGAAATGAGAAACCAATGGAACAGGATAGAGATGGGGGAAATAATAACCAGAGTGTGACAGGAAGGGGCGGAATGTTTAAAAATAAGAGTGCAACAGAAAATGGGGACAAAACAAGGAGAAATGGTAAAAAGACAAAGTTAAATGCTTTATATCTGAATGCACGCAGCATTCGTAACAAGATAGATGAGTTCACGGCACAAATAGATACAAATGGGTATGATCTGATCGCCATTACAGAGATGTGGTGGCAAGGTGACCAGGGCTGGGAACTGAATATTCCAGGGTATTTGACAATTTGGAAGGATAGACAGAAAGTAAAGGGAGGTGGGGTGGCTTTGTTGTTAAAGGATAGGATCAGTGCAGTAGTGAGAAGTGATATTGGCTTAGAAGGTCAAGACGTAGAATCGGTTTGGGTGGAGATAAAAAAATAATATGGGGAAAAAGTCTCTGGTGGGCTTAGTCTACAGGCCCCCGAACAGTAGCAATACTGTTGGACAGAGTATAAATCAACAAATAATGGAGGCCTGTAAAAAAGGTACAGTAATAATCATGGGTGATTTTAATCTCCATATTGATTGGACAAATTAAATTAGCCATGGTAACCTTGAGGAGGAGTTCATAGAGTGTATCTGGGATGGTTTTCTAGAACCAACCAGGGAGCAGGCTATCTTGAATCTGGTACTGTGTAATGAGACAGAATTTATAAATGATCTCATAGTAAAGTATCCTCTAGGAAAGAGTAATCATAGCATAGTTGAATTTCAAATTCAGTTGGAGGGTGAAAAAGTTGTATCTAAAAACAATGTCCTGATCTTAAACAAAGGCAATTACAATGGCATGAGGGCAGAACTGGCTAAAGTGGACTGGAAAAATAAATTGAAGGGTAAGACAGTTACATAGAAACATAGAAACATGGAAGTTAGGAGCAGGAGTAGGCCATTTCGGCCCCTCGAGCCTGCTCCGCCATTCAATGAGATCATGGCTGATCATCCAAATTCAGTACCCTGTCCCTGCTTTCTCCCTATATCCCTTGATCCCTTTAGCCTTAAGAAATATATCCAACCCCTTCTTGAATATATTTAATGAATTGGCCTCTACAGCTTTCTGTGGTAGAGAATTCCACAGGTTCACCACTCCCACAAACATCAGGAGGCCTCTGCTACCTTGACAAGTGTCCATTCTATTTTGTGTGAGCCAAAATAGTGAGCGTCAACAGGCTATTCAGTCATTGAATGCATCACATCCATGCCTGATTCTGCTTGCACCCAATGGCCACACGCAACCTCATTCGAGCAAAGATTACTGGATGGCAATCGAGAACAAAAGCTGTCATTGATTTTTCCCTAGTACATTTGACACTAAGATTAATTGTTAAATCCCAATGCTGCCTCAGCTCAGACTAGGCATTCAACTAGGAACCTTGTCATGTACATGGTTTCGTACTATTCCATTTGTTGCTTCTACCCTAAGTCATTAAGGGAGCTTGTAAGAATAAAAGAACTACGAGAGTTATATGGCAAAATCACCTTACGCAATATCAGCAAGTGAACAGTTGCACCTTCATACAAAGTTGATAGCTACTTTAACAAAGGTCTTAACATGTTTATTTTAATTGAAGCAGTTTAGTTTCTTTGTTAAAATAGTGGACAGTGAAGCTTCTGGCAAACATTTAAAGAAATGTTCCCAAAATTCTCAACGAATATACATTCCATTGAGAAATAAAAACGCCACGAAAAAAGTGATCCATTCGTGGCTAACTAAAGAAATTATGGATAGTATTAGATTTAAAGAAGAGAATTATAATGTTGCAAAGAATAGTAGTACGCCTGGGAATTGGGAAAGCTTTAGAAACCAGCAAAGGATGACCAAAAAATCGATTAAAAGGGAGAAAATAGAATATGAGAGTAAACTAGCAAGAAATATAAAAACAGATTGCAAGAGCTTCTACAAGTATGTAAAAAGGAAAAGAATAACAAAAGTAAGTGTTGGTCCCTTAGAGGCTGAGACAGGAGAAATTATAATAGGAAAGAGACCTGGGTGTTCTTGTGCACCAGTTGCTGAAGGTAAGCATGCAGGTGCAGCAGGCGGTTAAGAAGGCAAATGGTATGTTAGCCTTCATAGCAAGAGGGTTCGAGTACAGGGACAAGGATGTCTTGCTACAGTTGTACAGGGCCTTGGTGAGACCGCACCTTTTGTATTGTGTGCAGTTTTGGTCGCCTTACCTGAGGAAGGATGTTCTTGCCATGGAAGGAGTGCAGCGAAGATTCACCAGGCTGATACCTGGGATGGCAGGAATGACGTATGAGGAGAGATTGTGTCGATTGGGCTTATACTCACTGGAGTTTAGAAGATTGAGAGGGGATCTCATTGAAACCTATAAAATTCTGTCAGGCCTGGACAGACTAGATGCAGGAAGGATGTTTATGATGGCTGGGGAGTCCAGAACCAGGGGTCATAGTCTAACGATAAGGGGTAAGCCATTTAGGACTGAAATGAGGAGGAATTTCTTCACCCAGAGAGTGGTGAACCTGTGGAATTCTCTGCCACAGAGGGCGGTGGAGGCCAGTTCATTAAATATATTCAAAAAAGAGTTGGATATATTTCTTGAGGCTAAAGGGATCAAGGGATATGGGGAAAAGGCAGGGACAGGGTACTGAATTTGGATGATCAGCCATGATCCCATTGAATGGTGGAGCAGGCTCGAAGGGCTGAATGGCCTACTCCTGCTCCTATCTTCTATGTTTCTATGAAACAAGGAAATGACAGAGACATTAAACAAATATTTTGTATCTGTCTTCACAGTAGAAGACACAAAAAGCATACCAAAAATAGTGAGGAACCAAGGGGCTAATGAGAGTAAGAAGCTTAAAGTAATTAATATCAGTAGAGAAAAAGTACTTGAGAAACTAATGGGACGAAAAGCTGACAAATCCCCCGGACCTGATGGCCTACATCCTAGGGTTCTAAAGGAGATGGCTGCAGAGATAGTGGATGCATTGGTTGTGATCTTCCAAAATTCCCTAGATTCTAGAATGGTCCCAGTGGATTGGAAGGAAACAATGTAACCCCGCTATTCAAGAAAGGAAGGATGGAGAAAACAGGCCAGTTAGCCTGACATCAGTCATCGGGAAAATGCTAGAATCTATTATTAAGGAAGTGCTAACAAGACACTTAGAAAATCATAATACAATTGGCCAGGGTCAACATGGTTTTATGAAAGGTCAATTGTGTTTAACAAATTTATTAGAGTTTTTTGAGGATGTAGCTAACAGGGTAGATAAAGGGAAGCCAGTGGGTATAGTATATTTGGATTTCCAAAAAGCATTCGATAAGGTGCCACATAAAAGGCTACTCAGTAAGATTAGGGCCTATGGGGTTGGGGGTGATATATTAGCACAGATAAAGGATTGGTTAACGGACAGAAAACAGAGAGTAGGGATAAACGGGTCATTTTCAGGTTGGCAGGCTGTAACTAGTGGGGTGCCACAAGGATCAGTGCTTGGGCCTCAGCTATTTACAATCTATATTAACTACTTAGATAAAGACTGAGTGCAATGTATCCAAGTTTCCAGATGATACAAAGCTAGGTGGGAAAGTAAGCTGTGAAGAGGGCACAATGGGCTGGATTTTGTCAGCCCCGAGGAGGTGGGTATGGAGGCGGGACTGCCAGTAAAGTTGCTGAATTTAGGGGCGGATGACAAACCCGCCCCAAACCCTCCTCTGTGCCCTCTTGCTTGGAGGTGGGAAGCCATTCTGCCCCGTGTCCCATCTCCTCAAGGAGGGAAAGGGATTAAATCCTATTAACTGCCTGTTAACAGGTAGTTAACAGGCAGAAAATAGGATTAGCCCCATTTTTCCGTCCGAAGTGCAGGCTTCCCAACCTCGTGGAACCCCGCCAGGGTGTAGGAGATGAGTAGGAGGTCTGCGGTGGTCGGAGGAGTCTGAAAGTGCAATGTAGAGGTGAGTGATGGGTGCAAGTGTGGAGTGGTAGGTAAAATGTTAGAAAATGTTCACTTACCTTTGTTTCTGCCTACAACCTTCGGCCGCTGTGGAACCGGAGCCCCAACATCTCCATTGTAGAGATCACAGACTGGTTATTGGATCCTCCGAACCAACAGGCAAGTTAATTCATGCAAAGTTGAAAGGTTTGATGAGTCTTGAATGCAAGGACTCATCAAACTACACAGAATTTCAGTGTTTGACAGCTTCACAGAGCTGTCAAACGATGACATTTCTTCTTTCAAAAAATCTTGACAGATGGCACGTCATACGTTGACGTGCTCTGTCACTGACTTCCCCCTAATTGGCCTGCTGAGCCTGCTGGGCGGGCTTAACAAGTCAGTCAGGAGAAAATCCCGCTGGTTGGCCAGAAGCTGATGGAGGCGGGATTGAAAGCCGGCAAGCAGCAGTCCCGCCTCCAAAAGCTTCCCATTGACAAAATCCAGCCCAAAGATCCTGCAAAGGGATAAAGACAGGTTAAGTGTGTGGGCAGTAAAGTGGCAGATGGGATATACTGTGGGGAAATGTGAGGTTACTCACTTTGGTAGGAGGAATAGAAAAACAGTATTTTTTAAATGGTGAGAAACTATTAAATGTTGGTGTTCAGAGAGATTTAGGTGTCCTCGTACAGGAAACACAGAAAGTTAGCATGCAGATACAGCAAGCAATTAGGAAGGCAAATGGCATGTTGGCCCTTATTGCAACGGGGTTGGAGTACACGAGTAAGGAAGTCTTGCTACAATTGTACAGGGCTTTGGTGAGACCACACCTGGAGTACTGTGCACAGTTTTGGTCTCCATATCTAAGGAAGGACATACAGTACATGCCTTAGAGGTGGTGCAATGAAGGTTCACTAGATTAATCCCTGAGATGAGAGGATTGTCCTATGAGGAGACATTGAGTAGATTGGGCCTATACTCTCTGGAGTTTAGAAGGATGAGAGGTGATCTCATTGAAACATATAGGATTCTGAGGGGGATTGACAGGGTAGATGCTGAGAGGTTGTTTCCCCTGGCTGGAGAGTCTAGGACTGGGGCATAGTCTCAGGATAAGGGATCAGCCATTTAAGACTGAGATGAGGAGGAATTTCTTCACTCAGAGGGTTGTGAATCTTTGGAATTCTCTGCCCCAGAGGGCTGTGGATGTTGAATCGTTGAGTATATTCAAGGCTGAGATAGATAGATTTTTGGACTCTAGGGGAATCAAGGGATATGGAGATCGGGCGGGAAAGTGGAGTTGAGGTCGAAGATCAGCCATGATCTTATTGAATGGCAGAGCAGGCTTGAGGGGTCGAATGGCCTACTCCTGCTCCTAATTCTTATGTTCTTATGTTCTTCATATGAATGTGTTCAGATGCTAATATCATGCAAGGTGATTTCACTTCATTAGTTTTAATGCTTTGTAGCCATTTGACTTTTAAAAGGTGAGATTCATAAGAAGGAGTCTATTTTAGCAATTTAATTCATTAATTGAGTGAGCAACTCCAATATCAAACCCTAACAGTGATGCAAGGAGAATAGCATTAAAAATCCTGATCATACACTTTTCATTTTTGTCCTGCATTGTTTCATGGTGTCATATTTTTATATATTTGTGATATATTTCATATCACAAACAGTTGGCTCTCAGAGTTTAAACATAAAAGCAGCTTCGGAGATCTGGATCTCTGAATCTGCAGTTTAAAGGTTCCATTTGTCGTAAGTCTCTTTTTGCAGGTTTGGCTGAAGTTAAGGGCGGTCACTACTGGAAATGGAACATTTTTCATTTTCTACAGCCATCATCAGCATCGAGCCCGCCCAAGTCAGATTGAATGCAAGGTTAACTCTCCTACTCTATCCCAGCTACAATCCCAGGTTCAGAAGAGCACCCTTACTGTACAAAGCATGAATTTTCCATTTTCCACACCAGCCATCCTTGTGGCCTCACTTGGGAAGTTTTGACATGGGCACTTGTTCAGTTTGGATTCTGGGAGTCCATGAGCCAGCTCGCCAAGCATTGAATCTGTCTAATCTATCCCAGCAGCACAATCAGGATTTTTTTTGTGTGAAAATGTCATTTTAGTGCCAATTGGTGTAGAGTTAGCGGAGTTTTGTGCTATTGGGAACAGTGCTAACAATGTTGCAGTTCACTTTATTTACAGCCAGCATAGAAGAGACACTTTCATCTCATCTGTCTCGACAAAGTTTGAACCCAGGTCTCACACACCACAATACATAATCCTGTCATAAATCATTTTCGAAAACCCTCCTGAGTGAGCAAACATCTCCGAATGTAACACGTGATACTTAGAACTAGCTTGGTGACGTCAGGCCTATGAGCAGGATGTGGACATCCTGTATCACATACACGAAATACATAGTATACCATCTCGCATCAAAAAATTCCACATTGCAACTTGGCTCACTTTTTTTTTAATTTACCCACTCCTCCCCAGTGTAAACATGAAGGTTAGTATGACCCAAACAAAGAGCCTGCCACCTGTTATTTGCAGATAAAATTATTTGCATGACAGATTATACTATGGGCGGAAGAACTTTGCTGCGCAAATACAGATTTTTTTTAAGCAATGACATTGAAACAAAAGCTGAATTTCAGTCAAACATATACTTTTATTTTTGACCTTGGAATTATGCTGTGGGATACTTTAAGGACACAATGCAATTGTCCAAAATCCCTGTTCTGCTACCTTAGCAGAGGCGTTAAACCATTTATTTGAAATGGGTTAGCCTCTCTGCTAAGCGCTGTCACCTCTGAGTCAGAAAGTCGTGGGTTCAAGCCCGACACCAGAGACCTGAGCACAAAATCCAGGCTGACACTTCAGTGCAGTGCTGAGGGAGTGCTGCACTGTCGGAGGTGCCATCTTTCGGATGAGATGTTAAACCATTAGACGTCTGCCCCCTCAGCTGGCCATAAATGATCCCATGGCATTATTTCAAAGAACAGCTGGAGAGTTCTCCCCCATGTCCTGGTCAATATTTACCCCTCAACCAACACCCCCTAAAAACCAGATTATCTGCTCATTAACTCATTGCTGTTTGTGGGAGCTTGCTGTGTACAATTTGGCTGCCCCGTTTCCTACATTACAACAGTGACTACACTTCAAAAGTGCTTCATTGGCTGAAAAGTGCCTTGGAACAATCTGAGATCATGAACGGCATTGTATAAATACAAGTCTGTGGCGTACCGATCTCAGAAAGGACACAATCCGCTTTCCGGTCCGTAGACTATAAATCAGGCGTCATGCCTTTAAGAAGGTTCACACCTTTAAGAAACTCGATCTGCAACATAGTTAAGCCCAGAGTGGGGGAGGAGCAGTCGAAGCTGTGCACTGATGAAAGGCAGTCATACTTTGTGTAGTCTCTGACTCCATTTTGTGTTCAGCATGCCAGCCTCAACAATTAAACCTTTTCTGTTGAACCTCTCCGAGTTCAGTATTTTTTGCTAGGATTACGTAGACTCCTACATTGGTGACCCCGACGCTCAGGACGACTCCTAAGCGTAACCATGGCTGACACAAACGCAGTTTCTGTGAAGCTGCCGGAGTTCTGGGAGAACCTGTCCACCGCCTGGTTCCTTCAAGCCGAATCGCAATTCCGACTCCGTGGCATCACCGCCGACACAACGATGTACGACTACCTCCTCGCCTCCCTGGGCAGCTCCACAATCATGAAAGTCTGGACAACACTACAAAACCCTCCGGAGGAAGGCAAGTATGCACATCTCAAGGCCGCGCTCATTAAAAAATTCAAGCCTCCCAATTCTTGCGCAACAGCCACCTCCTCGACCTCCCGGGCCTCGGTGACTCCACGCCGTCAGACTTGCTCTCACACATGCTTGCTCTAACCGACGAGAAACTGCCTGGCTTCCTCTTCCGCACGCTCTTTATCCGCCAACTACCTCCCAGCATCCGCCCAGCGATCGTGGCGTCCAGCCTCACAGACCTCGAGGCCCTGGACAATGAAGCCGTCTGGAGTACCTTGTAGGGTCCGTCGTATGGGGGCTGTAGAGGTCCTCGGCCGGTGTCCTGGCGAAAACGGGTGTTCGACATCGTCCACGGCCTCTCACACCCCAGCACCCGCGCGTCCATTAGACTGGTGGCCAACCGATTTGTCTGGCGCGGCCTGCGCAAAGATGTGCGCGTCTGGTCCAGATCCTGCGTAGCTTGCCAGCGTGCCAAAATCCACCAGCACGTCAAAGCCCCACTCGAGGAGTTCACCGTGCCAGAAAGAAGGTTCGGCCATGTCCACATCGACCTCGTCGGCCCCCTGCCGCCATCACAAGGTCACACGCACCTGCTGACAATCGTGGACCGTACCACCCGCTGGCCCGAGGCCATTCCACTGACGTCCACCACCACCGCCGACATCGCGAGGGCGTTCATTGGTACCTGGGTCGCTCGGTTCGGCATCCCCTCCGACATGACGTTGGATAGAGGCCTGCAGTTCACCTCTGATCTCTGGGCCGCCATCACCCGAAACCTCGGGGCAGCCGTTCACCGCACCACAGCTTACCACCCCCAAGCCAACGGACTGTGCGAGCGATTCCACAGGTCCATGAAGGCATCCTTCTGCGCCAGCCTCGAGGACGAGGCTTGGATCGACCGCCTCCCGTGGGTGCTACTCGGCCTACGCTCCGCGGTCAAGGAAGACCTGCAAGCCTCGGCGGCGGAACTTGTGTACGGCCAGCCGCTGTGCATACCCGGAGAGTTCCTGCCCACCGCCACGACCCCCTGGTCGGCTGACCAGCAACGCCACGCTTTCGCCAACCGAGCACAACAGTTTGCTCCGGTACCCACCGGCCGGCACGGCGAACCAGTAACCCGCGTACCACCTAGTCGGCACATGGCCAAATTTGTTTTCGTGCGCCATGACGCCTACCGAGGACCTCTACGGCCCCCATATGACGGACCCTACAAGGTACTCCAGACGGGGAACAAGTTCTTCCTCCTCGAAGTGGGCGGCAGAACTGACAAGGTGTCGGTCGACCGGCTCAAGCTGGCGCACCTAGAGCCCGATGAACCCGTTCAAGTGGGCCAACCCCCACCGTGAGGCAGACCGCCTAAGAGCCCGACGCGTCCGACCGTCCCGCTCCCGACACCAACCGCCAAGAGCCGTTCTGGCTGTGCCATCAAGCCGCCACGCCAGTTCGTACACTCCCTACTAGCGGATTCTTGGGGGAGCTGTGTGGCGTACCGATCACAGAAAGGACACAATCCGCTTTCCGGTCCGTAGGCTATAAATCAGGCGTCATGCCTTTAAGAAGGTTCACACCTTTAAGAAACTCGATCTGCAACATTGTTAAGCCCAGAGCGGGGGAGGAGCAGTCGAAGCTGTGCACTGATGAAAGGCAGTCATACTTTGTGTAGTCTCTGACTCCATTTTGTGTTCAGCATGCAGCCTCAACAATTAAACTTTTTCTGTTGAATCTCTCCGAGTTCAGTATTTTTTGCTAGTAGTACGTAGACTCCTACAAGTCTTTATTTTCTGAGTTAGCAGAGTGAGAAATTTCAGATGAACATGTTGACTGTTTGCATGAACCCACAGCATAATTTCAAGGTATCTGCATTTAAAAAAAAATTCTTCTCTTCTCTCCAGTCCTCTCTTGAAGGTGCAGACTCGTGCTAAGGTTTGGTCCCTTGGGTACCAGCAGTCTCCTGGTACAGTGCCTCAACCAAATAGGAGTGGGAACCTTGGCTGATTTTCTCCTCCTTAACCCAGGCAGAGAAGCATCTCGACTGCCACCTCCATTTAGATCAACATACTGAGCACAGACTGCTGATCAAACCAGAGGCCTTCCTGGTCTGTAAGGCTTTATTGCCGTCTACCAGGTGGTGCATCTACCCACTGGAATTATTTACTTTGTTAATAATGTTGAGGGCAGTTAATAATATGTGAGCATAATAAACCCAGTATTGCCATTGGTTCAACAACCCTCTGTGGTCTAAACAAATACCAGTGTTGTGTTCTTTGAGGCGATTACTTCAGGGCAATATTTTAGAAGAACTGAACCAATTGGGCTATTTACTGCCACCCATTTGCGCCGCGGCCCTAGTGCCCTTCTCTGGCGTGGGACTCAGTGGCCACCATTTTGGTGAGGTTCTTAGCGCTGCCAATAGCAGCGCTGGCTCTGGAGATGCAAATATGGAAAGCGTGCACGCCGACTCAACGTCACGCTATGCAAACTTGGACCTTTGTGTTGAGTTTAGCGCTGGGTCCTAGGCTCGGTCTGAAAAGCGAGCGTGCAGCAGACTGACCGAGATGCTGTCAGCATTTCTTAAAGGGACACACACATCTTTCAGGTAAATTTGCATTTAAGCTTTTGGACTGGATTTTTTACATTTTATTGAAGTAGTAGCGTGGTGCAATACATTTTAAAAGTTTTTTTTAATGTGTAGGGAGTGCAGGGAGTGCTGCTGGATGCTTGCAAGGCCTTGGATGATAAAAGAACGCCTTTTAGAAGACAGAAAATACTGAAAATTCTTAGCAGGTCAGGCAGCATCCATGGAGAGAGGAACAGAGTTCATGTCTCAGGTCAAGCTGTTGCCTGACCTGCTGAGTATTTACATCATTTTATGCTTTTATTTCAGATTTACAGCACCCGCTCGCCGAGGGCAGAGGAAGACACAAAACGGGAAGACAGAAGAGGAAGACACAGAAGAGAAAGAAGCAGAAGAGGAGGAAGCAAAAGAGGAGGAAGTAGAAGAGGAGGAAGTAGAAGGAAGGATGCAACCCAGACAGCTCCTTTCTGGCCAGGATATCTGGGATGGAATCATCCGCCTGCGGTACCAGTGACCACAACCCCAATTCCCCTTTCAACCTTTCTCCCACACCTTACCTTCCATCTGTTACTGACCATCACAGCGTCCTCTTGGCCACAATGCTGAAATAAAAGCCGCCACAAAGCAAACTTTCCAATCCAACTTTATACATCTACCCATCCAATATGACATCAAGAAATCAATAAATCACCCTTGTGCATTCCCTTAGTGATTGCCTTTACCTGTTCTGCTGATGTTGCACAGTGCTACCCCAGTGGCTACAGCATGGCTGGTGGAAGGCTGCCGACTTTCAGTGGGAGACACTGCAGATGGCCTTGCTGGTCGACCTTGAGGAGCTGGTGGCTGGGAGTGTGATATCGAGTGACGGTGTTTCTTCTTCTTCATCTTCTTCTTCTTCTTCTCTCTCCTCTCCCTCTTCTTGGTCACCCACTGGCTGGGCAGGCTGCATTTCTTGGGTGTGTGAAATGAGGAAGGCACAAGGGTGGAGTTGTGGTGAGGGGAGGGCGGGAAAGCAAGGGGTGCATGCCAGAAAGAGGATAACGTATCAAGATACCAGCATCTTGTATCCTTTCAGCCCCGCCGCTGGCCAATGGCTCAGCCATGTCCCTGCCAAGGATGGCCAGCAACATCTCCCCCAAGGGGGTGAGGTGAAGCTAGGAATGGGAGGTGTGCCTCGTGTTTGCTACAGATTGTTGGTAGATGAGTGATTGAGGGCAGGGGTGGGGGGGGTGGGGATTTGTGCATTGAGCAGTGTGTGAGGCTAGTGGTGCAGTTGGTAGGAGACGTCTTTTGAAGATGCATTCGCTGACCTTGACCACTGGTCTGAGGTCATGAAGCTTCTTTGGGCACTGAAACCAGATCGTGCAGGCAGTGACGGCCTCGGTGATCGGGTCCCACATCCTTCTTTCTGGAGGGCCTCCTGGCCCCTGCGGGTAGAGAACCTCTCTTGCAGTGTTGATCCCCTGCACAAAGCTGGAGTGCTGCGTGTGAGACCCTGGGGGCCCCTTCCCTGGCTTGCTGAGTCATTTGTGTTGGTGCTGAAGCACTTTCCCATTTTTTTAGGTGCGGAAGGTAATTCAGCTTTAAGAGCTGAAGACCCCCATTTGGGAACTCTTTTTAAAGTTACATTTTTTTTTTCAGAAGGCAGTTGAGCTCTAAGGGCTAAAAACTGCATATGTTTACCTCATTTTTATTTTTTTCATTTTAGCAGGCATTATACCCTTTAAGGGACCGCACTGCTTCCTGAAATGACAGCCTTGCTTTAAGAGATCACTGTTCTTGCTGCAATGACGCTGTGGCCACGTTACATTGGGTCTCTTGCTGGGACTCCGGCCACAAAAACAGCCTTGCACAGTAAGTTTAGTGCTGGAATAATGTTAATTGACAACCATCGCCAATATCCTGGTCATGCCAGCGGCCCCATTATTTTCGTTAACTCTGGCCTGTGGTGGCACCAGCAGGTTTTGAGTGATCTTGAATTCCTCGGCAGGACTTTCTTGAAATTGAGAATGGGGCCCAAGTTCAGCATACAAATTGAGGTATATCAAAAAGTATGGTGGATGTGCTCCCCATCTTCTGCAGAAATTGTGGCAACTTGTTTGGCATTTCATTGAAACCAACATTTTCATGATGAACCTTATCGTGTTTTAAGAGATTTGTACTTTGAATTGTAAAGAGTGAGATCTTGGCCAATTCTTCAGCATAGGTGCGGCACAGCTTGCTGAGCATTGTGACGTACCAAGGCCTGAACGTAAGATTCATGGTTTTGTTGCTAATTCACTGGGGAGAAAAAAATGGCCCAGTTAAACTGGCAGCAGGTGGGAATCGAGTGAGAACAGGGCGGTAAATCTTTGCACTGCTATTTGAAGCGTAAGCCTGCCCTGCTCCTGCCGGGCGGGGTGGAATAAAATTCCTCCTCAACTGTTAACATATTCTGTACTTTATGTGTGGTGCAGGTGCAGAATATATCAGGTGCTCGACCCATACAGACTGGGTGATAAGAAACATCTTGAATCACGTTGTGGCTACAGACAGGGTGGCAGTGGGGGCATTATGATTGACTCCAGTGTTCCAGGGCTAGGGAGAGGAAAATTCAGCCAGGGTTTTTGTTCCTGATTACTATCTAGTGACTCTGGTGGAATGTGAGTGTGTGTGGATGTTAGGTAATGACAGAACGAAGCACAACCGTTTTGCCCCTGAGGTCAAATTGCCTGCTAATTCTTAGAAACTAGGAATGCATATTAAGAATAGTCACTCGAGTGATATACTAAAGAACTGCTGATAACTAGGGAACATCCCCCCAGAATGTATCATAGTATGACACAGCACAGAAGGACGCCATTCAGCCCATCGTGCCTGTGCCGGCTCTTTGGTAGAGCTATCCACTCTCATAGAGTCATAGGGGGAAAAATTCAGTTGGTTTGCGCCTCCCGTTAGCGCCTTAAGAGAGCACTAATGGGGCGCAAAGCAACTAGCGCCCGTGCGCGGCGATGTTTGCGCCGCTCACGAAATTAATTAGACATTTTGCGGCAGCGCTAAACACTACTGCCACGATCTCCTGCGCCGGCAGATCATGACGTCAGTCGAGTGTGCACCGCCCTGGTAGCGCCCCGGACCGGGTATTGATTGGCGCCCCCTGCCTTACCACCTGCTGCTAGCAACGACAGGTTGAGGGGAGCGTTTTGCATTCAGGAAGGGACTGGGGGAGCACTATTTAAAGGCGCATGCTTCCTACCTTTTTTTGTTGGTGACATTTTTGCACCACGCATTCTGAGAGAGAGAGAGACTTCTGGAGAGATTCAACACTGTGTGAAGGAGTTTTGGGTACTGAGCAGCACTTTGCAGGTTCATTTTGATTTGCCCTTCCTTGTATCGATTTAGAAGAGACTGTGGGGGCTGCACTCCGAGCTCTTTCCTTGGGTCTCTCCATTGTTCTTTCCAGCAGATTTGATGTACAGGTCTCTCCAAGCCGAGATTCAAGGCTGCAATGAACAGGATGTGGATGGAGAGCAAGATCAACCCTTCCCTTTAAGAACTGGCTGGCGCCATTGTGTCTGTGTTCCATTGCTGACTGACATCACATGAGCGTCGCCCGTGCTCTGAGGTAGCGCCTCGCTCCTCGGCCTTTGCGCCTTAAGACAGGTGTGAAGCACTTGATTTAGCGCTCCAATCACCTCCAGGGGCGATAAAAGCCAAGTTTCCAGTCGGAGACGATAATTAGCGCCAGGCGCTAATCTTTGCGCCCGGCCGATAATTGCGCCACAAATGGGGCGATACTGAATTTCTCCCCCATAGAGTCATAGAGTTATACAGCACAGGAAGAGGCCCTTTGGTCCATCGCGTCCGCGCCGGCCATTAAGCCCTGTCTATTCTAATCCCATTTTTTAGCACTTGGTCCGTAGCCTTGTATGCTATGGCGTTTCAAGTGCTCATCTAAATGCTTCTTGAATGTTGTGAGGGTTCCTGCCTGTAGCACTCTTTCAGGCAGTGAGTTCCAGATTCCAACCACCCTCTGGGTGAAAAAGTTTTCCCTCAAATCCCCTCTAAACCTCCTGCCCCTTACTTTGAAACTATGCCCCCTGGTTATTGACCCCTCTACTAAGGGGAAAAGTTCCTTTCTCTCTACTTTACCTATGCCCCTCATAATTTTGTACACCTCAATCAGGTCCCCCCTCAGCCTTCTCTGCTCTAAGGAAAACAACCCCAGCCTGTCCAGTCTCTCTTCATAGCTGAAGTGCTCCAGCCCAGGTAACATCCTGGTGAATCTCCTCTGCACCCTCTCCAATGCAATCACATCCTTCCTATAGTATGGCGACCAGAACTGCACACAGTATTCCAGCTGTGGCCCAACTAGTGTTTTGTACAGCTCCATCATTACCTCCCTGCTCTTATACTCTATGCCTCAGCTAATGAAGGCAAGTATCCCATATGCCTTTTTAATCACCTTATCTACCTGTCCTGCTGCCTTCAGGGATCTATGTACATGCACACCAAGGTCCATCTGATCCTCTGTCCACCCTAGGATCCTACCATTCATTGTGTATTCCCTTGCCTTGTTAGTCCTCCCAAAATGCATCACCTCACACTTTTCATGGTTAAATTCCATTTGCCACTGTTCTGCCCATATGACCAACCCGTCTATATCGTCCTGTAGCCTGAGGCTCCCCTCCTCGCTATTTACCACTCCACCAATTTTCGTGTCATCTGCGAACTTACGGATCATACCTCCTACATTCATATCTAAATCATTAATGTACACTACAAACAGCAAAGGACCCAGCACCGATCCCTGCGGTATACCACTGGACACAGGCTTCCAGTCACAAAAACAACCTTCAACCATCACCCTCTACCTCCTGCCACTAAGCCAATTTTGGATCCAACGTGCCAAATTGCCGTGGATCCCATGGGCTCTTACCTTCTTGACCAGTCTCCCATGCGGGACTTTGTCAAAAGCCTTATTGAAGTCCATGTAGACTACATCAACTGCACTACCCTCATCCACACACCTAGTCACCCCCTCAAAATTCAATCAAATTGGTTAGACATGATCTCCCCCTGACTATGCTGACTATCTTTGATTAATCCTTGCCTCTCCAAGTGGAGACTAATTCTGTCGCTCAGAAATTTTTCCAATAATTTCCCTACCACTGATGTTAGGCTCACTGGCCTGTAATTCCCTGGTTTATCCCTCCTACCCTTCTTGAATAATGGTACGACGTTAGCTGTCCTCCAGTCCTCTGGCACCTCCCCTATGGCCAGAGAGGTTCTGAAAATTTGTGTCACCTCTCTTGTGCACCTCTCTCTGGCACCTCTCCTGTGTTCCTGCCTTCTGGGAAGGAGGGAGTAAGGATAAAAGACCTTGGGCTAGATTTTCAGTTGCTTGCGCCAGCAGTTAGCGCCTTAAGAGAAGTGATTTTCGGGCGCTATGCGTGTAGCGCCTGGGCGCAGCGCAGTTTGCGCCCCGCCCCAAATTAAGTTGCCCGTTAGCGCCGGCGCAAAGTTTAGCGGCCGCCCGGATGCGCGCGCAGAAAATGACGTCACATCCTCGTGCAACGCCCTTTGGCCGCCCCGAATCCAAACTTCAGTCGGACCGCCCCATTGTCCGCCTGGCGTCCAGAGCGTTTGTAAAATGGAACGCAACACACCCTGGGGAGCGCAAATTAAAGGGCACTCGTACAAAAGGCACTCTGCATGTGTTCTGTGGAAGTAAGCTGTGTGTTGTTCTGAACGGCCTATTTATGTTTCCGGGCACCCACCAATTCTTCCTCCTCCTCCTCCTCCTCCTCCTCCTCCTCCTCCTCCTCCTCCTCCTCCTCCTCCTCCTCCTCCTCCTCCTCCTCCTCCTCCTCCCGTTTCACCCCAGACTTTGCATTTGAAAAAAATACATGCACCCTTCCCCTTTAAGAGCTCACTGGCACCAGAGTGTCTGCCGTGCGCTCGGGTGTTGCGCTCTCCACCGCCGGCTTAGCGCCTAAAGATACTAGTGGAACGCCTCTTTTAGCGCTCCACCAACCTCTTAGGGCGAAGCCACTGAATTTCCGGCAACGGGGCGCTACTTTGGGGCGGGCGATAACTTCGGGCGGGCGCTAAGCTTAGCGCCCCAAAACTGTCTATACTGAAAATCTAGCCCCAGGAAAGAAAACACTATTCCTATATTACAATAGTGACTACACTTCAAAAGTACTTAATTGGCTGTAAAAATGCTCTGGGACATCCTGAAAGGAATTATATAACTGCAAGTTCTTTCAGTGGTGAAGATGTTGGCCGGGTATTTCCTTGGAGTTGCTCCTGCTCTACTGCCATAACTTCTCCGGAAGTGTAGCAGTGTGGCGACATGCCACCACTGGACATAATCCGCTCACGGCGGCACGGACAGTTTAAGCAGACGCCTCCAGCCGGGGGCCCTTTCCTCCAGCAACTTGTTTCCTGCAGGGACAGGCTGCCGGGAGCGCTTCCTGTCTGGGAAGTATTTAAGTGGATGCGCGGGCTTTTCCAGTTCCTCTTTGCCATGAGGTAGGATAAAAGCAGTTGTGTTTTACTAGCTCTGGACTCGACTCCCACGTTTGCCGCGGTATCTCAACACTGGTGACCCCGACGCTCAGGACGAATCCTAAGCTAGCATGGCGGATACAAACGCAGTCACGGTTAAATTACCGGACTTTTGGGAGAACCTGGCCAAAGCCTGGTTCGTTCAAGCTGAGTCCAGATTCCGGCTGAAACACATTACAGTCGACGCCACAAAGTACGACTACCTCGTCTCCGCTCTCACCTACGCCACAGTTCCCAAGGTTTGGGCAGCGCTGCAGAATCTACCACCGGACGGCAAGTACGGACATCCAGCACGTCTCCGGTAGAGACAACGTTGTCGCCGACTGCCTTTCCCGTCCCGCCATCTGCGCGAATCACCTCACGGTCGACTACGCGCAACTAGCAGCGGCCAAGCTCACGGACCCAGACCTCCTCTCGGCGACTACCAGCCTGCCAGGGCTACGCCTAGTCAAGGTCGTGCATGGGCCCGAAGCCACGGCAGTCACTTGCGACGTCTCACTCGGCCAACCCAGGCCGGTCGTCCCTGAAACCTGGCGCCGCCGCATCTTCGACGCGCTCCACGGGCTCTCCCACCCGGGTTCCCGCGCATCCGTCAAACTCCTCTCCAAGCGCTTCATCTGGCGCGGCCTCAGCAGAGATGTTCGGACTTGGGCCACCTCCTGCCTCGCCTGCCAATGGGCTAAGGTACAGCTGCACACAAAAGCACCCCTGGGAGACTTCGAGGTACCCAGCCGCCGCTTCGACCACGTACACGTCGACATCGTCGGTCCCCTGCCGCCATCGCAAGGCCAAACTTATCTCCTCACGATGGTCGACCGCTACACACGCTGGCCTGAGGCAGTGCCGCTGACCTCCACCACCACAGCCGACATCGCCAGGGCGTTCGTTAACACCTGGGTTGCGAGGTTCGGCGTACCGTCCGACATAACCTCCGACAGAGGCGCCCAGTTCACCTCCGAACTCTGGACGGCCACAGCACGCAACCTCGGGGTGACGCTCCACCGAACCACGGCATACCACCCGCAGGCCAACGGGCTTTGTGAACGCTTCCACAGGTCACTCAAGGCCTCACTCCGCGCCGGCCTGCAGGACAGTACCTGGACTGACCGCCTACCGTGGGTGCTACTAGGCCTACGCACCGCGGTCAAGGAAGACCTCCAGTCCTCGGCAGCGGAGTTAGTCTACGGACAACCGCTGCGCGTCCCAGGCGAATTCCTTCCGGAGGCTACCACGCCTTGGTCGGCCGAACAGCAGCGGCTCAACTCTTTCTCTTCCGCTCAGCAGTTCGCCCCACTTCCGGTCAACCGACACGGCGAACTCGCACCTCACGTCCCGCAAAATTTACAGCAGGCGCGCTTCATCTTCGTGCGACACGACGCGCACCGCGGGCCCCTGCGACCCCCGTACGACGGACCGTACGAGGTGCTACAAACCGGGGACAAGGTCTTCAAGCTGCAACTCGGCGACAGGGTTGACACAGTCTCCATCGACCGGCTCAAACCAGCACACACAGAACCAGGGGAACAGGTCCCCGTGGCCCGGCCTCCAACTAGAGGCCGTCCCGCCAGCAAGCCAGCACAGCCGGCGGCGAACCGCCCGGCCCCACCAACTAGACAGGCGACCACTCAGAGCCGCTGCGGCAGAACCATCAGACCACCGTCACGACTCGTCCACTCCTCCTAAGCGGGTTCTGGGGGGAGCTCTGTGGCGGCATGCCACCACTGGACATAATCCGCTCACAGCGGCACAGACAGTTTAAGCAGACGCCCCCAGCCGGGGGCCCTTTCCTCCAGCAACTTGTTTCCCGCAGGGACAGGCTGCCGGGAGCACTTCCTGTCTGGGAAGTATTTAAGTGGATGTGCGGGCTTTTCCAGTTCCTCTTTGCCATGAGGTAGAATAAAAGCAGTTGTGTTTTACTAGCTCTGGTCTCGACTCCCACGTTTGCCGCGGTATCTCAACAGCGGAAACCTTGTTTATGCACCTAAATGAGGTCTCCCACTGTGCCATGGAAGGGGAGTGGGGGCAGCTCTGAGGAAGTTCCCAGTTGTCGTTTTTAACCGTGCCTTTAATAATTGTATGAAATATGCTGAATAAAATATTGATTCTTGGTATTTGGGGTAATTTTGGACTCTAAAAACATGTTTGATGCAAATTAGGTCAAATACTTTTTGTAACTAAAAAATGCTGGTTATATAATATGAAAGTATGTCTTAAGAAGAAGATACTCTCGTGGTATATTTCAGAATATTCTGCTTTGCCTGACATAATCACTTAATCTTGTATCTTTGCTGCACTTCTTTTATAGAGATTGTAACAAGATTCGGTCCAAAGTTAAAATTCACATATAATAAGATTCTGTTGATACTGAGGTGCAAATTTTTTTAATCAAGTTTGATATGAACTATGATTTCGTTTTCAATGAAAGCACTTAATTGTGAATACCACTGTTTGCTCTACAGTAACACTCAAAGTTGTTTGAATGCTAGCTGATTTGATGGCTTTAGCACACTGGTACACCAAAGCACCGTGCCACTGAATGGCAGGATGCAGCTTCAGGCCAGCAATTCCACTTGTTGTAAGTTCCCAAGTTCAGTTAAGCAAGAGAGGGCAGTGCTGAATTGAGACCACTGGCTTCTCCGCAGGAGGAAGGAAACAGGAGTGGCTGAATCTCCCTGAGCAACTCCCTCACACTTACAGTAGGCCATCACAAAAAGAGTACTGGGGCTGTTGTGTGGGATGGAAGTGATAAAATAACATACAAATCAGAAAAACCTAGTACAACAGGTGGGAAAGAAGCATCAACAGATATGCATTTGAAAGAAAGAAGAAAGACTTGCATTTCTATATCACCTTTCATGATCACAGGACATCCCAAAGTGTGTTACAGCCAATTAAGCACTTTTGTAGTGTAGTCTCTCTTGTAATGCAGGAAACATGGCAGCCAATTTATGCTTAGCAAGCTCTCACAAACAGTAATGAAATAAATTACCAGATCATCTGTTTTAGATGTTGGTTCAGGGATACCAGTAGAACTCCCCTACTCTTCTTTGAATAGTGGCATGTCCACCTGAGAGAACAGATGGGGTCTCGGTTTGACGTCTCATCAGAAAGACGGCACCTCTGACAGTGTAGCACCCCTTCAGTACTGCACTGGAGTGTCAGCATAGATTTCTGTGCTCAAGTCTCTGGAGTGGGTCTTGAACCCACAACCTTATAATCGCTCATGTAAAATAATTCTTAATTAAGATAAATTAATGATGACAAAATAAAAGCATGTTGTTAACCTTTGCCACACGAAAAGATTCATTAGACCACCGTGTTTTCTTTGTCTTAGAAACAAATTTAGGTAATAAGAATTATTGTTTGATAACTCATGTAAAACACACTTTGACTTGCAGATTGTCAATGCATCATAACGCATCCCAAGTATTTGATCAATAAAACGGCTGAGCATATGCGACAAAAAAGGACAGATTTTAGCCAGTCTCCACAAAACTCCTGCCCCTTCCCCCACAACCCATCTCCCCCAGCCACACTGAATTCATCTGAGCAGCCTCACTAACTTTCATACATCTGTTGTGCAGGCTAGTGCCCCCACGTGATATTTACATAGCATTTCTATTCCTTTTTGCAGCTCATCAAAAGCTATTGTCATTGTTCAGTCACCCGTACTATGTGTTGTTTAGTAAACAGATGCTACCTTCATCAATTCATGTAATGCCTGACACTGTCTTTTACCATATCCCCCCTTAAGCCCTGTGTGACCCTTATGCATCTCTATCTACTCTTGTGGCCATATCCATCCATAGCATCTCCATCATCCGTGTAGTGCTTCTCTTGCACCTCTGCCCCATAGTCTCTGAAATCAGCTGGCTACAATTCAGAATCTAGTGGCATCTCTACTTTTGCATTCCTACTGGTGTCAGCCATGGCTTAATGGAAAGCACTCTTGCCTATGAGCACAACATTTAGGCTGACACTTCACTGCAGTACTGAGGGAGATCTGTAGTGCCGGAGGTGCTGTCTTGGATGAGACATTAAACCGAGGCCCCATCTGCTCTCTCAGGTGGACGTAAGAGATCCCATGGCACTATTTTGAAGACGAGCAGGGGAGTTCTCCACGGTGTTGTAAAAAGAAAGAAAGACTTGCATTTATATAATATAATGCCTTTCATGACCACCGGACATCACAAAGCATTTTACAGCCAATGAAGGACTTTTTGAAGTGTAGTCACTGTTGTAATGGAGGAAATGCAGCAGCCAATTTGCAAATGGAATGGCCAATATTAAACGCTGAATTAATGTCACTAAAACAGATTATCTGATCCTTATCATATTGCTGTTTGTTGGACCTTGCTTACAGAAATTTGCCTGCCTGCCGCATTTCCTACATTACAACAGTGACTACACTTCAAAGATGCAGCATTGGCTGTAAAGCATATTGGGATCCCCTGAGGCCCTGAGGGATGATATATAAATGCAAGTTCTTTCTTCTTTCTTTCTATATGTCCACCAACAGTAGTCGAACTCTACGGCAGTGGAACTAACCTGCAGCCTTTAACATTCCAGCTCCTCTCCACATCCCACCCCCAACCCAACCGCCAATTCTAAGTTACTGGCCCTAGAGAGTGATTATACCAATCCTACAGTCTGCGATGCCCCCAGTATCCAGGGGAACTGAGGTGCATTGCCATAGATAGCTTCAGATTCACCCATTTCCCACAGGGGCTCTGTGCCATACCAGGTTTCTCTAGAATTAGGGTTGTAGATGACTGCACACATGTTTAGATTTGTACCAGTTGTGTAAATGACACCATATCTGTTTATGACAATTATTCAGGGTTAACCTGTGACTTGCTCATTCCAAACCAATCAGCTATTCCAACATCATTTGAGGGAGATGATAGCCTTCAAGGCTGTATTCTGGGTAACCATGGATATGGCACCAAGCTATGGCTGATGACACCAATACAAAGTTCTGCAGAACATTGTTACAATGAAACTCATGCAGGCACAAGGTCAGTGATCAAAAGGACATTCGGTCTGTGCAAATTTTGATTCTGTTGCCTGGACAGATTTGACGTATCCCTGTAGTGTGCCCCTCCAGAGGTTCTGCAAGATGTTCATTGTATGCTGTCTCCTTCATGTTTTGGCCAAACAACGTGACGTTAGTCTGGATGCTTCAGAAGAGACAGTGTTTGCCTCGGCAACGGAAAATGTAGAGCTACAGCAGTCAGTTCATGCAGGTAATGGCTTTGTAAGGTCTGGGGAAAGAAGAAAAATGTTTTTTTTAAGATCCAGGAACCTTTTTGTACGGCATGATGAAAGAAAACTAACAGAAACATCAAGGCAGCAGCTATCTCCCATAAAAGGAAAAAAGAAACCTAAATCCTGTCATGGCCATAATCCTTAATATCAGCTATAACATTCAATATGCAATAACCCCAGTAGAACTTTAGAAAATACTTTGTTAATATTTCTCACTTATGTACAAATGAGACTGGCATATGCTAATTAGTGTTTCTATAACTGGGATATATTATGTCCAAAAGCAAAATACTGCAGATGCTGGAAATCTGAAATAAAAACAGAAAATGCTGGAAATACTCAGCAGGTCAGGCAGCATCTGTGGAGCAAGAAACAGAGTTAACATTTCAGGTCAATGACCTTTCGTCAGAACTGGAAAAAGCTAGAGATATAACAGATTTTAAGCAAGTGCAGTGGCAGGGAAAGAGCGGAGGGGAGGAAAGAACAAAAGGGAAGGTCTGTGATAGGATGGAACAGGGGAAAATGACAAAAGGTGTGATTGTATAAAGCAAAAGGAGATGGTAATGGGACAAGTAAAGAAACAAAAGATGGGTCTTGAAGAGATGTAAATGAGAATGGCAGAATCATCAACAGTTGCCATCTGAAAAAATAGGGGCCGAGGTTATAGTCCGAAATTGTTGAACACGATGTTGAGTCCAGAAGGCTATAAAGTGCCTAACCGAAAGATGAGGTGCTGTTCCTCGAGACTATGTTGAGCTTTGTTTGAAGTGTTTAAGGCCGAGGACAAAGAGGTCACAGTGGGAGTGGAGCGGAGAAAAGTGACAGGTGACCGGAAGCTCGGGGTCACGCTTACGGACTGAATGGAGTTGTTCCGCAAAGCAGTCACCCAATCTGCGTTTGGTTTCCCCAATGTAGCGAAGCCTGCATCGTGAGCAGCGAATACAGTATACTAAATTACAAGAAGTACAAGTAAATCGCTGTTTCACCTGGAAGGGGTGTTTTAGGGCCCTGGACAGTGGGAAGGGAGGAGGTAAAAGAGCAGGGGTTGCATCTCCTGCGCTTGCTTGGGAAGGTGCCGTGGGAAAGGGAGGGGTTGTTGGGGGTGATTGAGGAGTGGACCAGGGTGTCGCAGAGGGAGCGGTCCCCTCGGAATGCTGAAGGGGGAGGGTTTGGTGGTGGGATCATGCTGGAGGTGGTGGAAATGGCAGAAGATGATCCGTTGAATGTGCAGGGTGGTGGGGTGAATGGTGAGGACAAAGGGAACCTTATCATGGTTTTGGGAGGGAGGGGAAGGGGTGAGAGCAGAAGTGCGGGAAATGGAACAGACATGGTCAAGGGTCATGTCAACCACGGAAGAGGGGAATCCTCGGTTGAGGAAAAAGGATGACATATTGGAAGCACTAGTATGGAAGGTGGCATCATCAGAACAGATGCAACGGAGATGGAGAAACTGGTAGCATGGAATAGAGTCCTTACAGGAAGCGGGATGGAGGAAGTGTAGTCCAGGTAGCTGTGGGAGTCAGTGGGCTTAAAGTTGATATTTCTCAATAGCCTATCCCCAGAAATGGAGACAGAGAAGTTGGTGAAGGGAAGGGAAGAGTTGGAGATGGACCATGTGAAGGTGAGAGAAGGGCAGAAATTGGAAGCAAAGTCAATGAAATTTTCTAGTTCAGGGCGAGAGCAGGAAATGGCACCGAT
The DNA here is from genome assembly GCF_052327205.1 of Somniosus microcephalus. Lineage (NCBI taxonomy): Eukaryota > Metazoa > Chordata > Chondrichthyes > Squaliformes > Somniosidae > Somniosus > Somniosus microcephalus. The sequence goes on along the minus strand of NC_140989.1, from coordinate 151,613,641 downwards.
ACAGTCAAAAAGAGATGAGGGAGGGGACCTGAGTTGGACTGGAACAAAGAATGTTCCACGTATTCCACGAAAAGGCAGGCATAGCTAGGGCCCATTCGGGTTTCCATTGCAACACCTTTAATTTGGAGGAAATGAGTGGAGTCAAAGGAGAAGTTGTTCAATGTGAGAACAAGTTCAGCCAGGCGGAGGATGGTGGTGGTGGATGGGGACTGGTTGGGCCTCTGTTCAAGGAAGAATCAGAGCGCCCTCAGGCCATCCTGGTGGGGGATGAGTCATAGAGTCATAGGGCTAGATTTTCAGTATAGACAGTTTTGGGGCGCTAAGCTTAGCGCCCACCTGAAGTTATCACCCGCCCCAAAGTAGCGCCCCGTTGCCGGAAATTCAGTGGCTTCGCCCTAAGAGGTTGGTGGAGCGCTAAAAGAGGCGTTCCACTAGTATCTTTAGGCGCTAAGCCGGCGGTGGAGAGCGCAACACCCGAGCTCGGGCGCAGCGCACGGCAGACACTCTGGTGCCAGTGAGCTCTTAAAGGGGAAGGGTGCATGTATTTTTTTAGGAGGAGGAGGAGGAGGAGGAGGAGGAGGAGGAGGAGGAGGGGAGGAGGAGGAGGAGGAGGAGGAGGAGGAGGAGGAGGAGGAGGAGGAGGAATGATTGGTGCCCGGAAACATAAATACCAACACACAGCTTACATCCACACAACACATGCAGAGTGCCTTTTGTACGAGCGCCCTTTAATTTGCGCTCCCCAGGGTGTGTTGCGTTCCATTTTACAAACGCTCTGGACGCCAGGCGCACAATGGGGCGGTCCGACTGAAGTTTGGATTCGGGGCGGCCAAAGGGCGTTGCACGAGGATGTGACGTCATTTTCTGCGCGCGCATCCGGCCGGCCGCTAAACTTTGCGCCGGCGCTAACGGGCAACTTAATTTGGGGCGGGGCGCAAACTGCGCTGCGCCCAGGCGCTACACGCATAGCGCCCGAAAATCACTTCTCTTAAGGCGCTAACTGCTGGCGCAAGCAACTGAAAATCTAGCCCATAGAGTTATACAGCACGGATAGAGGCCCTTCGGCCCATCGTGTCCGCGCCGGCCATCAAGCCCTGTCTAATCTAATCCCATATTCCAGCATTTGGTCCGTAGCCTTGTATGTTATGGCATTTCAAGTGCTCATCCAAATGCTTCTTAAATGTTGTGAGGGTTCCTGCCTCCACAACCCTTTCAGGCAGTGAGTTCCAGACTACAACCACCCTCTGGGTGAAAAAGTTCTTTCTCAAATCCCCTCTAAACCTCCCGCCCTTTACCTTGAATCTATGCCCCCTAGTTATTGACCCCTCTACTAAGGGAAAAAGCTCCTCCGCATCCATCCTATCTATGCCCCTCATAATTTTGTACACCTCAATCATGTCCCCCCTCAGCCTCCTCTGCTCCAAGGAAAACAAACCCAATCTGCCCAGTCTCTCTTCATAGCTGAAGCGCTCCAGCCCTGGTAACATCCTGGTGAACCTCCTCTGCACCCTCTCTAACGCGATCACACCCTTCCTGTAGTGTGGCGACCAGAACTGCACACAGTATTCCAGCTGTGGCCTAACCAGTGTTTTATACAGCTCCATCATAACCTCCTTGTTCTTATATTCAATGCCTCGGCTAATGAAGGCAAGTATCCCATATGCCTTTTTTACCACCTTATCCACCTGTTCCGCCGCCTTCAGGGATCTGTGTACTTGCACACCCAGATCCCTCTGACCCTCCGTCTTGCCTAGGGTCTTTCCATTCATTGTGTATTCCCTTGCCTTGTTAGTCCCCCCAAAGTGCATCACCTCGCACTTTTCTGGGTTAAATTCCATTTGCCACTGTTCCGCCCATCTGACCAACCCATCTACATCGTCCTGCAGACTGAGGCTACCCTCCTCGCTATTTACCACCCTACCAATTTTTGTATCATCCGCGAACTTACTGATCATACCTTTTACATTCATATCCAAGTCATTAATGTAGACCACAAACAGCAAGGGACCCAGCACCGATCCCTGTGGTACCCCACTGGCCACAGGCTTCCAGTCACAAAAACAACCTTCGACCATTACCCTCTGCCTTCTGCCACTAAGCCAGTTTTGTATCCAACGTGCCAAGGCACCCTGGATTCCATGGGCTCTTACCTTCTTGACCAGTCTCCTGTGCGGGACTTTATCGAAGGCCTTACTGAAATCCATGTATACCACATCCACTGCGTTACCCTCATCCACACACCTAGTCACCCCCTCAAAAAATTCAATCAAATTAGTCAGACATGATCTTCCCCTGACAAAGCCATGTTGACTATCCCTGATTAATCCTTGCCTCTCCAAGTGGAGACAAATTTTGTCCCTCAGAATTTTTTCCAATAATTTTCCTACCACTGATGTTAGGCTCACTGGCCTGTAGTTCCCCGGTTTTTCCCTACTACCCTTCTTGAATAATGGTACTACATTAGCGGTTCTCCAGTCCTCTGGCACATCCCCTGTGGCCAGAGAGGTCCTGAATATATGTGTTAGAGCCCCCGCAATCTCTTCCTTTGCCTCACACAGCAGCCTGGGATACATTTCATCCGGGCCTGGGGATTTATCCATTTTTAGGCCAGCTAAAACCGCCAATACCTCCTCCCTCTCGATGTTAATATGTTCGAGCATATCACAGTCCCCCCGCCCTATTTCTATGTCTACATCGTCCTTCTCCATAGTGAAAACAGAATGCAAAAATTCATTTAGAACCCCTCCTACATCTTCCGGCTCCACACACAGATTGCCACTTTTGTCCCTAATGGGCCCTATTTTTTCCCTAGTTATCCTCTTACCCTTAATATACTTATAAAACATCTTAGGATTTTCCTTTATTTTGCTCGCCACTGTTATTTCATGGCCCCTCCTTGATCTCCTAATTTCTTTTTTAAGTATCCCCCTGCACTTTTTGTACTCCTCTAGGGCTTCCTCCGTCTTTAGCCTTTTGTACCTACCAAAAGCCCTCCTTTTTTTCCTAATCCATTCTCGTATATCCCCTGACATCCAAGGTTCCCTGTGGTTTTTGGAACCACCCTTGACCTTTACGGGAACATGTTGCCATTGTATGATCTCAATCTCCCTTCTGAAAGCCTCCCATTGCTCCGATGCGGATTTTCCTACAAGTAGCTGATCCCAGTCCATTTTGGCCAGACCCTGCCTTATCCTATTAAAATCGGCCTTCCCCCAATTTAGAACCTTTATTTCCGGCCCATCCCTGTCCTTTTCCATGACCACCTTAAATCTTACCATACTATGGTCACTATCACCAAAGTGCTCACCTACTAGCACTTTTTCCACTTGGCCGGCCACATTCCCTAGAATTAGGTCCAGTACCGCCCCCTCTCTTGTAGGACTTTCTACATGCTGGCTCAAAAAGCTCTCCTGGATGCACTTTTAGAATTCTACACCCTCTAAGCCTTTCACACTCTGACTATCCCAGTTAATATTGGGGAAGTTGAAATCCCCCATTATTATTACCCTATTATTTGCACATTTCTCTGAGATTTGCCTACATATCTGTTCCTCTATCTCCCCCTGACTGTTTGGAGGCCTATAGTACACTCCCAGCAAAGTGCTTGCCTCCTTTTTGTTTTTAAGCTCCACCCATATGGCCTCATTGGAGGAACCTGCTAATATATTATCCCTCCTTACTGCAGTAATTGACTCCTTAATTAATATTGCGACACCCCCTCCTCTTATACCTCCCCCTCTGTCTCACCTGAAGATTCTGTACCCCGGAATATTGAGCTGCCAGTCTTGCCCCTCCCTCAACCATGTCTCCGTGATAGCAACAATATCATACTCCCATGTGTTTATCAACACCTTCAGTTCATCCACCTTATTTGCAAGACTCCTTGCATTAAAATAGATGCCATCCAGCCTTGCCCTTATATGTGTAGAGGGTGTAGAGGGATTGGATGTCCATAGTGAAAAGGAGACAGTTGGGGCCAGGAAACTGGAAACTGTTAAAGTGGCGGAGGGCGTTGGAAGAGTCATGGATGTATTATGTCCAACTTGGTGCCTCTACTCTGTGAGTCCAAGTACTCATCCTTAGTGTGAAGTTGGTTGATTGTGTGTTCCACTGATTGTGGTATCATGGCTAGAGGGGAGACCAAACACAGCAACTTCTTCAGTAAAAGATCATGACTCGGGTTAGATTGTTGGCAATGCTGATGTTTCAGTGTCCAGAACATTTTTATCTTCTGCCATTTCACAAGAGGATATACAGGCTACTGTTCTTAATTTGCCAGATGTGTGGTGTGCAGCTGATTTCACCACAGTATGAATTGCCCAGTCATTTTTTTAATCAATGTGTCATCCTTAAATTTCTGATAATCCTATCTGCAATGCATACTGAAAGCCACTGTTGATGTTGATTGAATAAACACATTAAATGGACAGCTGACAGCTCTTATATTAGTTACACTTGACTACAAGGTAGACACAGATGAGCAAGGCCATTTGGCCACTTTAGCTCATCCATCTAGAAACGCCCAACAATGCCCTAATCACAGTATCTAAAAAACACATGACACGGACTATGGACAGCTTCATAAATGATCCTTAAATGATTCTAGGGTTTTATCTCCACTACCTTGTCCAAAACTCCATTTAGAAGATCACAAGGTAGATACAGCTGAGGGAGATCATTAGAACAAATGAGTTCATCCATCTAAATGCAAAACATTTTTTTCGTCAAATGATCTAACTGTCTCTTGGATGAGTCTAAGATTATTACCTTCACTATCCTACCAGGAAGACCATTTTGAATGTTAACAACTCTTTCAATGGAATGAAAATCAGGTGGCTCAACCATGGCTAACAAGGGAAATTAGGGATAGCATAAGATCCAAGGAGAGGACATATAAATTGGCCAGAAAAAGCAGTAAACCTGAGGATTGGGAGCAGTTTAGGATTCAACAAAAGAGGACAAAGGGATTAATTAAGAAGGGGAAAATAGAATATGAGAGTAAGCTTTCAGGGAACATAAAAACTGACTGTAAAAGCTTTGATAGATATGTGAAGAGAAAAAGATTGGTGAAGTCAAGCGTAGGTCCCTTGCAGTCCAAATCAGGGGAATTTATAATGGGGAACAAAGAAATGGCAGACCAATTAAATATATATTTTGGTTCTGTCTTCACAAAGGAGGACACAAATAACTTCCCAGAGATGTCAGGGAACATAGGATCTGATGAAAGGGAGGAACTGAAAGAAATCAGTATTTGTAGGGAAATGGTGTTAGGGAAATTGATGGGATTGAAGGCCGATAAATCCCCAGGGCCGGATAATCTACATCCTAGGGAACTTAAGGAAGTGGCCCTAGAAATAGTAGATGCATTGCTGATCATCTTCCAACATTCGATGGAATCTGGAACAGTACCCATGGATTGGAAGGTAGCTAATATTACCCCACTATTCAAAAAAGGTGGTAGAGAGAAAACGTGGAATTACAGACCAGTAAGCCTGACATCGGTAGTGGGGAAAATGCTAGAGTCCATTATAAAAGATGTAATAGCAGAGCACTAGGAAAACAGTGACAGGATCGGACAAAGTCAACATGGATTTACAAAAGGTAAATCGTGCTTGACTAATCTACTGGAATTTTTTGAGGTAAAATAGATAAGGGAGAACAAGTGGATGTGGTGTATTTGGACTTTCAGAAGGCTTTCAATAAGGTCCCACATAAGAGATTAGCATGTAAAGTTAAGGCACATGGGATTGGGGGCAAGGTACTGACTTGGATAGAGAACTGGTTGGCAGACAGGAAGCAAAGAGTTGGAATAAACGGGTCTTTTTCCGAGTGGCAGGCAGTGACTAGTGTAAAGTCTGTGGGTTGTTTAGTTAATTAATACACAGACTACCAGAGTAACTTAAAACAGGACTTTACTATTCGAAGGTCAGGGCGAATCTGCCAAATAAATCCTGACACAGCACTTATATACCGGTGTGGTCACCGTCGGTATTACAGTATACAGAAGCCAACAAAGTAGAGCCACACCTAAAATAGTTCTCTTAAAGGTGAACGGTTACATACAATGGTTTTCTTAAAGGTAGACGGATACATACACTACAATCCTCCCTTTTTAGCTTACAACATACTTAGTCCCCCATTAAACATAACATATATTCAACTTCATGTAAAACAATTCACAGGTATAATCTATGCGGGAAACAGTTTACAGATTCAGTCTCTGCGGGAACAGTTCACAGGTTCAGTCTCTGGTCTTGACTCGGTCCGAACAACATCTCTGTGGTGTAGCCGGTTCACATTGCTAGCGTGACTCATCCAATAGTCTTTCCCTTGACTTAACAGCTTGAACTTCCGTCCTGCTGAACCAGCAGTGCTGACTTTTACAAACAGCTGGACTGCCTTGGTAATTTTTCCTACTTGCCAACTGATTTGGCTCCCTTCGTAGGGCCCACGTACATGATCTGGTAGAAGTGATAATGATTTAGATGGTTATCACCTTCTGCTTCGTCTTTTTCTTTTCTGCTTCTTGGAGACTCTCGGGGCTCCCTTATCAGCTGCCAGCTGTAGCGCCACCATCTCCCTATGTTCCTTAGACTTTAAGTGCTTCATCCTGATTTCTGCACTTTGGGAGTTTTCATCACAAGCTGGGCAGACCAAGTCCTCGTAATATTCCGTGTCACTCAACAGGTCATGGTAATATTCGGTGTCGTCCTGAACTAGTCTAGCGAGAGGGCCTGCTACTTCTTCCTTACCCAACTGGACGTTAGCCGACTGTTGTTCCCTCCCTAGACATCTTTCCTGAAGAGACTTCTTCATGCGTTCATATGCATCCCGCTCTTCCTGGGTTTCCTGCAAATCCTTCACTAATGACCTCATTTGTGATTTCAATACTTCCCCTTCCATCGGGGATTAATTGATCGGGCTATTCAATCCTTCTACTGGAGCAGCTGTTTCAACATTCTGTTGTTCACCTAGACGTGATTCAGCGTACTTTTGGCATCCCAGTAAAATCTGTGTTGCAACCTCAGCTATTTCCATAACTTTTGAGAGCTCCGAACTCCTTCCCTTTGAAGATTGAAGCTCGTGTTCAGATTGTTCCCATTGCAGAGTCTTGTCCCTCAGCATATGAAGGAGTTGGCTGACCGTTAACTCTTCCACGGGAACACTGTGGATCAGAGTCTTCTCCATTTCATCCACCTTTTCCTCCAATGCTTTCACCTTCTTTTCCTCTTGTACTTTGGCTTTCAGCGCTCGGAGAAGTTGTGCCTTGATGCTCTCTAGCTCATGTTCAGGGGCCATTCTTACAGTCTCTGTGTTTCTTACAGTTTCCTTTTCTTCCACTGAAAGGATTCCCAGTTGAATCTGTTCTTCAAGTTGTTGAACCTCGGTCATTGCCGCCTCATATTTGTCTTGGGTTTCCTTCAATATTTTTATGAGTTCTTGGGCATCTTGTCTTTCATGTTCTGCCATGTCTTTCACCTCTAATTTCTCATCTATGGGTGGAACTTCTACCGATGAGTCTGTCTTGGCCTTGAGCTCATCAAGAATTTCCTGCAGCCTTTGGACTTCTTGCTCATGTTCAGCCTTTAGTTGCTCATATGCTTCTACTGAAACTAGCTTTTTGGAGGTTGCCGAGTTAATCCCCTCCAGGATTGTAGCCTGGGCCTATTCATACTGTTCCTTCAACTTCTCAAACTCTGCTTGTAAGGAGTCGTAGAGAAGAATGGGAATAAAATCCTGGCTTCCTGAAGATCCCTCTTCATTTGCTCCTTCCTGCAAATATTCTAACTCCTGAGCAGCATAAGGGAGATGTGATCGGTAATTGGTCACAATGGCTCTATGGTCGCTCTCTGCTTGAGCTAGCTGCTTCTGTTGTCTTTCCAGATTCTCCCATTCGGTGTCATAGAACTTTTTCATTGTTTTCATCTCTTGTTCGAGACGGTAACTCACTTGTTCTACTTGCTGTCGTAATTTGAAATAAAGTTGAGTCCGAGCTCGGTGTTCGTCAGTCATGGATATGTCCGTAACTTGAACAGACTCAGAATTCTCTGTCAAACTATGTTGTCGTTGTTCGGTGGAGTTCTGTTCTGAAACTTTGTTCTTCTCTGGAGCATAAGCCTTTATGCATGCCTTCGTTCTTCCAACCTTAGTCGGCAAGTCCATTTTAGCCTTGTCTTTCATATTTGGGTTGGTCTTATCATCATCCGTTTCAGAATCTGAGCTGATTGTCTGCACCGAGTCCTCACTCGTTATGGCTTTTAGATAGTGCCATTCCATGTCTATTTTCTTGATCCACTCCCGTCCCAGAAGTGGTGGTCCTCCCTCAGATAGTACGTATAAGTTCATTCTTGGGTGTTCTTTACCCCCATCTCTCACCTTGACTCTTATCTTCCCCATGGGGTATACTTTATGCCCCGTGTATGTCTGCAATACGAACTTGGTATCTCTTAAGGGTATATGTGAGAATAGCCGGTGGTAATCCCTTCGATTTATGACTGATAGAGCTGATCCAGTGTCCAACTCCATTTTCACTTGGACTCCAGCTATTTTTAGCATGACCCAGATAGTTTGTAGGTCAGCATCCTTACTCACATTGTGAATTCTCAGACTGCCCAGCTCCTGGCCGTTTGGGTCTGAGTCCGAATTCTGTTCGTCTGAACTCTTCTCAGCCACCTTGTGTACCTTGTTGTACTTTTCCTGTGATGGCTTCCTTTGGTTGTTGGTCTTCTTCCCTGACCGGCATACCTTAGCTATGTGACCCAGTTTGCCACATTTCCTACATTCCTGGTTCTTAAACCAGCATTGGTTCTGGTCGTGTGTTGTCTTCCCACAACAATAGCATTTTGTTGTACTCGAGGTAATTTGATCCACACTGAGTGCCGCTGCCTTTAGCTGCATTTCCGCAGTTCCCTTCGCTGCAGCTTCGTGCGATGCTGCAATAAGGACAGCCCTGTCAAGTGTAAGGTCGTTCTCTTCGAGTAGTCGCTTTTGCGTTCCTTCCTTTGACAACCCGCACACGAACTTGTCTCGCAATGCCTCTGTCAGATTCCCTCCAAACTGGCAGTGTTTCGCTAGTCTACGCAGTTCGACCAAGTATTCTGCGTTGCTTTCGTCTTTCCTCTGCGTTCTCACATAGAATTTGAATCGCTCCGCCAACATCAACGGTGTGGGGTTCAAGTGATCCTTCAGAACAGTCACAATATCATCGAAAGTCTGATCCGCCGGTTTAGCTGGTGCTAGTAGATGCTTCAATAGCCCGTATGTCTTCGCGCCCATCGAGTCTAGCAAGGTTATAGCTTTGTCATCTTCTTCTATTTTATTGGCCTCACAATAGATCTCAATGCGTTCCACATACGTGGCCCAGTCTTCTACCTCGGAATTAAAATCGTTGATGTTACCACGCTTAGGCATCTTCCTCTCTTCCTGATAACACCACGAATTATTTCTTTAAATTTTCTTTTCTTTTTTTTTCCAAGATGGCGGTTCCCGCAAAAATGGCGGTTTCCCGCGCTTATCTTCTCTCCCTGCCCACTTCAATGGCGGTTTCCCGCTTCTGTCTTCTTCCCCGCCCAATGGCGGCTTCCCACGTTTCTTCCCTAGCGGGAGGGGTACACTTTCCCCACGGGCGACGGCCGCTGGCTTTCAGGTTCACAGCCTGCGCGTCGGCTTCAGGGCTTTCCCTTTTCTCGGCAGGGCAACCGGCGCTGGGTACACCCCGTTGACGGCGAACAGTTTCAGCCGCTGGGCTGGCTCTCGCTCGGTTCCCCTTGCTCGGGCTCTGTCTCTCTCCAGCTCGCTCGGCTCTACCGGCGCTGGGTACACCCCGTTGACGGAGAACAGTTTCAGCCGCTGGACTGGCTCTCGCTCAATTCCCCCTTGGTCGGCTCTGCCTCTCCCGCTCACTCGGCTCCCAATCGCGCCTCCCAGCCCTCTCGCAGTCCGGTGCTTCCCTCCCCGGCTGCGGCTGAATTTATCTCTTCCCGCGCCTATGCTCCCGGTCGCAGCGCTTCGTGGCTTCGGTCGCTGCCCGGCCTTTTTCGCCAGTCGCGGTCTAGCTGTCTCACGACGCCGTTGCGTCCCCCAGCCTGTCTGTACCGCGGCTTCCTTGCTCCACGCTGCCCCAGTCTCAGCGCCTCTGGACCCGACTTCTGTCCGGCTCCTTTCCCCCTCGAACGTGGTTGAGTGCACCGCCCTTATCCTCCGGTTATTCTTTTTACTTTCCCTTACTCACAGTCACCGTGGCCGCCTTGCTTCTCGTGCTGATCGGCTCACTCCTCACCGTGGCAGAAGAGACAGTCAGTGCCTGTTGCTGATGGAAGTCTTTGTCTCTAACTTCTTCTTCCTTTCTAGTTCTGCAGCCTCGAGTTTTCTCCCAGCAGAACGACGAGGGCGGTTGCCTCTTCTCGACGCTCGTTAACTGCTTCGGAAGTATTGTTGCCGCAGGGTACGATCGGACTCGTCGCCACTGTAAAGTCTGTGGGTTGTTTAGTTAATTAATACACAGACTACCAGAGTAACTTAAAACAGGACTTTACTATTCGAAGGTCAGGGCGAATCTGCCAAATAAATCCTGACACAGCACTTATATACCGGTGTGGTCACCGTCGGTATTACAGTATACAGAAGCCAACAAAGTAGTGCCACACCTAAAATAGTTCTCTTAAAGGTGAACGGTTACATACAATGGTTTTCTTAAAGGTAGACGGATACATACACTACAACTAGTGGGGTACCGCAGGGATCGGTCCTTGGACCCCAGCTATTCACAAGATATATATTAATGATCTAGACAAGGGAACTAGATGTAATATCTCCAAATTTGCAGATGACACAAAGCTGGGTGGGCATGTGTGCTGTGAGGAGGATGCCGAGAAACTCCAGGATGATTTGGACAGGTTGGGTGATTGTCAGAAGCATGGCAGATGCAATATAACGTGGATAAATGTGAGGTTATCCACTTTGGTGGCAAAAACAGGAAGGCAGTTTATTATCTGAATGGCAATAGATTGGGAGAAGGGGAAGTGCAATGAGACCTGGGTGTCCTTGTGCACCAGTCGCTGACGGTAAGCATGCAGGTGCAGCAGGTGGTTAAGAAGGCAAATGGTATGTTGGCCTTCATAGCGAGAGGGTTTGAGTACAGGAACAAGGATGTCTTGCTTCAGTTGTACAGGGCCTTGGTGAGACCACATCTTGAGTATTGTGTGCAGTTTTGGTCGCCTTATCTGAGGAAGGATGTTCTTGCCATGGAAGGAGTTCAGCGAAGATTCACCAGGCTGATACCTGGGATGGCAGGAATGACGTATGAGGAAAGATTGGGTCGATTGGGCTTATACTCGCTGGAGTTTAGAAGAATCAAATCAAAATCAAATCAAATCAACTTTTATAGTCATTGTTAGTGCACAAGTGCAGTACAACGAAATGTAGGATTGAGGCTCCCGAGAGTGTACATTTAGATTAAGACATTTAAACATTCAACATACATTTGGCTTGTATACATTAACATAAACATAACCATAATAAAGTGCATCGGCAGATGTGCAGGCTTTAGAGTTTATTTGTGGAGTTCAGTAGGATGACAGCCCTGGGAAAGAAGCTGTTCCTAAATCTGGTCGTACGGGTGCAAATGCATCTGTAGCATCTCCCAGATGGCAGTAGGGCGAATAGACTGTGGCTGGGGTGGGTAGGGTCTTTGATGATGGACCGTGACCTCCGTAAACAGCGTTTCTGGTATATGTGCTCTATGGTCGGTAGCCGGGTGCCGGTAATGCGTTGGGCAGTTTTGACTACCCGCTGCAGTGCTTTCCGGTCATAGTAGCTACAGCTGCCATACCATACTGTGATACAGTTTGTCAGGATGCTCTCTATTGTGCAGCGGTAAAAGTTAGTGAGGATCAGGGGTGACAGGTTACATCCCTTCAGCCTCCTTAGGAAATATAGGCACTGCTGGGCCTTCTTCACCAGAGAGGAGGTATTGAGGGACCAGGAGAGGTCTTCCGTGATGTGGACTCCGAGGAACTTAAAGCTGTCCACCCTTTCCACCACAGCCCCATTGATGTGGTTGGGGGTGTGACTTCCGCCTTTAGACTTCCTGAAGTCCACAATGATTTCTTTGGTTTTCTTGATGTTAAGGGCCAGGTTGTTATCGGCGCACCACCTCACGAGATGCTGGACCTCCTCCCTGTAGGCTGACTCATCGTTGTTGGTGATCTGGCCTACTACCGTGGTATCATCCGCAAACTTGATGATGGTGTTGGAACCATGAACAGACACACAGTCGTGGGTGAAGAGGGAGTAGAGGAGGGGGCTCAGCACACATCCTTGTGGGGCCCCCGTGTTCAGGGTCGGGGGGGGGGAGGTGTGGTTACCTAATTTGACAGACTGGGGTCTGTTTGTTAGGAAGTCCAGGGTCCAGTTGCAGAGGGAAGTGTTCAGGCCAAGAGTTTGGAGTTTGGTGGCCAGCTTGTTGGGGACGATAGTGTTGAATGCTGAGCTGTAGTCTATGAACAGCATTCTGATGTAGGTCTCCTTACCATCTAAGTGATTCAGTGCCGAGTGTAGAGCAGTTGTGATTGCATCCTCCGTTGATCTGTTTGCACGATAGGCAAACTGGTGTTGGTCAAGAGAGGTGGGAACACTGGCTTTGATGTGAGCCAGGACCAGTTTCTCAAAACACTTCGTTATGATGGGTGTGAGTGCGACAGGTCGATAGTCGTTCAGGCACGTCACAGCCATTTGTTTTGGCACAGGAATAATGGTAGCGGGGATCTCATTGAAACTTATAAAATTCTAACAGGACTAGGCAGACTAGATGCAGGAAGGATGTTCCCGATGGCGGGGAATCCAGAACCAGGGGTCACAGTCTAAGGATAAGGGGTAAGCCATTTAGGACAGAAATGAGGAGGAATTTCTTCCCCCAGAGAGTGGTGAACCTGTGGAATTCTCTACCACAGAAGGCAGTAGAGGCCAATTCATTAAATATATTCAAGAAGGAGTTGGGTATATTTCTTAAGGCTAAAGGGATCAAGGGGCATGGGGAGAAAGCAGTACCAGGTACTGAATTTGGATGATCAGCCATGATCGCATTGAATGGCGGAGCATGCTCGAGGGGCTGAAATGTTGCACTGTATCTCTCCAAGCTTGAGTGTACCACAACTTTCTATGTGCTGTAGACATCCGATACTATCAGGCTATTACCAAAGATGGAGGATGACCTTCTTTCCCCCTCCCATCCTTCGTGATCAGTTAGATCTGTTACTCTGTCAGTCTCAGGTTCCATCACCTCTTCCGTACAGATGGCATTTTTAGAAGTCTGGTATAACTGTGTGGCAATGTTTTGAAACCAATATTGTTAAATTAAAGGTGTTGTTATGGGAACCCGCATGGGCCCTAGCTATGCCTGCCTGTTCATGGGACATGTGGAACATTCTTTGTTCCAGTCCTACTCAGGTCCCCTCCCTCACCTCTTTTTCTGGTACATCGATGACTGTATTGGTGCCGTTTCCTGCTCTCGCCCTGAACTGGATAAGTTCATTCACTTTACTTCCAATTTCCACCCTGCCCTCACCTTCACATGGTCCATCTCCGACTCTTCCCTTCCCTTCCTTGACTTCTCCGTCTCCATTTCTGGCGATCGGCTTTCAACAAACATCCACTACAAGCCCACCGACTCCCACAGCTACCTGGACTACACTTCCTCCCACCCCGCTTCCTGTAAGGACTCTATTCCATTCTCCCAGTTTCTCCGTCTCCGCCGTGTCTGTTCTGACGATGCCACCTTCCATACTAGTGCTTCTGACATGTCTTCCTTTTTCCTCAACCGAGGATTCCCCTCTACTGTGGTTGACACGGCCCTTGATCGTGTCCGTTCTATTTCCCGCACTTCTGCTCTCACCCCTGCCCCTCCCTCCCAGAACCATGATAGGGTTCCCCTTGTCCTCACCTTTCACCCCACCAGCCTCCACATTCAACGGATCATCCTCCGCCATTTCCGCCACCTCCAATGTGATCCCACCACCAAACACATCTTCCCCTCACCTCCTCTTTCAGCATTCCGAAGGGACCGCTCCCTCCGCGACACCCTGGTCCACTCCTCTATCACCCCCAACAGCCCTGCTCCTTCACCTGGCACCTTCCTGTGCAAGCGCAGGAGATGCAACACATGCCCTTTTCCCTCCTCCCTTCCCACTGTCCAGGGTCCCAAACACCCCTTCCAGGTGAAACAGCGATTTACTTGTACTTCTTGCAATTTAATATACTGTATTCGCTGCTCACGATGCGGTCTCCTCTACATTGGGGAGACCAAACGCAGATTGGACGACCGCTTTGCGGAACACCTCCGTTCAGTCCGTATGGGTGACCCTAAGCTTCCAGTCGCCTGTCACTTTAATTCACCGCTTCACTCCCACTCTGATCTCTCTGTCCTCGGGCTATTGCATTGTTCCAATGAAGCTCAACGTAAGCTCGAGGAACAGCACCTCATCTTTCGATTGGGCACTTTGCAGCCTTCCGGACTCAACATTGAGTTCAACAATTTCAAATAATTATCCCTGCCCCCATTTTTCATGCAGTATGATTTTTGCAATTCCCATTTGTAACATTTTATCTTTCCTGCCTCTTACAAAAGTACAGGATGTTCTTTCTACTCCTTCCCCCCCGGTCTCTGCACCTGCTTAATATCTGTTACATCTCCAGCTTTTTCCAGTTCTGATGAAGGGTCCCAGACCTGAAACGTTAACTCTGTTTCTCTCTCCACGGATGCTGCCTGGCCTGCTGAGTATTTCCAGCATTTTCTGTTATTTGTTATACATCCCGCTTGATTTTCCTTTCCATTGAGTTCACTGGAAAGGAAAATTGGGAAATGTTTATAACAAGAGGCCTGTCCAATACATTATACATTATCCATTTTACATTATCATTAAAAGTTAAAATGACACCCCAAGAGTTTAATTTTTGACTGGCTAAATTACTTTACAGAGGAATTAAATCCTGGTGTTCCTTTACCATTGTCCATAAATTGCCAGGCAAAAGGAATGAGACACAAGCAACTACAGACCCATTAGTCTTACTTCAATTCTGTTTAAAATAATAGATTCAATTATCAGGAGTACAGCTGAGATTAGTGTATAATGATAGCTTAATTAACAACAGTCAACATGGATTTACAAAGGGCATATCCTGCCTGACCAACCTCCTTGATTCCTTTGAAAAAGTGACATCCCAATTAACTGTGGCAAGCCCTACAAATGTGCTGTACCTGGACTTTCAGAAGGCTATCAAGTTAAGCCTATATCTGGAGGAATTCAGGTTAAGTTGTGGGTATGGATAAGAAATTGACTGAAGGGTAGAAATCAATGGGTACGTATTAACATACTACAGGAATTGCATCAGAATGAGGTGGGAAGTCTGGAGTGGGGTGGTGTTGGAACGCCCATGTTTCTATTTTAAGTCAACAGCTTGGATTCCGAAATCCAATGCAAAGTAGGACTAGGAGCCACAGTTTCAAAATAGTAAACTTTAGGACTGATATCAGGAAGTTCTTCACATCAAGAGTGATCAATACATGGAAAGGACTCCCAGATAGAGTAGTGGAAGAGAAAAGTCTGGGATCATTTAAGAACCAATTAAATGCTGCAATGGGGGGACTTTAGATTCCATCCTGGATTATGAACTAAGATGGGCTGAATATCTTTCCTCGTTCGTAATTACCTTGGGATCACCTGAGCACTCTTCTTGGCTAATAACTCTGCATAACCAACACATAGTCACCATCAAATAATATTGATTACAATACAATAAAAGAAACACTGTCAATGTGTTCGACAAATAAATTCTGAATTTAAAATCATCAGAGACCCCAAATTCTTCATTATATGTTTCATGATGATGGTGTTAAAACCAAGGAATATACGAATTTTTAATTGGATCATTAGGCTCAAACTGCACATATTACAACAATTGGCAATACTTTTAATAACTCTATTTGTAGCAAATGTACTTTTGTCCATATGCAATTTTGTTTCAATAAATATTCTTAAATTTTGAAGTACTGTGCAATATGATTTATGCAGTAATATAAGAGATTTGTGCAGAAGTGACAGATACATGGGACTGATTTCAAAACTATGAATTCATTTTAACAGTCAGATACCACTGATAAACTATTTGTGCTTCATTCTTACAGAGCCAACCATCACTTAACCCTCCAGGTGAGTTTACAGCTCCAACATCATCTAACCATCCAGGTGAGGTTATAGTTCCAACATCATCTAATCCCTATTGAGCCTGCCTAATTGTTTAATGGGTAAATAATACTGAGCCATACAATTCAAGAAACTACCAGGTTCATTCCACAGTCTGTGCTGAGTTACTTGATTTCAGTGAGTGCAGCAGTGGAGATGCTCCAATGTCACATGGGTTGATGGGTTAGTGAGGATAAAGAGCAGTTCGAGTTTCTGCTCCTGATGCCAGCCAGTGACCACCACCTGGAAAGTGCATGCCCATGGGCAGTAGATGGGAATAGTGATGACCCAAATGGATAAAATAACTTGCCAACATTCACAGACCAGGCATGCACATGAAGAAAGGCAACGAGGGTAAGGTTGAGGGAGGGCTGTCACCACCCTGGAACCTTAGCCAAAAATGTATCAGTATTTTCAGGAAAAGGGAAAAGGAGAAGAAAACTGAGGGTGGGGGAGGGGAAATTTCACTCCAATAAGAACATAAGGATTTTAGGAAGAGAAAAAGACAGTAGGTCCCAAAAACCTGTCTCTTTTTCAGAAATCAAACCTGCCTGCCAGCGATCCCTCGATCCTTTCTCTCTGCAGAAACAATTTGAATTGTCTCTTGAACCAGTTTATATTGCTCATTTCAGTGGATTTTCCCAGAAACTTATTGCATAATTCAATGGTGGGTTCTGAATTGAGGTTCTGGGGCTGGGAATGGGTTGCTATACAAAAGAACGAAAATTAAAACAAAAGAAACTTAAGTCCTGGAGCTGAACATAACTAGGTACAGGAGTGGACAACATGTGGGGATAGAGACAGGTGTGAGTCATAGAAAACCATTTATTTCAACATAGTTTTGCAGTGAGGTTTTGCGCAGACATTAGCCCTGATTTTAATCTCTTGCATCCGATGAGAAAGGGACTTGCGGGGGTTGAAATATCAGAGGCATGGCACTCACTGGATCCATGCTCCACTCGCACCCCATGACCCGTACCATTTTAACAGGCGAGTTCGCTGCTGGTCCCGAAGTACACTTCGCACAAGGATCTCATGATCCCTGTGTCGAGAACTTCTGGTTTTCTGACCTTCAATTCAAATCAATGGAAGTTAATGGGGATTCCATAGTACAAAGTGCTGTGACATCAACAGGCTGTCTAAGCAGCCAATCAAAAGGCAGAATTCGCACAGACAGAACAAGGAAGTGGGTAAGCTCTTAAAATGCTAACTTTTTAAAAATGTTAGGGAGAGCTAAACAAAGATTGGGGCTCTCACATGGGGAAAAGGCAAACCTGAAATAAAGATGGACAAATGTAAAAAAAATGTTGTAAAGTTTCTTAAAAATTTAAATTTTTATTAAAATAGACAAATTTCACACTCCACAAAACTAAAATTAGTTTTCCAGGCCCTTACTATTTGTTTAGCAATAATAACGCTGTCAAAACCCCAGTTACATCTAATCCCTTTGGGTCAAACTTTTAGTGGGGAATTTAACAGCGTAATCACCGTGGAAGCGCCAATGGGCAGGATTTTCATTGGGCCATGGAGGCGGGATTGGAGGCGTGTGGGGGGTTAAAATCCCAAAATCGGGGGGGCACAAACCCATCCCGCCCTCAACCCGCCTCCATGCCAGTTTCAAAGGAGGCGGGTATCCGACCCGCACTGGGACCCGCCTCCCTGAGGCAAGAAGGGGATTAATGCCAATTAACTGCCCATTAACAGGTAGTTAATAGGCAGCTTTTAGCCTAATCCCTATTTTTATCCCTGAAGTGTGGGATTCCCGATGGCTCCAAACCACGCCAAGTTAGCGAGGCGGACCGTCGGGCTGAAGGGCTTGGAGGGGTAGAGATGTCCGGTGTTCAGGTGAGTGATGGGTACATGAGTGCAGAGGTAAGTGTGTTTGGTGTGTTTAAAGTGTTTAAAGAAGTTTTACTTACCTTTACAGCCTTCCTTCCTTCAGGTCTCGGGAGTCCCTCATCTCACCGGCACAGAAAGCAGAATGGCCGCGAGCTGTCAAAAATTGCAGCATTCAGCTTTCTGTTCCGGAGAGATCTCTAAATCATCCTGAGAGGAAGGAATTAACTTGGAGTACAGATTGTCAGTGTTTGACAGCTTCAAACAGCTGTCAAACGATGAAATATCAATCTGTGACATCACCTGTTGCCAGGTGGCTCTTAATTGGCCTGCTGAGCCCGCTGGGTGGGCTCAACAAGGTCAATCAAGTCAAAATTGTGTGGGTTGGCTACAACTCGATGGAGGTGGGACTACAACCCCGAAAGTTGTAGTCCCGCCTCCTCAATGAAAATCCAGCCCAATGTGTTCATCAGTTTCAATGATTTGGCTGATTACATGGATTGCCGGCTCTGTGGGAGGGATGGGGCACAGCACAGCCTGTTTCAGAGCTGCCATACACTGTGCCTTTTGCGCATTAGTCTGCACACGTGCCAAACTCTGAAGTTGCGGTCAGTTTCCGCGGCAAACTGACGGCGAACTCTCCCAGCTTGCCGTCACCCTGACCGCAAAATCCAGGCCATAATCCTTTTTATACTCTGTGATCGAGGTAATACTCTCACAAAGTTTGCACCCACGTGAAAGATCATGGCGCATTTTGCAAAGCTGTCGTGAATTTAGGTTATCCTTTGAAAAATAATAAAACAACAGCTTGTATCTATATAGCGCCTTTAACGTAGCGCTTCACAGGAACATAATCAGACAAAAATTGACACTGAGCCAAAGATGGAGACATTAGGACTGGTGACCAGAAGCTTGGTCAAAGAGGTAGGTTTTAAGGAGCATCTTAAAGGAAGCGAGAGGTGGAGAGGTTTAGGGACGGAGTTCCAGAGCTTAGGGCCTAGGCAGCTAACAGGGTTAATTTTGTCTTAGTTTGTCTGAGCAAACATTTTTGACTAAAGTTCTGCAGTGTTCCACGTGAACCAAGATCATTTTTGTTTCTGATTTAAAAAAAACATATGACTAATTAGCTTGCCTATTCAAATAGTACTGCACTACTCCCAGCATTATAACATCCAGATTACTCCACTCTCCAAAAGAAAATCAAGTTTTGCTAAACATACGGCCACATCTTTTTCAAACAGTGTTATCACTCTTTAAAGTCGAACCTGCAAAAGTTTCCTCAGCTATTTTTGTGGTGCTCGAGTATGATTAATAATTAATAAACTGTGTAATGTCTCAAAGTACCAGCACAGTTTAGCTTAAATTCACTTGCAAAAAAAAAGGTGGGTGGTCTCTTCAAAGTAGCTTTACCTGTTTCTGTTACTAAAAAGACTTTTTAAGGAAATAATCCCCCTATTATCCTAAGTTTTGCAAGTACATGAATTTTCACTAAAATCTATTATTTGATCCAATCGTTTTTTTAACCTAGAAAGTGTTTTGTTTTCAACCATGGAATGTTTAAGGAGGTCAAAACTGCCTACTTCCACTAGGCCCAGAAAAAACATGTCAGGCAATCCCATTGCTCTCATCCAATGTTTTTGATAGCAAGTTGTCCAGAGGTTTATTAAACTACTGTGCCTTCTCCCAGTACAGTCAGTGCAATGTTTTATTTACCTATTCAAAAATTTAGTGGCGTGTTTATATTTTAAGCAACTTACCGCCCAGATTATTTAAATGGTGTTATTTAGATATAATTAAGCTCCTGTTGTCCCTTATTGTTTGTGTACCCAGTCCGCGATACGCTGATTATTTTCAGTCGTTTATATCCTTCTGCAACTTTTTAATATCTTTATTTCTTTTCCTGTTGGTTTTTGGTGTTTACTTAAAACTCTTTTATCGTCTTTTACTGATAGAGTGTATTTTATTGGCCAATTTAATTGCAGAGGCTTTGAATTTGAACACAGTGCAGTAATATACAAATATAAATATTTGAACAGTATATGACAGTCTGCAGTCTAGTTGCAGCCAGAGCAAGGGATGAAAATGCTTGGTACCACTAGGGGGACTATAGAGCTCTACTGTGTGACTCAGAGGATTATGGGAGCAATGCCATACACTTTGCCTTTTGCGCGTGGCAGATAAAAGTGCATCTGAAGGCTGTAGCCAAGACCTTCAAGTAACAAATTTACCTCCATTTAACTTCACTGTTCCTTGTGACCCTTATAAAATATCATGGGCAAATAGTGTTTTCTAAAGTGACTGCAGCAAGATTTAAAATCTCCGCCACTTGTTTATGGCACAATCGTTGCTTTCCAGTGTTTGGTTAGGGTGGCCAAAATAGTCCCACTTGAGAAAAATAAATTTGTCTTCTTTCCCGAGCTAAACACTTGAACACATTTAATTAGTTCACCCGGGCCTGCGCATTTGGTAACCAAATGTTGCTTCTTCAAAGGAACGTCTGTCCCTGCCTCACTTTTCTAAAAGAGAAAACAATTTTTTGCTCGTCTTAGCTGCGTGCGTATGAATGGCTCGTGAATGAAACGGGGGGGGTGGGGTGGAGTTGGGGGGGGGGGAGAGGCGTTGGACTTGAAATGTAAGATCGCCAGGAAGCAGAAAGGGAGGCAAACAGTGGAGCTAATTTAGCCAGGCATAGCTGGTGTTGTTTGTGGTTGTCCCTGACAGCAGTGCTGACTCCAAAGCACCTGTGTTTGCTCACTAGCTTTCCTCAATCTGCTAGAAAATGGCCTCAGCATGTCACATGGCGGCGAGATAGTCCACGCACCATGGGAATACAAAAGCTTGGGCTTTTAGCACAGTTAATCATTAACGCAGCTTTTCTTTGTCCCATTCAGGAGTGCTGACAGGCGCTTTGATATTTCATATTTGCCATCAGGTCAGTTGCAGTTAGAAGCAGGTACTATTGAACAGATCGACTCCTAGCGTGTAGCTAGCGACCTCTTATATTGCCAGGATAAATTGTATTTACCGGATGTGAGATATTATAAAGTTAATCTTTTAAGCTGCAGGTTGGATTTACCTGGAGAATTAAAAAAAAGTAATAATGAAAGACAATAAAAGTGTCTGCTGTTTCTACATGAGCGTATTAGCTCATTTCTGCTGCCTTCAGCTCACAATTACTGATAAAGTATACACCGTCAAGCAAAATAGTACAAAGGTCACTGCAGAAAACAAGTATTGTTCACCTTTTAAAAAGACAGTATTCCTTTTGTCAGATAAGACAGGGCAATGTCAGTCTTTTCATACAATGTAATAATAATTTACAAACACACAAAAGATTTTTTTAAATGTTACCCCCAATTTTCACCTCCCCTCTCCCATCCCCTCCTCACCTCTCCTCTCCTCACCTCTACTCTCTTCTGTTCTCTTCTCCCCACCTTTCCTCTTCTCTTCACCCCTCCCCTCCTCTCTTCTCTTCCCCTCTCCTCTCCTCACCTCTCCTTTCATCTCCTTTCATCCTCCCCTCTCCTCCCCTCTCCTCTTCTGACCTCTCCTTTCATCTCCTCTCATCCTCCCCTCTCCCCTCCTCCCCTCTCCCCTCCTCACCTCTCCTCTTCTCACCTCTCCTCCCCTCTCCCCTCCTCATCTCTCCTCTTCTCACCTCTCCTCACCTCTCCTCTCCTCACCTCTCCTCTTCTCACCTCTCCTCCCCTCTCCCCTCCTCACCTCTCCTCTTCTCACCTCTCCTCACCTCTCCTCTCCTCACCTCTCCTCTTCTCACCTCTCCTCACCTCTCCTCTCCTCACCTCTCTGGAAGGTTCTTATTCTTTGCTTGTTAAAGTTCTATATGCACTGCCCAACCTACCAGTTCTTCATGTATGAACCTAACCAGTGAGCATCAGAGATTATTGTTCATTGGGGCATCTCAGCCTGACCAATCCTGCCTTGGCATGACACTCAACACTTGCACTTCTAGTATGAGTCATTGGCCAACTGTTGGGAGCTGCAACCCTGGCTCATTAGTCTGTCCTGCCCCCTTCCCCACTCAGCCAGGAAGGCGATATTAAAGCTACAATTAATATTAGGGCCAATGGTAGTTCCACTACTGTTAGATCCGTGTATCTTGATGTTGTGTTTCCTTCAATAATGAGACAAGAGACTGCAGGGAACAATCAACAGGTGTTTACTGGATGAGGGTTACTCTAAAACTAACTATACAGATCCCTACTCAGGGTTTATATACAGGTGTGGTCACTGCCGGTACTTACAGTATACAGGAGCTGCAAAAAGTAGTTCTCCCCTTAAAGGTACATACACTACAATTCCTCCCCTTTTAGATTAACAGTACCATAACATTCATTTAACAATTAAATATCAACTAATTACAATTAACACTTTTAACATGCAACATTAACTGAAAATAGTCTATTTATCAATTCAGTCTTTGGGGAGGCTTCCTGATCCTTTCTGGATAGCGCCTTTCCCGAGTGTCATGCTCTTGGTGCGGAGGCGATTCTGGCCCCCTGTCATCGGTTAGTTCATCAGCTTCCGATGCTACTGTTTCTGGGGTAGATGCTACCGGTATGTCGGGTTCATCACCAGGTACGTATGGGCGAGACATGGGGTTGACTCGTTCCTGTGACTCTAGGATCTGGTCAACATGGCATCTCACAATGTTCTCCCCAACATCCACTGTGTACATTAATGGCCCCTGCCGTGTGCATATCGTTCCTGGTTGCCATTTCTCTGTTCGGTAGTCGCGGGCCAAGACTGGTTGCCCTACATTGAAGCTCCTTGTCGGCTTCTCATTGATGTGCTGGAATTGTTTATTCTCAACATCTCTTCGTACATTTGGTCTGAGCAAATCCATATGAGATCTCAACCTTCGGTTAAAGAACATCATGGCCGGGGTCTGTTTGGTGACTACATGTGTCGCATTTCTGTAGGCTAACAGGAAATTGTCCACCTTATGCTGCAGTGGAATGTCGTCATCGCACATGGCCCTTACTGCTTTCTTAAAGGTTTGTACGAACCTCTCAGCCAATCCATTTGTGGCTGGATGATACGGGGTGGATGTGTAATGCTTTACCCCATTCCTTTTCATAAATCTTCGAAACTCCTCGGACACAAACTGTGGTCCGTTATCAGAGCAAATCTGTTCTGGCAAGCCATTCCTGGCAAATATGGTCCGTAGGACTGCAATAGTTTTCTCCGTGGTGGTGGAGGACATTTTGATCACCTCAGGCCATTTCGAGTGCGCATCCACGGCTATTAAAAACATTGAGTCCATGAATGGACCAGCACAATCAATATGCACCCATTGCCAGGGAGATCCGCAGGGGTCAGTGCTGGGTCCCCAACTCTTTACAATCTATATTAATGATTTGGAGGAGGGGACCGAGTGCAACATATCAAAGTTTGCAGATGATACAAAGATGGGACGGAAAGTAGTGAGTGAGGAGGACATAAAAAACCTGCAAAGTGACATAGACAGGCTAAGTAAGTGGGCAGAGATTTGGCAGATGGAATACAATACTGGAAAGTGTGAGGTTATGCACTTTGGCAGGAAAAATCATAGAGCAAGTTATTATCTTAATGGCAAGAAACTGGAAAGTACTGTAGTACAAAGGGATCTGGGGGTCCTGGTGCATGAAACTCAAAAAGTTAGTATGCAGGTGCAGCAAGTGATTAAGAAGGCCAATGGAATGTTGGCTTTTATTGCTAGGGGGATGGAATATAAAAACAGGGAGGTATTGCTGCAGTTGTACAAGGTATTGGTGAGACCGCACCTGGAATACTGCATACAGTTTTGGTGTCCATACTTAAGAAAAGACATACTTGCTCTTGAGTCAGTACAAAGAAGGTTCACTCGGTTAATCCCGGGGATGAGGGGGTGGTCATATGAGGAGAGTTTGAGTAGATTGGGACTCTACTCATTGGAGTTCAGAAGAATGAGAGGCGATCTTATTGAAACATATAAGATTGTGAAGGGGCTTGATCGGGTGGATGCGGTGAGGATGTTCCCAATGATGGGTGAAACTAGAACTAGGGGGCATAATCTTAAAATAAGGGGCTGCTCATTCAAAACTGAGATGAGGAGAAACTTCTTCACTCAGAGGGTGGTAGGTTTGTGGAATTTGCTGCCCCAGAAAGCTGTGGAAGCTACATCATTAAATAAATTTAAAACAGAAATAGATAGTTTCCTAGAAGTAAAGGGAATTAAGGGTTACGGGGAGCGGGCAGGAAATTGGACATGAGTCTAGGTTCGGAATGGTCATGGCCCTGTGGGTAGTGGAGTGGGCCCAGGGGCCGTATAGCCTTGTTCTGCTCCTACTGTGTTCTAATTCTGTGTTAGATTTCAGGAGATGGTTTTATTCCTGTTCCTGGCTGGGGTGGAGATCGCCTTCACAGAAGGTAAGTACTGTAGAAAATATAGGGACAGAGTGATCTCCTGGAAGAATTTCGATCGCCTAGATGGGTCGGAGAGGAATTTCCCAGATTTTTTTCTCCCAAATTGGCCATTGGGTCTTTATCTGGTTTTTCGCCTCTCCCGGGAGATCACATGGGTTCGGGTGGATGCAGAGTGATAGAAGATTTGAGGTTAGGGTCAGATCAGCCATGATCTTATTGAATGGTGGAGCAGGCTCAAGGGGCCGATTGGCCTACTCCTGCTCCTATTTCTTATGTACCTTATGTTCTTATGAGATGAGGGCCACTCCCATGGGTGTAGAGGGGCATGTGGTGGTGCATTTTGGACCTTCTGGCATCCTGAGCAGCTCTTTGTCAGGTCTTCGATTTGCTGATCGATCCCTGGCCACCACACATAAGCCCTAGCAAGGCTTTTCATTTTCACCCCTCCCAGATGGCCTTCGTGAAGCTCATTGAGCACTCTCTCCCTTAACTTGGGTGGAATTACCACTCGGGATCCACACATCAAGGTCCCCTGGCATACTGACAGCTGTTCTCTTCTGGATGAGAATGCTGGCAACAGTGAGTCGCCACGTGTTGGTCATCCCTTCACCGTCAAGTCATATACCCGAGACAGTGTCGGGCCATTTCGGGTCTCCTTCTCTATATCAGCGTTAGTTACAGGCAAGCGTTCAATTATAGTCGAATGAAATATTTCGACACGGTCCACTGCTGGTGCTTCCTCCGCAGTAGGCAGTGGCAGGCATGATAGCCCATCAGCGTTTCCATGCTGTTTCGTGCCCTTATACTCGATTTCATATTGGTTCGCCCCTAGAAAAAGGGACCATCTTTGTAGCCGTTGCGCAGTCATCACCGGAACGCCCTTCTTTGGATTAAAGATGGAGACAAGTGGTTGGTGGTCAGTCAGCAAGGTGAACTTCTGCCCGTGCAGATAGTGGTTGAACTTTTTCACTCCCCACACTAGGCTGAGGGCCTCCCTGTCAATCTGGGTGTAGTTACGCTCGGCTGAGGTTAGTGATCGTGACGCAAAGGCTATTGGCCTCTCTGAGCCGTCCGAGAATTTGTGCGACAGCACCGCTCCAATGCCATAGGGTGATGCATCACATGCCAACCGAATTGGTAGTGCTGGGTTGAAATGAGCCAACACCTCTTTTGATGAGATCAATTCTTTGCTCTTCTGGAAAGCTCGTTTACATTCGTCATTCCACTTCCATGGTACCCCCGTTTGCAGTAGGGTGTTCAGTGGGTGTAGTACGGTAGAGAAATTTGGCAAGAACTTATGGTAGTAGTTCACCAGCCCGAGGAACGACCTCAGTTGTGACACATTTTCTGGTGCTGGAGCCTTGACTACTGCCTCAATCTTTTCAGGGGACTTATGTAACCCCTCTTCATCAATAACGTGGCCACAATACGAGATCTGCTTCTGGAAAAACTCGCATTTGTGGCGATTAGCTCGGAGCCCATATTCCTTCAATCTAGTGAGCACCTGCTCCAGGTTGGCGAGGTGATCACTGTCATTTTCGCCCGTGATCAGGATGTCATCCAAATAACACTGGGTCCCTGGAATCCCTTGCAGGACTTGATCCATTGCCCTTTGCCAAATAGCCGGAGCTGATGCTACCCCGAACACCAGCCGGTTGTATTGGTAGAGACCTTTATGAGTGTTGATCATGAGGTACTGTTTCGAGGCTTCTTCTACCTCCATTTGCAGGTACGCCTGGGCCAGATCAATCTTAGTGAAGCGTTTCCCTCCAGATAGCGAGGCGAAAATATCTTCAATCCGCGGAAGCGGATATTGTACCGTGTGAAGGAATGGGTTCACTGTCACCTTAAAGTCCCCACAGATGCAAACCTTCTTTGGTTCCCCAGGCGTATTACTCAATGACCTCTTCATTACAGGAATGATGGGTGTAGCCCACTCGCTCCAGTCCACTTTGGACAGTACTCCTGAACGTTCCAACCCTTCCAGCTCTGCTTCGACAGCTGGTCTGATCACATAAGGCACTGGTCTGGCCTTAAGAAACTGTGGGCTTGCATTTTCCTCTATTTTAATCATTGCTGTTATGCCTTTTAGTGTTCCGAGTCCCTCCTGGAACACTTCTTTTGCGTCAGTTAGCATTTTTGACTGTCGTCCAGGTGTGACGTCGTCATCCTTTTTGGCCTCAACCTTCAGTGTCTGTATGGAATGCCAATCTAATTGTATCTTCCGGATCCATTCACGTCCTAGCAGTGGTGGTCCTCCATCTGGCAATACATATCAGTCCATTTTAGGTATTTCCTGGCCTTTGTATATCACTTCTGGGGAAGGTGGGACTTGTACAAGTCGGACGGGTTGCACCTGAACCAGAGCGGGACAAATATCCTTGCGGGGAGGTTTGCTAGCACTGTTGGGGGGGGTTTAAACTAACTTGGCAGGGGGATGGGATACAGAGGGGAGCTGAAAGAGGGGGTGATGTGCTGCCAATTATAGAGAAAAAAACAAGTCAGCTTGGTAGACAGGGCAAATATACAAGGGCAAGGCTGGATGGCATCTATTTTAATGCAAGGAGTCTTGCAAATAAGGTGGATGAACTGAAGGTGTTGATAAACACATGGGAGTATGATATTGTTGCTATCACGGAGACATGGTTGAGGGAGGGGCAAGACTGGCAGCTCAATATTCCGGGGTACAGAATCTTCAGGCGAGACAGAGGGGGGGTATAAGAGGAGGGGGTGAAGCAATATTAATTAAGGAGTCAATTACTGCAGTAAGGAGGGATGACATATTAGCAGGTTCCTCCAATGAGGCCATATGGGTGGAGCTTAAAAACAAAAAGGGGGCAAGCACTTTGCTGGGAGTGTACTATAGGCCTCCAAACAGTCAGGGGGAGATAGAGGAACAGATCTGTAGGCAAATCTCAGAGAAATGTGCAAATAATAGGGTAATAACAATGGGGGATTTCAACTTCCCCAATATTAACTGGGATAGTCAGAGTGTGAAAGGCACAGAGGGTGTAGAATTCTTAAAGTGCATCCAGGAGAGCTTTTTGAGCCAGCATGTAGAAGGTCCTACAAGAGAGGGGGCGGTACTGGACCTAATTCTAGGGAATGTGGCCGGCCAAGTGGAAGAAGTGCTAGTAGGTGAGCACTTTGGTGACAGTGACCATAATATGGTGAGATTTAAGGTGGTCATGGAAAAGGACAGGGATGGGCCGGAAATAAAGGTTCTAAATTGGGGGAAGGCCAATTTTAATAGGATAAGGCAGGATCTGGCCAAAATGGACTGGGATCAGCTACTTGTAGGAAAATCCGCATCGGAGCAATGGGAGGCTTTCAGAAGGGAGATTGAGATCATACAATGGCAACATGTTCCCGTAAAGGTCAAGGGTGGTTCCAAAAACCACAGGGAACCGTGGATGTCAGGGGATATACGAGAATGGATTAGAAAAAAAAGGAGGGCTTTTGGCAGATACAAAAGGCTAAAGACGGAGGAAGCCCTAGAGGAGTACAAAAAGTGCAGGGGGATACTTAAAAAAGAAATTAGGAGATCAAGGAGGGGCCATGAAATAACACTGGCGAGCAAAATAAAGGAAAATCCTAAGATGTTTTATAAGTATATTAAGGGTAAGAGGATAACTAGGGAAAAAATAGGGCCCATTAGGGACAAAAGTGGCAATCTGTGTGTGGAGCCGGAAGATGTAGGAGGGGTTCTAAATGAATTTTTTGCATCTGTTTTCACTATGGAGAGGGACGATGTAGACATAAAAATAGGGCGGGGGGACTGTGTTATGCTCGAGCACATTAACATCGAGAGGGAGGAGGTATTGGCGGTTTTAGCAGGCCTAAAAATGGATAAATCACCAGGCCCGGACGAAATGTATCCCAGGCTGCTGTGTGAGGCAAAGGAAGAGATTGCGGGGGCTCTAACACACATATTCAGAACCTCTCTGGCCACAGGGGATGTGCCAGAGGACTGGAGAACCGCTAATGTAGTTCCATTATTCAAGAAGGGGAGTAGGGAAAAACCGGGGAACTACAGGTCAGTGAGCCTAACATCAGTGGTGGGAAAATTATTGGAAAAAATTCTGAGGGACAAAATCAGTCTCCACTTGGAGAGGCAAGGATTAATCAGGGATAGTCAACATGGCTTTGTCAAAGGAAGATCATGTCTGACTAATTTGATTGAATTTTTTGAGGGGGTGACTAGGTGTGTGGATGAGGGTAACGCAGTGGATGTGGTATACATGGATTTCAGTAAGGCCTTCGATAAAGTCCCGCACAGGAGACTGGTCAAGAAGGTAAGAGCCCATGGAATCCAGGGTGCCTTGGCACGTTGGATACAAAACTGGCTTAGTGGCAGAAGGCAGAGGGTGATGGTCGAAGGTTGTTTTTGTGACTGGAAGCCTGTGGCCAGTGGGGTACCACAGGGATCGGTGCTGGGCCCCTTGCTGTTTGTGGTCTATATTAATGACTTGGATATGAATGTAAAAGGTATGATCAGTAAGTTCGTGGATGATACAAAAATTGGTAGGGTGGTAAATAGCGAGGAGGGTAGTCTCAGTCTGCAGGACGATATCGATGGGTTGGTCAGATGGGCGGAACAGTGGCAAATGGAATTTAACCCGGAAAAGTGCGAGGTGATGCTCTTTGGGGGGACTAACAAGGCCATGGAATACACAATGAATGGTAAGACCCTAGGCAAGACGGAGGGTCAGAGGGACCTGGGTGTGCAAGTACACAGATCCCTGAAGGCGGCGGAACAGGTGGATAAGGTGGTAAAAAAGGCATATGGGATACTTGCCTTCATTAGCCGAGGCATAGAATATAAGAGCAAGGAGGTTATGATGGAGCTGTATAAAACACTGGTTAGGCCACAGCTGGAATACTGTGTGCAGTTCTGGTCGCCACACTACAGGAAGGATGTGATAGCTTTGGAGAGGGTGCAGAGGAGATTCACCAGGATGCTACCAGGGCTGGAACGCTTCAGCTATGAAGAGAGACTGGGCAGATTGGGTTTGTTTTCCTTGGAGCAGAGGAGGCTGAGGGGGGACATGATTGAGGTGTACAAAATTATGAGGGGCATAGATAGGATGGATACTAAGGAGCTTTTTCCCTTAGTAGAAGAGTCAATAACTAGGGGCCACAGATTCAAGGTAAAGGGCGGGAGGTTTAGAGGGGATTTGAGAAAGAACTTTTTCACCCAGAGGGTGGTTGGAGTCTGGAACTCACTGCCCGGAAGGGTTGTGGAGGCTGGAACCCTCACAACATTCAAGACGCATTTGGATGAGCACTTGAAATGCCATAGCATACAAGGCTACGGACCAAATGCTGGAATATGGGATTAGATTAGACAGGGCGTGATGGCCGGCGCGGACACGATGGGCCGAAGGGCCTCTATCCGTGCTGTATAACTCTATGGGCTAGATTTTCAGTTGCTTGCGCCAGCAGTTAGCGCCTTAAGAGAAGTGATTTTCGGGCGCTATGCGTGTAGCGCCCGGGCGCAGCGCAGTTTGCACCCCGCCCCAAATTATGTTGCCCGTTAGCGCCGGCGCAAAGTTTAGCGGCCGCCCGGATGCGCGCGCAGAAAATGACGTCACATCCTCGTGCAACGCCCTTTGGCCGCCCCGAATCCAAACTTCAGTCGGACCGCCCGATTGTGCGGCTGGCGTCCAGTGCGTTTGTAAAATGGAACGCAACACACCCTGGCGAGCGCAAATTAAAGGGCCCTCCTCCTGCACTATAATGGAAGGAACCAGTGTGTTGTGAATGGTGTATTTATGTTTCCGGCCACCACCACCACCTCCTCCTCCTCCTCCTCCTCCTCCTCCTCCTCCTCCTCCTCCTCCTCCTCCTCCTCCTCCTCCCCCTCCTCCTGTTTCCCCCCCCAGACTCTGCCTTTGAAAAAAACACATGCACCCTTCCCCTTTAAGAGCTCACTGGCACCAGAGTGCCTGCCGTGCGCTGCGCCCGAGCTCGGGTGTTGCGCTCTGCACCGCCGGCTTAGCGCCTAAAGATAGTCGTGGAACGCCTCTTTTAGCGCTCCACCAACCTCTTAGGGCGAAGCCACTGAATTTCCGGCAACGGGGCGCTACTTTGGGGCGGGCGCTAACTTCGGGCGGGCGCTAAGGTTAGCGCCCCAAAACTGTCTATACTGAAAATCTAGGCCTATGACTTTCACCCTTATTTTTCCTTTGGGATAGACTTTTTGCCCCATGTACGTCTTCAAGACAATCTCTGTAGCTTTCAAGGGTATATGTGAAAATAGCCGCTTGTAGTCCCTTTGGTTTATGACTGTTAGGGCTGATCCTGTGTCCAATTCCATTTTCACTTGGACTCCGTCTATCTTGAGTGTAACCCAGATAGTCTGGTGATCCTCCATTTTGGTTACCTTATGTAGTTTCAGACAACCCAGCTCCTTGCTTCCGGAGTCTGTGTCACTTTTCTGTTCGTCTGAACTACTGTCCATCACCTTGTGTACCTTTTTGTACTTCTCCTGTGGAGATTTCTTGCTGTTGGTTTTCTTCCCAGACCTGCAGACTCTTGCTATGTGTCCTGCTTTTCCACACTGTCTGCACACTTGGGCCTAGAAATTCAGTTGGTTGCGCCAGCAGTTAGCGCCTTAAGAGAAGTGAATTTCGGGCGCTATGCGTGTAGCGCCCGGGCGCAGCGCAGTTTGCGCCTCGCCCCAAATTAAGTGGACCCTTAGCGCCGGCGTAAAGTTTAGCGCCCGCCCGGCTGCGCGCGCAGAAAATGACGTCACATCCTCGTGCAACGCCCTTTGCGCGCCCCGATTCCAAACTTCAGTCGGACCGCCCCATTGTACGGCTGGCGGCCAGAGCGTTTGTAAAATGGAACGCAACACAGCCGACGCGGGCCCGGGGAGCGCAAATTAAAGGGCACGTACCCTGCAGTATAAAGGGCAGCCATTTTGCAGCAAACACTCTTGTGCAACAGATTTCTGGACACACAACAAGGAGGAGAGCTAACTGGTTTCGTGCAGCAATAGCTCAGGTATTTTTGGACTCAGGCCAAAGCGCTGCAATGCCCTGTTGGAAATTTGACTGTTTGCCAGCATTTGATGGGGGCTGCATGGGGTGCCAACGTGGAGTTTCAGCGCCATGTGCGTAGGGCTCGCAGACGCGGGGTCAGAGGGGCAGCCCTGGCTAGAGGCAGAGGGGGCAACAGGCGTCGGCAACATAGGCCTTACCCAGTCAGGGTATACCGCCAGCAGCGCTCCTACCTCACCATGAGTGGCGCGTGATGTGTAAGAAGGCTGAGATTCCGAAAGGAGGTGGTTGCAGAGATCTGCCACCTGCTTCGCAGAGATCTGCGTCCAAAGCTCAGGTGCAGGACGTCTCTGTCGGTGGAAGTGAAGGTGATGGTGGCATTGAACTTCTATGCCACCGGCTCCTTCCAATCCGCTGTTGGGGACATAGCGAACATATCCCAGTTCGGCGTGCATCGCTGCATCCACCAGGTGACCGATGCCCTTTTCAGAAGGAGACGCCAATTCATCTCCTTCCCCATGGCCCTGGAGAGCCAGCATCAGCGTGCAGTGGGATTTGCTAGACTCGCGGCCTTCCCCTTGGTGCAGGGCGCCATTGACTGTACGCATGTGGCTTTGCGGGCACCTCTGGAGCATGGCGAGCAGTATCGCAACCGGAAGGGCTACCATTCTCTCAATGTGCAGCTGGTGTGTGACCACAAGCAGCGCATCCTGGCTGTCAATGCCTGCTTTCCAGGCAGCTGCCACGATGCCTTTATCCTGCGGCAGAGTACTGTGCATGACATGTTCGAGGCACAGCCTCCCCCAAGAGGATGGCTACTCGGGGACAAAGGCTATCCTTTGTATACCTGGCTCATGACCCCGCTCCGCGCGCCCCGGGCCGCTGCTGAAGAGGCATACAACGAGAGCCATCAAAGGAGCAGAAACATCATCGAGCAAACTATTGGGGTCCTCAAGCAGCGGTTCCGCTGCCTTGATCGTTCCAGCGGATCTCTGCAGTATTCGCCGCAACGGGTCTCCCAATTTGTCGTAGTTTGCTGCATGCTACACAACCTGGCTCTCCGCAGGATTCAGGCACTGCCACCTGACGTTGGACCACCACCTCAGGAGGAGGAGCAGGAGGAGCAGGAGGAGGAGGAGGAGGAAGAGGAGTACGTTCCCAGGAGGGAGCGACAAGGTCCAAGGGCCGTCCGTCGCCAGCTTATTGAACGTAACTTCTAAGCCCCCTGTCAGGGAATGCCTTGTGGCCATGAAGCAAGATGAATGCAGCCGCTCCGCAAGCCCTCAGCCGGCGAAGGCAACAAAGACTAACAAGAACAACCATGGACACTGTCTGAATAAAGATAAATTTATATTTGACAAAAATG
Source organism: Somniosus microcephalus (assembly GCF_052327205.1). Lineage (NCBI taxonomy): Eukaryota > Metazoa > Chordata > Chondrichthyes > Squaliformes > Somniosidae > Somniosus > Somniosus microcephalus. The sequence goes on along the minus strand of NC_140989.1, from coordinate 151,580,789 downwards.
AAACCCCTTCCCACATGAATCCCAAAAACAAACAACGGCCCCCACAAAAAGTGCAACAAACGACTCACTCCCACAACCTGGGGAGGAGTAACTCCACATTTGAACAAACCAGGCCTCAACCTCGGCCTTAACGCAAAAAACATACACATAAACAAAACAACCATGGGCAAAATAAAGATGTCCACCGCCATATAAAATGAAAGCTGGCCACACCCTCTACTTAGTGGCCCGCGAGGGCGAGACCTTGTCCAGCCTTTTGGCGCCCCTGTCCGGCCTGCTGCTCCTCCGCAAGCTCTGCCCAGTGGCTGCTGCGAGGCTGGGGGAAGGCGCCTGAGGGTCAGATGTCCTTCCGCCAGATGGCCTTGGGGGACGGCCTACACGGGCTTTGGGCCTCGAGGGGCCGGCTGTTGATTGGCGCACATGTGCATGGCCACCATCAGCTCCAGCAGCTTGCCGTTGACGCTCCACTGGGGGAGTGGCGGCGACGGATGGCACAATGTGGGCAAGCTGGCGTATTGGAGGCGCTGGCTGGTGATGTCGCACGCTGGCACTCGCCCGGGCACGCACTGCACGATCCGCACCAATCAGCCGAAGGGCGGATCGCTGTGCTGCTGCAGCGCGGCGGGTGTCCTGGCGATGCCTGGCTGAGGCAGCGCGTGTGGCAGCAGTGAGTGCCCCTGTTGCCCTGGTCTGCGCCCGCATCACATCTGCCACTGACTTGACGGCATCAGCCAGCGACTCCATCGCCGGAGGCATCCGTTCCACTACCTCCATCATCATCCGGCCACTCTCGGCATTTGATGCCCCAAACTCCCGCACACTGGTCGCCAGCGACTCGATGGCCTCAGGCATCCGTCCCACCACCTGCATGAGCTCTGTGTGGCGGCGGTCCGAATCCTCGGCCATTTGGTCCAGCTGGTGCACCTCCTCCGAGGTGAAGGTGGCCGGACTGGAGGCGGGACTCTCCCGCTGGGGAGCAGGGGTCCGAGCTAGGTGACCCTTGGCACGTTGCTGGCGCCGAATGTCCGCAGCAACTGCACTCCCCTCCGATCCTTCCCCTCTGGGGGGAAGGCCGCGGCCCACCCGCAGCCCTCCTGGGTGGCTGGACGCCACTGGTCCCAGCAGCTGCACTCCCCTCCGAAAGTTGCTCCAGGCTCTCGTCCAGGGAAGACGTGTCCAACACTTCGCCCTCTGCTGCGGGACCTGAGTCCTCCCCTGATGGTCCGGGTTGCTCTTCCTCCTCCTCCTCCTGTTCGGAGGGGCTGTCACTGGCAGCTTCAGGGAGCTCTTCGTCACCAGCTGAAAGCAGGAAGGCACAAGAGTAGCTTCAGAGTGAGGAGAGGGCGTCAGCGAGGGAGTCATGACTGGTGGCATTCAGCGCATTGGTGGCACAGTGGCAAAGGAGGTAGCTCGGATGCGCAAGTGTGACGAGAGAGGGCCAAAAGGCGAGGTCCTTACCATTGCCGGGCAGCGGAGGGTCGGCTTCTCCGCACGCTCTGGGCACAATCACGCGGCCTCCCATGAGGCCACTCACGCGCTCCTCCAGGGGAGTGAGCTTCTGGAACTTGGCGTGGCCTCCCCCGGTGATGTCGCGGCGCTTGCGATTATTCGCAAGTTTAGCCTGCAAGAGAAAGGACGGGCTCTAAGTACGGTGTGTAGCCGTGACGTAGTGTGCACTGCCTCCCATGGTGGAATAGCTTGGCCAGAGTGTAGCCCTGATCTAGTGTGCACTGCCTCTCATGGTGGAATAGCTTGGCCAGAGTGTAGCCCTGATCTAGTGTGCACTGCCTCTCATGGTGGAATAGCTTGGCCAGAGTGTAGCCCTGATCTAGTGTGCACTGCCTCCCATGGTGGAATAGCTTGGCCAGTGTGTCAAGTGCAGAATGTGCAATTGATGCTCATGACTGTCCCAAAGCTGCTGGCTGAGGGCTGCCCATTAGGCCTTTCAGGTCCCTTTGCCCATCATGTCAGGTGTACATGCAAGAATGAGGAGGAGAGTGGAAAGGGTACTCACCCTGACAATCCTGGTCAGGTCATTGTATTTCTTCCGACATTGCACCTTGTCCCTGGGGGCATCGCTGTAGGACGACACCCTGGTGGCGATCTCCCTCCAGGCTTTGGTGTAGACGCGGTGGGTGGGATTCCTGCCATTGTCTGGGAACAAGATCCTGCGCCTCTTCTCCAATGCTGTCAGCATGATATCCTGATCACGCTCTGAGAAGCGCAGGGCACGCTCACGGGCCTTATCATGCGTTGCCATGGCTCCTTGGCCTCAGCAGCAGTGTTGAGGCCTAGTTTGAAAGCTGCAGTGTGCAGGGCGTGGCAGCAGACCAAATCGTCCCTTCCCCCTTTAAGAGCTGGCCGGCGCCACGGGGTCTGCTGTCAATCAAAAAATGACCGCACCCGCGCTGCGCCCCGCCTCGGCGCTATCCCTCTGCACCGCCAGCTTAGCGCCTAAAGATAGTCGTGTAACGCCTCTTTTAGCGCTCCAGCAACCTCTTAGAGCGAAGCAACTGAATTTCGGCGAAGGGGCCGCAACTTTGGGGCGGGCGCTAAAGTCGGGCGGGCGCTAACGTTAGCGCCCCAAAACTGGCTATACTGAATTTCTAGGCCCATATTTGTTTTTAAAAGATGCACCATGATATAGTAGACTAGTGGTTATGTCTCTAGACTAGCAGCTTAGTGATTTGGAGTTCAAACACCACCATAGAAAATTGTGAAATTGTATTCAATAATCTGGTCATTTGTGGGATAACATCAGAAAATGGCTATGATAGTGCTCTGATTTTAACTCCAGGTGGATTGCCCCACTCAGGCCTGAGTTAAAATTACAGTCGGGTCTCAGTGATGTTATCAGGTCGAAACATTTATATGTAAAGAAGGACCCTGTTGGCTCCGGCCATGTGTCCTTGCTGCCTGCTCAGGAGAGCAGGTTAAAATTGCAGATGTTGCTATTGTGGCAGCTTTTGGACAGGTGAGAGCCAGGGGCGATTTTAACTGTCCACCCACCAGGTTTCTATTGAGCAAGTAGGATTAAAATTGCCCCCAAATCCAACTGGTTCATGAATATTTTTCAGGAAAGAGAATCTCCTACCCCTACCTAGTTTGGCCTACATGTGACTGCTGTCCCACACTATGTGGTTGACTCTTCATGTCCTCAGGGTAACTAGGGATGGGCAATGACTACTGTTTGCCTAAATCCAAAGAGGAAATCTAAAAATGTGACTGAATCTTTCAAATAGTTATCAAAAGTGGAGAATCAAACCAATGCTCAGTTCATAGAAAAATATTATACTGACACCTACGTAATCTTGTAATGTAAATTACAGCAAAGTGAATCATTGCATCACTTGTGAGTGATACCATTGTGAAGAAATTGGCACATAACTTTCTGACTGCCTGAACAATAAAAGGTTATTAGCAAGCAGTTTTTCAAATAGACAGAGCCCCCTTAGAAATGATTCCTACTGAACAAGGTGATAGTGAATAATCCAACAGAGGTTATGCTGGAATAAGGGATCTCGTGCTAGTTATGCATTTTGCTCACCTCTTTGCTTGAATAAGTGGTTATCTGTCTCAACATCAAACCTGTTGGATCATTTACTATCGCCTTAGCTAATCGGATTGCTAATAGGAACAACAATGAAATATATCAGCGAGCAAATTGCGTAATATTAATAGGTGAAGTGAGAATCTATATAAAGGTAACAGCCAGTTGCAAGGTGAGCATTTTCTTTTTACAGTGGTAATAGCTTCCATATACTCTGGAAATTTCATTAGTGCTGCGTCATTCTGTGAGAAGGACATGAATGCTGAATATTATAGAAAAGAACAGAATAATATAAGCAATAAAAACAGAAAATTCTGGAGATACTCAACAGGTCAGGCAGCATCTGTGAAGAGAGAAACAGAGTTAACGTTTCAGGTCGATGACCTTTCGTCAGAACTGGAAAAAAGCAGGAAATGGAACAGATTTTTAAGTAAGGGTAGAGGCTGGGAAATGGGGGAGGGAATGAAAGAACAAGAGGGAAGGTCTGTGATAGGATAGAAGGCAGAAGAGGTTAAGAGACATTAAGAGATATTCAAGGCAAAAGGAGATGGTAATGGGACAGGTTAAGAAACAAAGGATGGCTCAGGATGAAGTGTGAATTGCGCTGGCAGAATGAAAGACAGCTGCCATGTGGGAGAGAAGAACAGGAGGCACAAACAAAAAGTGTGGATAAAACATATATATATGATGGGGGCCAGGTTATGATCTGAAATTGTTGAACTCTATGTTGAGTCCAGAAGGCTATAAAGTGCCTAATCAAAAGATGAGGTGCTGTTCCTCGAGCTTACGCTGAGCTTCAGTGGAACAATGCAAGAGGCCGAGGACAGTGAGGTCTGAGTGGGAGTGGAGCAGTGAATTAAAGTGACAAGCAACCGCAAGCTCGGGATCCCGATTACGGACTGAACGGAGGTGTTCAAATGAATAATACAAGCCATTGATATGGCGAAGATGTTGGCTTAGCGAGATCAAACATTTAGTGACATATGGCAATTTTTCTCCTTTCCAACCCATACATGTTCACACTATCCTCTTTGCTTGGAGGGTGGAAAAGCCTAGCCAATGATGTCTCCACTTACTGATGTTGCTGTTTCTTTAGCCCCACAGGAAACATGCCAGAGAGGTGTCTGAAGGAACGCCAGTTTTGCCCGCTTCCTCCTTCACAGCAGGGCAAGGTGCAACCTCCACACCCCAAGGGTCGATCTGAATGCAAATACTAATTGAGAATGGGTTCCTAACTCAAGTCTCCCAGGCTGTCAGTACATATATCTCTTAGATGTTTAAAAAGCCTTATAGAGAGGTTGACTGACCATCTATAGATGCACCATGGTATTGCATAGGGAGAGTCAAGATGCAGTGTAGTCTTCAGGTGAAGCAGAGTTAAATGACAGAAGATAATTGTACCAGAGCACACAGATATAATTTTGTCCATTCTGTCTTTTTTATGTAACATTTGATTTATTAAAATAAACTTTACAAATCTTACATCCGTGTGCTCTTCCTAGCAAATAATTCCATTGTAAATTCCTATATCCAGATTTATAATGAAAATTTCCTAGTTAAATTTGTCACAATGTAATTACACCTTACCACCAGTGCGAGCACTTGCAGCACTTCCAAAGGTGGGAAGGTGTAATTACAGTGTGACAAATTTACATAGGAAATTACAAATGTGAACATAGCAATTTATAAATGCGGGACAAACAGTGTATCACTTAACCAATGAGATTTAAGAATTGAGAAAGAAACAGAGAAACAACGGAGAAGGAGGGTGAATTAGAATCCAATCAAGTCCAGAAAGAGAAATAAAGAGAGCGAAAGTAAGATTGGATTAAGAGAGAGAGAGTGAGAGAGAAAGGACAGAAAGGAAAAATATGAAAAAAATATCAAAATTTAAAATTTGACATTTTTGAAATCTCTAACAACAATTTACTACAGGCAGGAATGAAACTCCACCGTTTCAATTATTCCTTTTCTGGGCCAGAGAGGTTGATTGGCATTGAATTACAGGAATCTCTCTTAACCGGCAAAATTCAGGAGTAGGTTCAGGTAAGTTTTACTATATATTAGTGGCCGTGTAACCAGGGTTCCTGGATCTGTGGCTGTGTAACCGGGGTTCCTGCACCTGTGGCCGTGTAACTGGGGCTCCTGCACCTGTGGCCGTGTACGGGGCTCTCGTACCTTGGTAAGTATACCTCTCTGTAATCCGGACTTTTTGATCAACCGGCACCACGCCGGTCCCGTCGGTGCCGGATAAAAAAGAGTTTCCTGTAACAATTATTACATCATTAAAAAGATACTTGCATTGTTAAGTTTCAGCCCTAACTTTCTGTGGCAATTAATGTGGATATCCAGCAAATTCTTAAAAATAACGGTGAGGCTAAATGTCAGGTGTCATTTGTGCAAAGCAAACAGCGGAGTGGCATAAATCGACCAGCAAGTTCTGGAGATTCGTAACTCATGGCGTATCTCTTAATCCCCTGAATTTGTTGACTAATTTGTACATTAATAATGGCTTGCGTCATTAACACGTCATTATTTTTCCAGCAAGACTCGGCCCATTATTGTAAAATTATTGCATGTTATCGTCGATATCTCAAAACAGCCATTCTGTTCCATTATAATGAATGCATTTATAAGATTCCCATGGTGCACACAGATTCTGTACAATCAATAAGCACAGACGCCATAGTCTGAGGCATTTACCTGTGAGTAGGTACTGGCATATGATCGAGTACCTTCACTTATGAGGCTGACATCCCATCTCAGTGCTGGGATTCTAATCATTCTCTTGTCCTGCAATCAATTCCCAGAATTACCTCGACTAGTTCTTGAAAAACAAGGTATTTTAATAATGTTCCTCAGTTCTACTTTTAAATGCAACTTTGTGATTCCCTGCATTCCCAGAGAGTAGTGAGCCTCTGGAATACATTACCAGCTGGTGTGTTGGTTGCTGACTCTCTGCATGCTTTCAGGAGAGAGCTGGACCAGTTCTTGACTGGGGCAGAGATCATATCTTATAGAAGGTAAGTGTCTTTATAGATAAAGTTTGGTCCATGTGATCTCCTGGATTGGTTTTGATCATCTGAGGGGGTCAGAGAGGAATTTTCCAGTGTATTTTTTCCCTTATTGGCCTTGGGTTCTCTGTTTTATTGCCTCTTCCAGGAGATTACATGATTGTACGGGAGGAAGTGCTTAGTCATGATGCTCTGGCCATCATGAGTGCAGGGCAGGCTTGATGGGCCAGCCAGTCTTTTCCTGCCTGTCAATTTTGTATGTTTGTATGTACCTCTTTGACCAAGCTTTCGGTCACCTGTCCTAATATCTCTTTATGTGGCTTGGCATAAAATTTTGTCTGATAACACTTCCGTGAAGCCCCTTCGGACATTTTACTAAGCTAAAGGCACTATATAAATGCAAGTTGTTGTTGTAACCTTTTTCCTCAGCCAAAATTAATGGTTAGTTCTTCTGTTGCTGAATTTGATTGGCTAATGAACAAACCTATGTAAAACCGCCTACCTGTGTACATTGACAGTAGATGGATAATGTGTATCAGTCACATGGCACTGATTCTTTGTTATAATTGGTTTCTAATTACATCACGTTGTATAATCTGAAAATACTGTGCAGGTGGTTTCAACTGCATATTATTTACATGAATCAAATTTACATAGCGACCTAATTTACTTTGGTCCGTGAATAAATAAATATCTAAAAATTGAAACTAAATTGTTTAAAATGAAAATAATTCACAATAAATTGGTCCGAATCAAGGTAACTACAGCTGGATTCAAATTTTTGTTTTAAATGTAAATATAAAATAGACTTTATTATGAATTTAATATGGTGGTGATAAGGAGATTAATCTCCCTGATAACAGACTGCAAATAAGCCTAATGGGTCCGTGGTTCAAACAAGGGTTTCTGTTTAATGGGAACAGGCAAGAGATGAATGGCTTGTTAAACATTGCCAACATACTTACTTGGTGCCATTCAACGGTCACAGCAAGTGGAAACAAGGACCTTGTGCTGTATACCCATTTGCTAATTCGGGCCAACTTTTTTTTCCTCTATCTTATCTCTTCACCTTCCTTACCTCAGTATGATTGCATACTTTTAGTGCTCTTTGTCTCTGCTGAGCGCCTCCAGCTCTTACCAATATAAAAATAAGTGGACAATGTGCCCGTGTGTATTTACGAGGTTTTATTAGCAGATTGTTTCACTGCATTTTACCTGTTATAAAATTATATGATTGCAGACGTTTAACCTGTTGCCAACTGAAAATAGCAGGAATTTCCACTCTCAATCATGGCCTCTTGGCTGCTTTGGGTGGAAAGAAGTTAATAATTCACTACTGTTGGATTGTGAAGGCTTCAGGAGCTTTTGCCAGACATATATACTTGTATTTTGATATGTTTGTCTTTATTATAAATGTATTATAACATAAGAGGGACAGACCAAAAATTCCAAATTTGAAGCAATTCAATTTAGACTAAGCTGGATTTGTTACTTCATTACATGCATTTGGCCCAGGATGGATATGTTTGGTCAGCGTGTCTTTTAAAAAGAAACATGGTGACATCCAAATACAGAGAGAGAGAAATCCTTGCACCATTTACGTGTCAGCCTTAACACGGTGCTAGCACTCTTGCCTCTGAGTCAGAAGATCTTGAGTTCAAGCCCCATTCCAGTGACTTGAACTCCATACTGAGGGAGTGCTGCACTGTCAAAGGTGCCATCTTTCAGTGGCCATGTTAAACCAAGGCTTCATCTACCCTCACAGATGGAGATAAAAGATTTCATGGCACTTTTCAAGGAGGAGCAGGGGAGTTCTCCCAGGTCCTGATTAATAGTTATCCCTCACCCACTAAAAAAGATTATCTGGCCATTTATCTCATTGCTGTTTGTGGGACCTTGCTGTGTACAAATTAGCTGTCGCATTGCGCTACATTAAAACAGTGGCTATACTTCAAAAATATATAATTTATGAAAGGTGCTGTACATAAATGCAAGTCCTTTCCTTTTTATTTTATGTATCCTGTTATAGATTCACTCTCTATAATGGCAGGTGATGTGGAAGCAACTGTTGAATATTTAAAATAAAATAAAAATTAGTCCTACCAGTTGGTATTACAAACTATTTACAGCACAGAAACAGGCCATTTGGTTCAACATGTCCATGCCGGTGTTTATGCTCCACACGAGCCTCCTCCAACCCCTCTTCATCTAATCCCATCAACATGTCCTTCTATTCCTTTCTCCCTCATGTGCTTATCTAGCTTCCCCGTGAATCCATCTATACTATTCACCTCAACTACTCCCTGTGGTAGTGAGTTCCACATTCTAACCACTCTCTGGGTTTCTCCTGAATTCCCTTCTGGATTTATTAATGACTATCTCATATCTATCGTCCACAAGTGGAAACATCTTCTCTATGTCTGCCCTACCAAACCCTTTCATAATCATGAACACCGCTATCAGGCCATCCCTCAGTCTTCTCTTGTGGTCTGACAAGGTAGCATCTGTTTCTTAACAACACTGGCTAAAGCTACAATCCCTGGCGGTCTAGTTAGAAACTATGGAGTTTTGTAGTAGTGCATCTCACAGAATCACAGAATCTACAGTGCAGGTAGAGGCCATTTCGGCCCATCGAGCCTGCACCGACATATCCCACCCTATCCCCGTAACCCCATGTATTTAATCCCCTAACACTAAGGGTCAATTTATCATAGCCAAATCAACCTAACCTGCACATCTTTGGACTGTGGGAGGAAACCGGAGCACCCGGAGGAAACCCACGCAGACACAGGGAGAATGTGCAAACTCCACACAGACAGTCACCCGAGGCCAGATTTGAACCCGGGTCCCTGGCGCTGTGAGGCAACAGTGCTAACCACTATGCCACCGTGCCCCCCTCCAATGGTCTCTCCAATGCTTAGTCATCTAGTGAGAAAAGTGATAGTCAGTCTTCTGATTGTGGTGATTCCATCAGTCCCCTGACTGTCTGTTGAGAATACTAGACAGCTTTATTCTCTCGGTGCACTCATTTGACCCATGACAACCTATTGGGAAATGATAGCAGGCTACCCTGTGGTAGTGATGAGTCCGTGTGTTTCACATAATGCAGCTCAGAATGGTGATGGCTCTTACCCCTGATCTTTAATATCAGTAAGAAAAAAAGGCAGATTAAAAAAAATATTGGTAACTTGAGCTCTGTTCTGTGAAGCCCCATTATTTTTTGAGAGGGTGATTGTTTTTAAGCTGTTCAAGGTGATTTGGGGAATAACATTTATTTCCAATGTCACCCAACATAAGCATCAAGCATTTTCGAATCAGGTACAACACAGGTTCGATGCAGAGTAAAAGCTCCTTCTGCTCAAACCCAACAACTACTCCAACCTCAGAGCAGCACTCCCTACTGTGCTGGTATGACATTTCCTTTTTCTACACCAGCTATGATTATATCCTCTCTACGTGAGATTAGCAATTAAATGCTACGCAATTGGACATCCCACCACTAGAATCCTCTTTGACCTTACTTGAATTCATGTACCACAGACTGTTACAGTTGTCAGAGTGAGTAAAATTCCATCTCTTCAGTCTGGGCTGTATTCAAATCCACTGATGAAAATGCTGTGTATTAAACTGTGGCATCACCCAATCCCTCATGCCATGTTCTAACATCTTGGGGGCGAAATTGGTCTTTGGCAAAAGCACAATGAGAGGATCAGTGGTGCAATAGATCACAGCTGGTATCGCCCGTTTCATGCTTACACCGAAAACCAATTTAAACCCCACCCACCCAGACTTTGTGTTCAGGTTTTGAGCCTTCTGAGTGCTCAAACACCAAAACTGTTAAATTTGAATCAAAACTCCACTTGAAAGCAGCCCGCTTGTTTGGCACCCCATCCACCACCTTAAACATTCACTCCCTCCACCACCGGCGCACCGTGGTTGCAGTGTGTACCATCTACAAGATGCATTGCAGCAACTCGCCAAGGCTTCTTCGACAGCACCTCCCAAACCCGCAACCTCTACCACCTAGAAGGACAAGGGCAGCAGGCACATGGGAACACCATCACCTTCAAGTTCCCCTCCAAGTCACACACCATCCTGACGTAGAAGTATATCGCCAATCCTTCATCGTCGCTGGTTCAAAATCCTGGCACTCCCTTCCTAACAGCACTGTGGGAGTACCTTCACCACACGGACTGCAGCGGTTCAAGAAGGCAGCTCACCACCACCTTCTCAAGGGCAATTAGGGATGGGCAATAAATGCTGGCCTTGTCAGCGACACCCACATCCCATAAATGAATATAAAACAAAATCCCAGGAGGTCACTTCAACGCTGTGGTGTATTCATCAGATTCCTAGCAGGTTGAATTTGCGCGAGGGGGATTCTCTGATTGTGGGCCGTAACTCTGTTGGAAGATCCGTGAAGAACCTGTTTCCGTCACTGCTGGGGGGTTTCCGGAGACCTTCTGCTGAAGTCACGATGGATGATTACAAGCTCCCCGCAGGAATTAATGATGCTAGTTGTTCATTGGATCACATCATGGCAGGTGATACTCCTCGTACAAATCACTTGCCGGGTTCGTAAACAAGAGGAAAGCACAATGACAAGATCAGTGGTGCAATAACACCATTGCATCATAGATCACAGCTGGTGGGGAAAGATAATGGCCCAGAAATTCGGGTCTCCACGGGTGAGTACGCACGGGGTACTCACCCGTAGGCCCAATGGAAGTGCCGGTTTTTTGCATGCACTGCACATGCGCGGGAAACCGGAACTTCCGTTCCCTTAAAGGAAGGGGTTCAGAGGCCGAACGCGTGCGCCGGAGAGGCAGCGCGTGCGCATTGAACTTACGTTTTTTTTGCAGGGTTCTCCGGGAGGGTAGGTCTCCAGCAGTTACACTTTTAAAAAACAGGCGCAAGGCCTGCTTTTAACAAGGTAAGTGGTGAATTAATTAAAATTAAAACATTTTTTCCACAGGTTTATTATTTTTAAATACTTTAAAGAGAGGTAAGTTTATTTTTAGCCCCATTAGAAAATGTAATAAATTTTTTCAAAAATTTAAATTATTGTTTAAAATAGTTATTTCATGTAATTTATAGTTATTTTAAAAATGTGATTTAAAAAAAAAATTATTTGAAGTTTTAGTGATGTTTTGGGGCTTATAGTATTTATAGGTTTGACAGCTCTTCCTGTCAAACTTATGAATGAAGCATTCCCTGCTACCATTGGCTTTCCATGGCCCACGTGATCCCAGGGGATGCTTCGAACTAACTGCGCCCCTGGGATACGCAAGCACTGCGCGCCAGCAGTTGGAGGAGGCCCAGGATTGGAATCGCACGCAGGCCCACAGCTCAACGGCCGACGCGCTAGGTAAGTGCAGGTCGGAGGCTTGCACCTGCGGGAAGCCTCCAACCCGAATTACTGGGCCAGTATTTTTGTCCTAACTTTTATTTTATTAAAGGGAATCTAGAACATAAAATATTGCAAAAAGTCACCCTGCTGTGCCTGATATACAGGTTAAAATTCCGTTCATGCCAATTTGGGAGCAGCCTTTAATGTGGGCTGTTCCAGGAAATAAATACATCTAAAAATCGAGGCAGTAATTCCCTTTTAACTTTTTCTGAGCTTCATACAGTTATACTTTATATATCTTCTATGTGTTTGTCGTTGTTGCTTTGGATACATCTAAGCATCAGCCTTGAACTGGTTGGTTTATAAGCTTTTTAGAGCGATTGTTTAAAAAATGTATTTGTTACTGGTACGACCTATGTATAGTAAACCTGTACAGGTTTTATAACTTACAAGAGATAATTAGTGAATAAGCATCATTAAAGCCAAGTAACAGGTGCGGAGTCAATAAAATGTGAAATATTACTTGAGTCTGTTTGAGTTTAGGCTGTGCCAGGTGCACCTTGCTTCAGTTCTGTTCTGATCTGCACCGTTCTCTACGCGAGGTCATTGTGCATTGTAGTGCCTTCATGCTTTTCGGGGCCCCGGTCCCTGTCCCTGTATGTCATTCATTTACAGTTTAATCATCAACATGAAAGACTTTCTGTCAGCCCCCTCTAATAACACAGTTGATTCCCCCCTCCCCTCCCCTCCCCCCACACACCTTACCTGATCATTGGACAACATTTTATAACCCCCGGAAATCCTTTTGGACTTTTACCTTTAAGCATTGTTAGGTCAAATCAGGAAATATATAGAATTACATATTTTGCTGGGTTAAATACATTTTATCCTAGTTGAATGTGTGCAATGAGAATTTTATTGTCGACTATTTTATCAGATAGCTTTCTTGTTTTAACAGCTAATTCTTTCAGTGATATAGTGGATGGCAGAAGGTGGTGTATTCGCTGTTCAGTCACTAAGCACTCCCACAAAACTGCATGGTGTTTGCAAGCGTTATACTGGTCCAGAGTAACTGGAGGAGGACAATGTTGCCTGTGTTCATCCCAGCACAGGCAGATTTTCTTTGTCTACTTCAGCTAGAATCAGCCACTCCAGAAATTTGAGCACAAAAATCTGGGCTGACACTCCAGTGCAGTGCTGAGGGAGTGCTGCACTGTCAGAGGTGCATCTTTCGGATGAGATGTTAAACCGAGGCCCCGTCTGCTCTCTCAGTTGGATATAAAAGATACCATGGTACTATTTCGAAGAAAGCAAGGGAGTTCTCCCTGGTGTCCTGGCCAATATTTATCCCTCACTCAACATCACTAAAACAGGTTATCTGGTCATTATCACATTGCTGTTTATGGGAGCTTGCTGTGCTCAAATTGGCTGCTGAGTTTCCTACATTACATGTCAAAAAGTACTTCATTGGCTGTAAAGCGCTTTGGGATGTCCGGTGGTTGTGAAAGGTGCTATATAAATGCAAGTCTTTCTTTCTACTGCGGGAAGTCCCCCTCACACACACTTCCCGACAATTTTCTTTTAAAATAGTTGTTAAAATTTGTTAATGAAGTGGCCCAGACAGCCCGGTGGATAGGTGCACCTTATGCTTTTAATAAGCTCTACAGAGCAGAAGGCCCCAGTGTTGATCCTCCATCTGTGCTGAGTTAGCTAATCTCAGCTGGGGTAGTGGTAGAGGCACTGCAATTGGCCTCAGTGCCCTTGGCTAGCCAAAGGAAATGTCAGCGAGTGTTCCTGCTCATAGTTGCTATCCAGTAACTGCTGATGGGGAGTGTGTGTTGTGTGTAGACAATGGATGAGAACAGGGTCAGGCGGTGATAATCTTAATTTTTCAAATTGACACTCAGTGCCTCGGCCCACACATGCAATATGGCCATTTGGGTGAGTTACTCGAGGGTTGCTGGTGCCTATGGAGCAATATTCCACCTTTGAAAGAGAAGGAAGAAATGTGAAGAAAATTGTCAAATTGGCGAACTGTGTTGATAAATCTTAGAAATTAGTCGCTGGCTAAGTTGGTAGCACTATAATCTCTGAATCAGAAGGCTCTGGGTTCAAGCACCATTGGATTTGATCATATAATCTAGGCTGATAGAGGCAGGGGAGCTCTGCATTGGCAAAGGTGTCATCCTTTAGGTGAAACATTAATCCAAAGCCTGTTCCAGTGGTTCAGGTGGACACTAAAGACCCCATGGCACTATGCTGCTTCCTCAAGCAACTCTACCATAAACAGATAAACAGATGCAGTGCGAAATTTTGTGTTGACCAGTTCATCAGCTAGCTTTCATTTTTCAACAGTTAATTTTTTCAATCAGGTAGTTGATGGGAGAAGGTGGTTTATTTGCTGTTTAATCACCAAGCATTCCCATACAATTGCGTGATGTTTTCAAGCACTGTACTTGTCCAGGACAATTGGTGTTTGTGGGATCTTGCAATGCACAAAATGAGTGTCAAATTGCCTACATAATAATTTGTATTGCAAAGTAATTCATTGCATGGGGACTGATTTGAGATGTTCTCGAGAGAGGTGATAAGGCCTTAGGTGATGGCAAGTCTTTCTTCCATTAATTGTCAGATATTGTTTGTGAGTGATATCATTCAAGTTTGTTCGCTTTTTATATAATGAGATTGTGTATATTGTGAGATTTGTCAACAAATTTTTTTGACAGCACAAAACTAGTTGACAGAGTGTTGGCTAGCTCTAAATGGGCTAGGTATTGATCTTTATATTTATAGACTAGATTTAGTGAAGAAAAGAAAACATTAACCACTTGACATAAATAGTCTCAATGTGTGCCAATAGTTTCGAACTGTATACACTAAAAAAATTGCATTGGCATTTATAATTACCGTATAATTCAACATCAGCAAAAGTCAACTGCACTAAAACAATAAGTCCTCCATCAAAAAATAAATACAAACTGTTGTAAACTACATCTATATTCTAATCATTTAGCTTGCCTTATTCTTTATACTCTGCCAGCTATAAACTGTGAGAAGTCTGCTTGAAGGCCGACTTTACTTTATTGCAGTGAAATTGCTTTGTTTAAGGCAGCCTCTGAGTCCAGAACCACTTTAAAGCTTTCAATTATGTTGTAAACAAACATGCAACTTCAAGCTTATTGATATAAGGCATCTTTTACTGCATGGATAAAAGGTTTGTTTTATGTCACTAATTTGAGATTTAAACACTATCTGCTGTTTGGCTATATCTGGAATATACTTGTTAAAACTAGACTGTGTAATGCATTTTTGAGCATTGTGACATTTATAGGTTTCCCCCTCCCTGCATTCTCCCATTTAGCCATGCCATTGCTTCTTCTTAATGTTACACGATCTCCTTCAGTTGTCTGAATGATTGAGTCACATTTCTCTTCTTGCTCACAATCAGTGTGATTCCATGACCTGTTAGCAAAACGTGCACTTCCATGGGTAGGACTCATCATTTTGACACAAAATACAGCTGAGTTTGAGTGACAGTCAAGGATGGGCCTTGAACTGAACTGTTGGTTGGGTTTCCCAGTTTTTTACTCCTGAAGGATAGACACATACTGGGGAATGGTTCCACAGGTGTTGTCATTGTTCTGGTATCTCACTTCAGTGGTCATTCCTTATGTGGGACTTTGGATACTGAGTTTCACCAATAGTGGCAAAGCCTTCAGTCACCTTGGTCCAACTCCAAAGTTCATGGGGTCAGGGGTCGACCTTACTTAACATGCCAATGGAAAGCATCCATACCACTAGGGAGGTACTTGGAGCACCCACACCTGGGAGAAGGCCAGAAAATCTAGCAGAGGTAGCTGGGCAGGCAGAGAAGTTGCTGGTTCCACCCAGAAATAAGTTGGTGATGATCCCAATGGTTCTCTTATTATTGTTTTTTAATTAGTGTTCTTTTTGAGGCGCGCCCACTACCACTGGTGGTTGGGGAGGTATATCTGGTCTGACCAGGCGTAACTCCACTGACCATACGCTGTTCTCCCAGTGAAGGCACAAGTCACAGGAACTCCTGGTATAGGGATTTCCTAACCCCAGCCTCACCCCCTTACAATGATGGCCATGTGTGGGGTAGGTGAAGGCCCCGAGAGAACATCATGAATACTTCTGCACAAAGTTAAGGTCCAGTGTATCCAGGTCTCACCTTAGTTTCCAGCCATTCTGGCAGACTCCCACTGAAATTATATTAGGAGTATGCCAGAATGGCCACAGATTTTCAGGACCTCAGTTTTTTGCATAGTGAAACATCCCAAAATGCTTGACTGAAGAACACAAGGAGCTGGAAAAATTAAGAGAAGTTAATGAAAGTGTGATCGAAGAGATAGCCTTTGAGGATGTATTGGAAGGTGGAAAAGATGTGGAGGGGTTTAGGAAGAAAATTCCACAGTGTAGAGCCAAGCCACCTGAAGGTTCAGCCACTGGTGGCGGAACAGATGGACACACAGTAAGACCAGCATAGGAAGAATGGAGGGTTCCGGCTGTTTAGCAGGGTTGGAAGAGGTTGCAGTGGTCAAGTGGATGAGGTTCCACTCAGATGGATTTGTAAACAAGCGTGTGGATTTTGAAATCAATGCACGGGATGACAGAGAGTCAGTGGAGGCCAACAAATACAGGTGAAAAATAAACTGGACTTAATACAGGATAGGATAAGGCCAGTGGAGTTTTGAACAAGTAGAAGCTTGCGTAGAGTTGAGCTTGAGAGGCTGATGAGGAGCATTGGAGAAGTCAAGGCTGTAGGTAAAGAAAACCACTTCAAATCTATCCCTCACTCTGAATTCACTTCCTGTACTTGTATGGTCATTGATGTGTACAGATCACAAGATCACATCACTTACGGACTTCAATATGTTAATGCTTCCCCAGATGATAGTGCTTTACATTCCATTCAATGCACTTTAAATATCTTGCATTCTATCAGGAGCCAAACAATGCATTTTAATGTTTGCCTTGGTTAAGATAGCTATTTAAGACCTAACCCTTGAAAACTGATTTGCCTTGGATAACAGATAAAGTTGTTGAACTCCCCTGCGCTGACATCCTTACATGGGACAATTTAATTTTGTAAACTGATATTAGTGTTTAAGTAATGCTTTTAGCCCTCAACCTAAAAAGAAATGCTCCTGGTATAACACCTGGGTCATGATCAAATGTTTCCTATAGGCTAAAGGAAAAAATAACATTGATACAGGACAACTCTCAGAAACTTCCCAAAACACTACAAACCAAAAGAAGTATAGTCATTGTTATTGTGTAGCAAACACAGTAACAATTTTGCAAGGAGGTCCCATAAGCACTAATGATACGAAGAACTAGTTAATCACTTTTTGATGTTTGTTTGTTAAGGGAAGAACTTTGGCTGGAAGACCTCTTTACTCTTCTTCACAAAGATTTCTAATGTCTATCTGAATCAGGCCTCGGTTTAATATCTCATCCTAAGAAAAGCACAATGCAACACTATCTCAGAACTGCACTAAAGTAGCAGCCTAGATTATGCTGGCAAACCCTAGTGTGGGGTTTGAACCTAAAACCTTCTGACTCAGAAGCAAGAGTGCTAAACTGACAGATTAAATTTGGCCCTGCTGTGGCTGTTTGTTGCTCTCCCTCTCGGGAGATCTTGACTTGGTGCGATAGTGTGAAACGGGCGATAGCGAATCAGCAGCCCGTTTGACATTTCTCCTGATTTTTATTTCCAGTGACTTCAATGGAAATTAAAATGGGGAGGGATGTAAAACGGGCTGCTGATTCGCTACCGCCTGGTTTATGTAGTGTATGTAACTGTTCTACTTTTAAGAGAACTATTGTATGTAACCGTCCACCTTTAAGAGAACTATTTTAGGTGTGGCACTACTTTATCCTGGCTGCTGTATACTGTAATACCGACGGTGACCACACCGGTATATAAGTGCTGTGGCAGAATTTATTGGGCAGATTCGCCCTGACCTTCGAATAGTAAAGTCCTGTTTAAGTTACTCTTGTAGTCTGTGTATTACTTCGCTATACAACCCACAGACTTTACAGTGGCGACGAGTTCGATCTTACCCTGCGGCAACAATACTTCTGAAGAAGTAAACGAGCGTCGAGAAGAGGCACCCGCCCTCGTCGTTTTGCTGAGAGAAAACTCGAGTCTGCAGACCAAGAAAAGAGGAAGATTTCAAACACGAAGTCTTCCATCAGCAACAGGCACGGATTGTCCCTTCTGCCACGGTGGTGAGTGAGCCGATCAACACGAGAAGCAAGTCGGCCATGGTGACTGTGAGTAAAGGGAAAATAGAAACAAATAAACGGAGGATAAGGGCGGTGCACTCGACCACGGTCGAGGGGGAAAGGAGCCGGACAGAAGTCGGGCCCAGAGGCGCTGAGACTGGGGCAGCGTGGAGCAGAAGCCGCGGTACAAGCAGGCTGGGGAGCGTCGTGAGACGACTAGACCGCGACGGCGAAAAAGGCCGGACAAATACCGCGACCACGAGGCGCTGCGACCGGGATCGTAAGGCGCGGGAAGATATAAACATAAATAAGCCACGGAGAACTCAGCCACAGCCGGGGAGGAAAGCACCGGACTGCGAGAAGCTGGGAGGCGCGATTGGGGTGAAAAAGGCCAGACAGTGACTGAGGCCACAAAGCGCTGCGACCGGATCGTAAGGCGTGGGAAGAGATAAAAATAAATAAACCGCGGAGAACGCAGCCGCAGCCGGGGAGGAAGCACCGGACTGCGAGAGGCTGGGAGGAGCGATTGGGTGAAAAAGGTCGGACAGTGACCGAGGCCACGAAGCGCTGCGACCGGGATCGTAAGGCGCGGGAAGAGATAAAATAAATAAATTGCGGAGAACTCAGCCGCAGCCGGGGAGGGAAGCACCGGACTGCGAGAGGGCTGGGAGGCGCGATTGAGAGCCGCGCGAGCGGGAGAGACAGAGCCCGAGCGAGAGCCGCGCGAACGGGAGAGACAGAGCCCGAGAGAGAGCGAGCGAGAGCCGCGCGAGCGGGAGAGACAGAGCCCGAGGAAGACTGAGCGAGATCCAGCCCAGCGGCTGAAACTGTTCGCCGTCAACGGGTTGTACCCAGCACCGGAGAGACAGAGCCCGAGCGAGGGAGACTGAGCGAGATCCAGCCAGCGGCTGAGACCGTTCGCCGTCAACGGGCTGTACCCAGAGCCGGTTGCCCGGCCGAGAGAAGGGAACGCGCTGAAGCTGAAGCGCAGGCTGCGAACCCCGAAAGCCAGCGGCCGTCGCCCGAGGGAAAAGCTTACCCCTCCTGCCAGGGGAAGAAAAGCGGGAACCGCCATCTTGAAAGTGGGCGGGGAAAGAAGATAAGCGCGGGAAACCGCGGGAAGCCGCCAGTAGGTGGAGAAAAAGACAGAAGCGGGAACTGCCATTTTGAAAGGGGCGGGGAAGAAGATAAGCGCGGGGAAACCGCCATCTTGAAAAAAAAATTTTTTTTTAAAAAGAGTTAAAGAAATATTTCGTTGTTGTTTATCAGGGAGGTGAAGATGCCTAAGCGTGGTAACATCAACGATTTCGATTCCGAGGTGGAAGATTGGGCCACGTATGTAGAACGCATTGAGATATATTGTGAGGCCAATAAAATAGAGGGTGATGATAAAGCTATAACCTTGTTAAACTCGATGGGGGCGAAGACATACGGGCTATTGAAGCATCTTCTAGCGCCAGTTAAACTGGCGGATCAAACCTTCGATAATATTGTTGCTGTTCTGAAGGATCACTTGAACCCCACACCGCTGATGTTGGCGGAACGATTCAAATTTTATGCGAGAACGCAACGGAAAGAGGAAAGCAACGCGGAATACTTGGTCGAACTGCGTAGGCTAGCGAAATACTGCCAGTTTGGAGGAAATCTGACAGAGGCATTGCGAGACAAGTTCGTGTGCGGGTTGTCGAAGGATGGAACGCAAAAGCGACTGCTCGAAGAGAACGACCTTACACTGGATAGGACTGTCCTTATTGCAGCATCACACGAAGCCGCAGCGAAAGGAACTGCGGAAATGCAGCTGAAGGCAGCGGTCCTCGGTGTGGATCAAATTACTTCGGGTGCAATGAAATGTTATCGTTGTGGGAAGACAACACACGACCAGAACCAATGCTGGTTTAAAAACCAGGACTGTAGGAAATGTGGCAAACTGGGTCACATAGCCAAAGTATGCCGGTCAGGGAAGAAGACCAACAACCAAAAAAAAAAGCCATCACAGGAAAAGTACAACAAAGTACACAAGGTGGTTGAGAAGAGTTCAGATGAACAGAATTCGGATTCAGACCCAAGCGGCCAGGAACTGGGTAGTCTGAGAATTCATAATGTGAGTAAGGAAGCTGACCTACAAACTATCTGGGTCATGCTAAAAATAGCCGGAGTCCAAGTGAGAATGGAATTGGACACTGGATCAGCCCTATCAGTCATAAATCGAAGGGATTACAATCGGCTATTCTCACATATACCCTTGAGAGATACCAAGTTCGTATTGCAGACATACACGGGGCATAAAGTATACCCCATGGGAAAGATAAGAGTCAAGGTGAGAGACAGGGGCAAAGAACACCCCGGAATGGACTTATACGTACTACCTGAGGGAGGACCACCACTTCTAGGATGGGAGTGGATCAAGAAAATAGACATGGAATGGCACTACCTCAAAGCAATAACGAGTGAGGACTCGGGGCAGACAATCAGCTCAGACTCTGAAACGGATGACGATAAGACCAGCCCAAGCATGAAAGACAAGTCTAAAATGAACTTGCTGACTAAGGTTGGTAGAACGAATGTGGGCATAAAGGCTTATGCTCCAGAGGAGAACAAAGCTTCAGAACAGAATTCCTCTGAACAACAACAACATAGCTTGACAGAGAATTCTGAGTCTGTTCAAGTTACAGACATATATATTACTGAGGAACATCGAGCTCGAACGCAAACTTATTTCAGATTACGACAGCAATTAGAACAATTGAATTGCCGTCTCGAGCAAGAGATGAAAGCAATGAAAAAGTTCTATGATACCGAATGGGAGAATCTGGAAAGACAACAGAAGCAGCTGGGGAAGAAAAGGGAGCAGGAGCACACAAACCGTCTGCACAAGGAGGCCAAACGAATCAAAGCTGATTCGGCTTCTGAAGGGGCGTGCTCCAATCCGGTGGAACAAGATGTGCCGCAACTGAAGGCGCTGGTTAGCAGGTTGCAGGCAGAAAAAGCTGAGTTGGTCGACATGACTTCCGAGCTCCTACTGAAGTTGGGTGCAGCATCACCGGACGATTCATTTGTGGAAATTCGAATGATGGGGGCTGCGGATGATGGCGAAGTAGAAGCAGCAAAGGAGCCCCAGGACAAGGTTCTAAACAGCCCTGCAGCTAATCAAAAAGGGATGAGGACAGAAGAGTTAACAGTCAGCCAACTCCTCCAGGGCAAGGCTATAAACAGCCCTGTAGTTAATGGAAAAGGGATGATGGCAGAAGAGTTAACAGTCAGCCAACTCATTCATATGCTGAGGGATAAAACTCTAAAATGGGAAAAACTTAAATACGAGCCTCAATCTTCAAAGGGAAGGGAGCTCTCAAAAGTCATTGGAAGAGCTGAGGTGGCAACCCAGACTGAGAAGTCTGCAGCAGAACAGCCCTTGGATGCCAAAAGTACGCTGACGCACGGCAATGTAGAACAACAGAATACTGAAACAGCTACTTCAGTAGAGGGATTGAATAGTCCGATCAATCAATCTCCGAATGAAGTTGAAGTATTGAAATCACAAATGAGGTCATTAGTAAAAGACTTGCAGGAAGCCCAGAAAAAGCGGGATGAATCTGAACGCATGATGAAGTCTCTTCAGGACAGATGTCGGGATTTGGAACAAAAGTCGGCTAACGTCCAGCTGGGTAAGGAGGAAATAGAAGACCCTCTCGCTGGCCCAGCTCAGGACGACACCGAATATTACCATGATCTGTTGAGTGACACTGAATATTACGAGGACCTGGTCTGCCCAGCTTGTGCCGAGAACTCCCAAAGTGCCAAAATCAGGATGAATCACTTAAAGTCTAAGGAACATAGGGAGATGGTGGCGTTACAGCTGGCAGCTGACAATGGAGCCCCGAGAGTCTCCAAGAAGCAAAAAAGGAAAAGACGAAGCAGAAGATGATAACCATCTGAACCATTATTACCTCTACCCGATCACACACGTGGTCCCCCGAACGGAGCCAAATCAGTTGGAAAGTAGGAAAATTTCCCAAGGCAATCCAACTGTTCTTTGTTTGTTTTAAAAAAGTCAGCAATGCTGGTTCAGAAGTGATGGAAGTAAAGCTGTTAAGTCTAGGGAAGGACTATGGGATGAGTCCCTCTAGCAAGGTGACCCGACTACACCACGGAGGCGTGGTCCGGACCGAGTCAAGAAGATCAGAGACTGAATCTGTGAACTGTTTCCTGCAGAGACTGAATCTGTGAACTGTTTCCGCAGAGACTACCTCTGTGAACTGTTGTAACATGAAGTTGGATATGTTATGATGTTATGTTAATGGGGAATAAGTATGTTGTAAGCTAAAAAGGGAGGATTGTAGTGTATGTAACTGTTCTACCTTTAAGAGAACTATTGTATGTAACCGTCCACCTTTAAGAGAACTATTTTAGGTGTGGCACTACTTTATCCTGGCTGCTGTATACTGTAATACCGACGGTGACCACACCGGTATATAAGTGCTGTGGCAGAACTTATTGGACAGATTCGCCCTGACCTTCGAATAGTAAAGTCCTGTTTAAGTTACTCTTGTAGTCTGTGTATTACTTCGCTATACAACCCACAGACTTTACAGTTTACACTATCGCACCAAGTCAAGATCTACCCCACTTTGTCTCTGTTTCTCTCTCGGGTGTTTCTTGCTCTCTTTCTGTGTTGTGGCTGCTTCTTCTTCTCTATTGCAGCTGTTTTCTCTCTCTGGTGTAGCTGTTAGTTGCTCTCTCTCTCATGCTCTGCTCTGAAGTGCATGAGTCAAAATTCATATCAGCTTAAGAATTGGGCTACAGTATTACAAGGCATGTTTATACCGGTTTGGCATAAAAATAAACCTAAAAAGGTGACTCAACCGTGGATAACGAGGGAAATTAGGGACAGCATAAAATCAAAAAAAAGGGCATATCAACTGGCAGAAAAAAGCACCAGACCGGAAGATTGGGGGCAGTACAGGATACAGCAAAAGAGGACAAAGGGATTAATCAGGAAGGGGAAAATAGAATACGAAAGTAAACTTGCAGCAAACATAAAGACAGACTGCAAAAGCTTTTATCGGTATATCAGGAGGAAAAGACTGGTAAAATCCCAAGTCGGTCCCTTGCAGTCCGATTCGGGAGAATATATAATGGAGAATAAGGAAATGGCAGACCAATTAAACTCATACTTTGGTTCTGTATTCACAAAGGAGGACACAAATAACCTCCCAGGAATATCGGCAAACATAGGGACTAATGAGAGGGAGGAGCTGACAGAAATTAGTATCTCTAGGGATTTGGTGTTGGGTAAGTTGAGGGGACTGAAGGCCGACAAATCCCCGGGGCCTGATAAACTACATCCTAGGGTACTTAAGGTGGTGGCCCTGGAGATAGCAGATGCTCTAAGGATCATCTTCCGGAACGCCATTGACTCGGGAACAGTACCCGTGGATTGGAGGGTAGCTAATGTTACCCCAATATTTAAAAAGGGGGGTAGAGAGAAAGCAGGGAATTATAGACCAGTAAGCCTTACATCGGTTGTGGGCAAAATGCTAGAGTCCATTATTAAGGATAAAATAGCGGAGCACTTGACAAATGGGGAAAGGATCGGACAGAGTCAACATGGATTTACAAAGGGTAAATCGTGTTTGACTAATCTGCTGGAATTTTTTGAGGAAGTAACTGGTAAAATAGATGGGGGAGAGCCAGTGGATGTGGTGTACCTTGACTTCCAGAAAGCCTTCGATAAGGTTCCACACAAAAGATTATCATGCAAAATTAAGGCTCATGGGATTGGGGGCAAAGTATTAACGTGGATAGAGAACTGGCTGGCGGATAGAAAACAGAGAGTTGGAATAAACGGCTCGTTTTCGGAGTGGCAGGCAGTGACCAGCGGGGTGCCGCAAGGATCTGTCCTGGGACCCCAGCTGTTCACAATATATATAAATGATCTGGATCAGGGAATTGGATGCAATATTTCCAAATTCGCTGACGACACTAAACTAGGAGGAGGGGTGGGCTCTGATGAGGATGTCAGGAGGCTACAGTGCGATTTGGACAGGTTGGGGGAATGGGCGGATACGTGGCAGATGCACTATAATGTGGATAAATGCGAGGTTATCCACTTTGGGGGTAAAAACAGGAGGGTAGATTATTATCTAAATGGCAATAGATTGGGAGATGGGGAAGTGCAGAGGGACCTGGGTGTTCTTGTGCACCAGTCACTGAAGGAGAGCATGCAGGTGCAACAGGCGATTAAGAAGGCAAATGGTATGTTGGCCTTCATATCAAGGGGGTTCGAGTATAGGAATAGGGATACCTTACTACAGCTGTACAAGGTGCTGGTGAGACCGCATCTGGAGTATTGTGTACAGTTTTGGTCGCCCCATCTGCGGAAGGATGTTCTTGCCATGGAAAGAGTGCAACGGCGATTCACCAGGCTGATACCTGGAATGGCGGGAATGACCTACGAAGAGAGATTAAATAGTTTGGGCTTGTACTCACTGGAGTTTAGAAGATTGAGAGGGGATCTCATCGAAACATATAAAATTATGGCAGGCCTGGACAGGCTGAATTCAGAGAGAATGTTTCCAATGGCCGGGGAGCACAGAACCAGGGGCCACAGTCTAAAAATAGCGGGCAAATCATTTAAAACAGAGATGAGGAAGAATTTCTTCACTCAAAGAGTGGTGAGCCTGTGGAATTCCCTGCCACAGAGGGCTGTGAAGGCTAATTCAATAAATATTTTCAAGAGAGAATTGGATATATTTCTGAAGGCTAAGGGGATTAAGGGTTACGGAGAAAAGGCGGGGACGGGGTACTGAACTGGTAAGATCAGCTATGATCTCAGACGAAGATCAGCCATGATCTCATTGAATGGCGGAGCAGGCTCGAAGGGCCGAATGGCCTACTCCTGTTCCTATCTCTATGTTTCTATGTTTCTATGTTGGTTAGTGTAGTGTATGTAACCGTTCTACCTTTAAGAGAACTATTGTATGTAACCGTCCACTTTTAAGAGAACTATTTTAGGGGTTGCACTACTTTATCTTGGCTGCTGTATACTGTAATACCGGCGGTGACCACACCGGTATATAAGTGCTGTGTAATGATTTATTGGGCAGTTCCGCCCTGACCTTCGAATAGTAAAGTCCTGTTAAAGTTTACTCTTGTGGTCTGTGTAGTAATTCGCAATATAACACACAGACTTTACAGTGGCGACGAGTTCGATCTTACCCTGCAGCAGAGATACATCCGAAGCAGTTAACGAGCGTCGAGAAGAGGCATCCGCCCTCGTCATTCTGCTGAGAGAAGACTCGAGTCTGCAGAGCAAGGAAGAAGGAAGAATTCTGACACGAAGCCTTCCATCAGCAATAGGCAGTGATCGTCCCTTCTATCACGGTGGTGAGTAAGCCAATCAGCGACGAGAAGCAAGTCGGCCACGTTGACTGTGAGTAGGGGAGAAAATAAAAAGAAACGGAGGATATAAGGGCGGTGAACTCGACCACGGCCGGGGAAAGGAGCCGGACAGAAGTCGGGGCCAGAGGCACTGAGACTGGGGCAGCGTAGGGCACGGAAGCCGCGGTACAAGCGGGAACGCAGCCGGTGTGAGAGACCGGGCTACAAGCGGGAACGCAGCCGGTGTGAGAGACCGGGCTACAAGCGGGCTGGGAGACGCAACAGCGTCGTGAGACAGCTTGACCACGACCGGTGAGAAAGGCCGGGCAGCTACCGAGGCCGCGAGGCGCTGCGACCGGGATCGTAAGGCGCGGGAGGTAATAAAAAAATAAATAAATAAATAAAACCGCGGAGAACTCAGCCGCAGCTGGGGGAGGAAAGGATCGGACTGCGAGAGGGCTGGGAGGCAAGATTGAAAACCGCTGAGGGAGAGACAGAGCCCGAGCGAGCGGGAGAGACAGAGCCCGAGCGAGCGGGAGAGCGAGGGAGACCGAGCGAGCGGGAGAGACAGAGTCCGAGCGAGGGGGGAACGGGACCGAGCGAGGGAGACCGAGCGAGATTTCCGCCCAGCGGCTTACAGCAGCTTTCCGCAAAGGACCAAGAGCTGGAACTGTCCGCCGCCAACTGGTTGTCCCCAGCGCCCGGTTGCCCCTGTCGGGAAAGGGAACAAGGAACTCAATCAGCTGTTCTCGCGCTTCAGAATAAACCGAAAGCCAGCGGTCGTCGCCCGAGGGCAAAGTTTACCCCTCCCGCCAGAGGAAGAAACGCGGGAAGCCGCCAGTTAGGCGGGGAAGAAGACAAGCGCGGGAAACCGCCATTCTCGGAGACGGGGAAGAAGATAAGCGCGGGAAACCGCCATTTAAAAAAAAAGTTAAAGAAAAATTCGTTGTTGTTTCTCAGAAAGATTGTGAAGATGCCTAAGCGTGGTAACATCAACGATTTCGATTCCGATGTGGACGATTGGGCCACGTATGTAGAACACATCGAGATATATTGTAAGGCCAATAAAATAGCAAATGATGATAAAGCTCTAACCTTACTAAACTCAATGGGTGCGAAGACATACAGGCTATTGAAGCATCTTCTATCACCAGCTAAACCGGCGGATCAGACTTTCGCTAATATTGTTGCTGTCCTGAAGGATCATTTGAACCCCACACCGCTGATGTTAGCGGAACGATTCAAATTTTATGCGAGAACGCAACTGAAAGAGGAAAGCAACGCGGAGTACTTGGTTGAACTGCGTAGACTAGCGAAATACTGTCAGTTTGGGGAAAATCTGACAGAGGCATTGAGAGACAAGTTCGTGTGCGGGTTGTCGAAGGAAGGAACGCAAAAGCGACTGCTCGAAGAGAACGATCTTACACTTGATAAGGCTGTCCTTATTGCAGCATCACACGAAGCCGCAGCGAGAGGCACTGCAGAAATGCAGCTGAAGGCAGCGGTACTCAGCGTGGATCAAATGGCTTCGGGTACAACGAAATGTTATCGTTGTGGGAAGACAACACACGACCAGAACCAATGCTGGTTTAAAAACCAGGGCAGCACGGTGGCATAGTGGTTAGCATTGTTGCCTCACAGCGCCAGAGACCCGGGTTCGAATCCGGCCTCGGGCGACTGTCTGTGTGGAGTTTGCACATTCTCCCTGTGTTTGCGTGGGTTTTCTCCGGGTGCTCCGGTTTCCTCCCACAGGCCAAAGATGTGCGGGTTAGGTTGATTGGCTATGATAAATTGACCCTTAGTGTTAGGGGGATTAAATACGTGGGGTTACAGGGATAGGGTGGGATATGTGTCGGTGCAGGCTCGATGGGCCGAAAATGGCCTCTATCTGCACTGTTGTGATTCTGTGAAATTCTGTGAAATGTAGAAAATGTGGCAAGCTTGGTCACATAGCTAAAGTATGCCGGTCAGGAAAGAAGACCAGCAACAAAAAAAAGTCACCGCCGGAAAAGTACAGCAAGGTACACAAGGTGGCTGAGAAGAGTTCGGATGAACAGAATTCGGATTCAGACTCCAACAGCAAGGAACTGGGTAGTCTGAGAATTCACAATATGAGTAAGGAAGCTGACCGACAAACTATCTGGGTCACACTGCAGATAGCAGGAGTCCATGTGAAAATGGACTTGGACACCGGAGCGGCGTTGACGGTCATGAATAAACAAGATTACAAAAAGTTATTCAAACATATTCCCCTACGGGACACGAAGATAGTATTGCAGACATACACGGGGCAAAAAGTATACCCCATCGGAAAGATAAAAGTCAAGGTGATACACAAGAGCAAAGAACACCAAGGAATGGAATTATATGTACTACCTGAGGGAGGTCCACCACTTCTGGGACGGGAGTGGATCAGGAAAATAAATATGGACTGGCACTCCCTAAAAGCAATAACGGTAGATTCCGGAAAGAAAAATGTCAAACCTGCACGATTGTCCAGAATACTGGATGAGGGCATATGCAACAGTGACAGGGACAAAGCAGAGAGTGAGAACTCGGTGAAGACAATCAGCTCAGACTCTGGAACTGATGATGGTAAGACCAGCCCATGTGCAAAAGACAAGTCTAAAATGGACTTGCAGACTAATGATGGAAAAACGAAGGAGTGCATAAATGCTTCAGAAGAGAGCAAGTATCAGAACAGATTTCCACCGAACAACAACAACATAGGTTGACAGAGAATTCTGAGTCTGTCCAGTCTTCAGACATGCACATTTCTGAGGAACACCGGGCTCGAACTCAACTCCATTTCAAACTACAACAGCAATTACAACAAATGATTCACCGTCTTGAGCAAGAGATGAATGCAACGAAAAAGTTCTTTGACACAGAGTGGGAGAATCTGGAAAGACAACAGAAGCAGCTGATGGAGAAAATGGAGCAGGAGCACACAAACCGTCTGCGCGAGGAGGCCAAACGAATCAAAGCTGATTCGGTTTCTGAAGGTGCGTGCTCTAATCTGCTGGAGCAAGATGTTCAGCAACCGAAGGCGCTTGTTAGCAGGTTGCAGGCAGAAAAGGCTGATTTGGTTGCCATGAATTCTGAGCTCCTACTGAAGTTGGGTGCAGCATCACCGGACGATTCATTTGTTGAAATTCGAATGGTGGAGGCTGCGGATGATGGCGAATTAAAAGCAGCAAAGGAGCCCCAGTGCAAGGTTACAAACAGCCCTGCAGCCTATACGTCAAAAACACATGACAACGATACTGGGAAACATCTGATGTCAGAAGAGTTAACGGTCAGCCAACTCCTTCATATGCTGAGGGACATGACTCTGAAATGGGAAAAACTTGAACACGAGCTTCAATCTTCAAAGGGAAGGGGTTCGGAGCTCTCAAAAGTTATTGAAATAGCTGAGGTTGCAACACAGACTGAGAAGATTGCAACAGAGCAGCCCTTGGATGCCAAGAGTACGCTGACTCATGGCAATGTAGAACAACAGAATGCTGAAACAGTTGCTCCAGTAGAGGGATTGAATAGTCTGATCAATCAATCTCCGAATGAAGTTGAAGTATTGAAATCACAAATGATGTCATTGGTAAAAGATTTGCAGGAAGCCCAGAAAAAGCTGGATGAAGCTGAACGCATGAAGAAGTCTCTTCAGGAGAGATGTCTGGATTTGGAACAAAAGCTGGCTAACGTCCAGCTGGGCATGGAGGAAATAGAGGACCCTCTCGCTGGCCTAGCTCAGGACGACACCGATTATTACCACTACCTGGACGACACCGAATATTACCACGACCTGTTCTGCCCAGCTTGTGGGGAAGTCTTCCAAAGTAAAAAAACCATGAAGAATCACGAAAAGTCTAAGAAACACCGGGAGATGGTGGCGCTGATACGGCAACAGGAGGAAGAGGAGTAGGAACTGTGCATGCAGCTGGGAGTGGAGCCCAGAGAGTCTCCAAGAAGCAGAAAAGGAAAAGACGAAGCAGAAGATGATGACCCATCTGAACCATTATCACCTCTACCAGGTCACGCACGTGGTCCCTCCGAACTGAGTCAAATCAGTTTGGAAGTAGGAAAACTTCCCAAGGTACTCGAGCCTTTAGAAGTCAGCAAGGCTGGTTCTGAAGTTACGTAAGTTCAAGCTGTTAAGTCCAGTGAAGGACTATTGGATGAGTCACCCCAGCAACGTGAACCTACTACACCACCGAGAACTACTACACCACCGAGGCGTTATCCCGACCGAGTCAGGAAGCGCAGGAGGCGCCTCCGCAGAGACTGAATCTGTGAACTGTTTCCCGCAGAGACTACATCTGTGAACTGTTTTTACATGAAGTTGAATATATGTTATGATGTTATGTTTAATGGGGAATAGGTATATTGTAAGCTAAAAAGGGAGGCTTGTAGTGTATGTAACCATTCTACCTTTAAGAGAACTATTGTATGTAACCGTCCACCTTTAAGAGAACTATTTTAGGAGTTGCACTACTTTATCTTGGCTGCTGTATACTGTAATACCGGCGGTGACCACACCGGTATATAAGTGCTGTGTAATGATTTATTGGGCAGTTCCGCCCTGACCTTCGAATAGTAAAGTCCTGTTAAAGTTTACTCTTGTGGTCTGTGTAGTAATTCGCAATATAACACACAGACTTTACAGTTAGCCATTCTTATGGTGCGAAGATGCTCACAGTCTTGGTAAGAGTTCAACTCCTTTCTGTATAATTTACAACTATGCTCAAATGTATTTTTTACCAAAGGTACTTGGTTGGTGGCTTTAAAGGTTTCTTGATGGAACTGAGCCATGCAGAGCAAAAAGTCCTGGATTTGTTTCCCAGTTTGTCCTGATTTAACTGATCTCAGCAGTAAGGGTGATAGCAGAGGCACTACAATTTGCCACAGCATGCCCGTATGAGGGACAGGAAGAATCAGTTCGGTTCCTTGGGCTAGAAATTCATTATAGCCAATGAATGGGCAGTGTTAGGACAAAAGATGTTGAATTAGCGCCAGGTGAAAATGCTCTAGACTGCATGCAAAATTTGTCCTAATTGCTCAATAAAATGATTGGGGTCTTAAATCAAGTCTTAATACCCAAGCCCATTAGCGTTTCACTTAAAAGCTGGACCAACATTGATGCAGTCTAATTGCAACTCATGATTGCCACAGGTATTTTTACACTACTTAAAGGGAAGGTTCATCGATGCTGTAGCACTTCATTCTCAGCATTGTTGGCTGTGCAGCTGCCTCAACAACCACAAAAAGAAGGACAAGGAGTAGGAGCACTTATTTACAAATCCTCATGGCAGATCGCCGCCCCTGGGAGAGAGCCCGCAGGCTTTCCCATGAAGCTTTGGAGGCATTGGTTTTAATGCTGGAGCGAAGGTGGGCAGTCCTGTACCCACCAAATGGCAGGTGGCTCCCGCCATAAGTCTGCCGCACTATGTAGAAGGAGGTGGCACACCACATTATGGACTGCCCATCTGGCTGCCTCCTCCCTCCCTCCTGTTCCTTGTCTTCTTCCTCTTCATCTTCTTGCTTCTCATCCTCATCCTCCTTCCTCTGCACACATGTTCACATCTTTCTCACTGCCTATGCTCCCACTGCTGTAGATCCTGGAGGGCGAAGTGGCATGCCAGTACAGTGCCCATTAATCTTACCAAGTGTTGTAGTTTGAATCTTTGAAGAATAAATGTAGCTACTTTATACTTGCCACAAGACTTCTGATACAAAAGAATCTTGAAATTACTCAATGAAACTGTTGCAGTAGCTGAAATTAACAAAAAGCCACTGAAACTGTACTAACCTGACAAGTGCGACTTATTACTAATGATCCCTTTAAATAATGTCCCTGCAGTTGGCTTCCTGGTGCTGCACGCCAGCGCTCCCTGTCGGTGCTTACTCCAGGCAGTGAGGTAAGTGGCTCAAAGCAATTTGGGAAATCGGGCGTTCAGTGAGTGCTGCACACCCACTGATGTCACGATCTCCCATGGCATTGAGGTCCCCGGTGATAGCTGTTACCAGCAGCGCTACGGGGATCCCAATTTGGCGTGCGTTGCTGGATGCCCCTTGTACTGGTCTCAACACCACATTAGCGCCATCTACTGGAGCTAACGGGTGGTGCTAAGGGGATGAATTTCTCTCCCTTTGTGTCTGGACGTTATCTCGGTGGCTTCTGCTGAAAATTATGTGTCTATGGATGTAGGACGTGAACTGGTTGTCTTTGGATTTTGTTGCCCTGCCATGGTCAAACAATTTATTTACACTCACTGTCTCGGCCCAGACATGACAAAGTACCAGAGGTCACCAGCAAGAGTTAGTGCCTTCAGGAGAGGCGGAAAGAAACTTGGATGTTAAAAAGAATTGTAGACACGGTGAGAAGAAAGACTAACTGGATTTACTTCCAATCACACGCTCAGTCAATAAGGTGTTTTTGCGAGCTACCAAATTTAATGGAAAGAAAAATCAAGCGTGTTCATACAAGAAGTTCAAAGATTGGCTGTGGGAAGGCATAACTATTATTGTATTTCTGCTTTTCAGCAGCAGAACATTCATGTTACAGCTATGTTGATTGCACTCCCAGGTATGTAACACCACCTTAATCTCCAGCACAAAACAACTGACATGTTGATGCAAGATTTGAATTTTGAACTGCCATATTGAAAAAAGTCTGAGATTCATATAAAGAAAATAAATTACATTTTCATCAGTCATTTGGAAATTCTAGTGCTGTTCATGCAAACATCTGTACCCTTGCCTTGACTTTTAAGTGGGCACAATAAGCACAGTAACTTTTAATTTAAGGTTTTTTTTTGTAATGAGCTTGTCTTATAAAAATGAGGGATGTGCCTGGCCTAAGTATACCTGACCTTGGAGTGCATAATGAATGTGATCTTGTGATCTTTTCACAAGATATTCCATGGAAAGGATTTACAAAGGGAGTTACCTTAAATGTTGGGCCAGAAATTCGGGTCCACACAGGTGAGTATGCGCTGGGTACTCACGCTTAGGCCCAACGAAAGTGCCGGTTTCGGTTTTGTGCATGCACTGCGCATGCACGGGAAACCGGAACTTCCGTTCCCTTAAAGGAAGGGGTTCACAGGTCGAACGTGTGCGCTGGAGAGGCAGCGTGTACGTCTGGAACTTACGTTTTTTTTACAGGTTTCTCCGGGAGGGTAAGTCTCCAGCAGCTACGCGTTTAAAAAGCAGTCGCAAGGCTTGCTTTTAAAAAGGTAAGTGGTGAATTAAGTAAAATTGAAACATTTTTCCACAAGTTTAATGGCCCTGAAATTAGAATTGGGAGCTTGCCGCGCGTGCAAGCCCCCGATGCGCACTCACCCTGCGCGCCAACATCTGAAGCCCGGGCCTGCTTGAATTTCCTGTCACTGGCCCGGTTCAGATGTCGGCGCGATGTGCTTACCTGATCCAGCGGCGTAGTTAGTGCGATGTGCCGGCTGGGATCAGGTGAGCACTGTGCAGCCAATCAGGGGAGGGGAAACTCATTCATGAGTTTGACAGTAAGAGCTGTCAAACTCATGAAAACTCCTGGCCCCAAAACACTACTTAAACCTGAAAGAAAATTTAAAAAAACATTGCACTACTTAAATGAACAATAAAGAACTCTGAAAAACTATTTTAAACAATAATTTTAAAATTTGAAAAACATTTTTATATAAAAAATCGGGGCTAAAACTAAACTTACCTTACTGTAAATTCTTTAAAAATAACAAACCTGTGGAAAAAAAAATTCTCAATTGTACTAAAAGCCCACTTACCTGAAAAACGAAGTACTTACGTGTGGTTTTTCAATGCGTAAAGACCGGAGGCCTTTACACATGCGCAACTCTGGAAAAAAAAAGGAATTTCACTGCGCACGCGCTGCCTGTGCAGTCGCGCGCGTTCTGCCTCTTAACCCCTTGGGTCAGAGGACAGGAAATGCCGGTTTTCAGTGCATGCGCTGTGCATGCTGAAAACCGGCAATTCCTCCGGGCACACGCGTGAGTACCCCGTCCGTACTCACGCGTTGTGCCCGGAATTACTGGGCCATTATTTTTAAATACTTTAAAGAAAGGTAAGTTTATTTTTAGCCCCATTAAAAACTGTAATTAATTTTTTCAAAAATTTAAATTATTGTTTAAAATAGCTTTTTTATGTAATTTATAGTTATTTTAAAAATGTGATGTTTTTAAAAAAAATTATTTGAAGTTTTAGTTATGTTTTGGGGCCGAACTGTATTCATAGATTTGACAGGGCTTCCTGTCAAATCTATGAATAGAGATTCCCTGCTATGATTGGCTCTCCATGGCCCACGTGATCTCAGGGGACGCTTCAAACTAACTGCACCCCTGGGATACGCAAGCACTGCGCGCCGGCAGTTGGAGCAGGCCCAGGATCGGAATCCCACGCGGGCCCACAGCACAACGGCCGGCGCGCTAGGTAAGTGCAGGTCGGGGGCTGGCACCCACGGGAAGCCTCCGACCCGAATTTGTGGCCCGTTGTGTTTTAAGGTATAGAGTATTCATGCAAGTTATTTTTTTTTTAAAGGGGTTTGGGATGATATTTAAGCTACTAATTTGCTATTATTGACATTGTTTGCCATACACAGTAATTAATAAGGAATTCATCAAACTGTCTTGGCAACCAAATATCTCACACCCACTATGTTGGAAAATCTTCCTTCCTTTTTCTGACTGTGAACAGCAAGACATATAATGCATAGACACAGCGGGCTGGATTTTGTCAGCCCCAAGGAGGCGAGTATGGAGGCAGGACTGCCGGTAAAGTTGCAGAATTTGGGGGCGGGTGGCAAACCCGCCCCCAGTCCACCTCCGTGCCCTCTTGCCAGGAGGTGGGAAGCCGTCCTGCTCCGGGTCCCATCTCCTCAAGGTGGGAAAGGGACTAAAGCCTATTAACTGCCTGTTAACAGGTAGTTAATAGGCAGAAAATAGGATTATCCCCTTTTTTCGTTCTGAAATGTAGGCGTCCTGACCTCGGGGAACCCCGCCAGGGTGTAAGAGATGAGTAGGAGGTCTGCGGGGGTTGGAGGGGTCTGAAATGTGATGTAGAGGTGAGTGATGGGTGCAAGTGCGGAGTGGTAAGTATGTAAGGTGAGTGTAAAGTGTTAGAAAATTATTCACTTACCTTTGTTTCCACCTACAACCTGCAGCCGTTGTGGAGCCGAAGTCCCGACATCTCCATTGTAGATATCACAGACTGGCTGTTGGATCCTCCGAACCAACAGTCGGGTGATTTCTGCAAAGTTGAAAGGTTTGATGAGCCCTGAACATAAGGTCTCATCAAACTACACAGAATGTCAGTGCTTGACAGATTCACAGAGCTGTCAAACGATAACATTTCTTCTTTCAAAAGTTCTTGACAGATGGCACGTCATACGTTGACGTGCTCTGTCACTGACTTCCCCCTAATTGGCCTGCTGAGCCTGCTGGGCGGGCTTAACAAGGTCAATCAGGGGAAAATCCCATTGGTTGGCCAGAAGCTGATGGAGGCGGGATTGAAAGCCGGCAAGCAGCAGTCCCGCCTCCAAAAGCTTCCCATTGACAAAATCCAGCCCAGCAGGTCAGTGAGGCTATTGAAGCAGGATGCTGCGCAGGCAGGCAGGTTTCTTGAACCAGAAAGGCCCAGAGAAAAGGGCTGTGAGGAGGTAAAACACAAAGGAGATGGGTAGAAATTAATTTGTACAAGTCAAGCAATGCAACCTACTGATGTGGGAAAGCATAACGTGCTCACTATTTTTGTATTATTGTGTGAAGTCAAGTTATACCAATTGAACATAAGTGAATCAGATCATAATTGTTGCTCTGTATGTTTACTTGCTGTAAAGTAAAGCAGCTTAATGATTCACATCATGTCCTTGTCCCAACAAGTTTTTGCTCAGTCTTTTTTATTAATTCATGGAATGTGGGCGTCACTGGTAAGGCCAGCATTTATTGCCCATCCCTAATTGCCCTCAAGAAGGTGGTGCTGAGCTGCCTTCTTGAACCACTGCAGTCCGTGTGGTGATGGTACTCCCATAGTGCTGTTAGGTAGGGAATTCCAGGATTTTGACCCAGCGACGATGAAGGATCGGTGATATACTTCCAAGTCAGGATGGTGTGTGACTTGAAGGGGAACTTGGAGGTGGTGGTGTTCCCATGCGCCTGCTGCCCTTGTCCTTCTAGGTGGAAGAGGTCGCGGGTTTGGGAGGTGCTGCCGAAGAAGCCTTGGCGAGTTGATGCAGTGCATCTTGTAGATGGTACACACTGCAGCCACGGTACGCTGGTGGTGGAGGGAGTGAATGTTTAAGGTGGTGAATGGGGTGCCAATCAAGCGGGCTGCTTTATCCTGAATGGTGTCGAGCTTCTTGAGTGTTGTTGGAGCTGCACTCATCCAGGCAAGTGGAGAGTATTCCATCACACTCCTGACTTGTGCCTTGTAGATGGTGGAAAGGCTTTGGGGAGTCAGGGGGTGAGACACTCGCTGCAGAATACAGACACTTGCCTTTGAAGAAATATATATGAAATATATAAATATTTGGTTCAAGTTACAAGAGGGTATTATTGTTACACCCTTGGGTGACGCGATATAGGGCAGTTTGCATCAGCTTCCATAAAAGTAAGACATTTAGACCACTTGCAGGAGCAACTGATGCTACTGAATCTGAGAAATTATCCAGAGCAGTTGCAAATTTGTAACAGAGTGCAAATAGTGAACTACTCCAAATTTATTTTTTCACTTATTTTCAGCCATACATTGAACCAGATCTACAGAATTGCTCACTCTATTGTGCCAT
Organism: Somniosus microcephalus; assembly: GCF_052327205.1. Taxonomy (NCBI): domain Eukaryota; kingdom Metazoa; phylum Chordata; class Chondrichthyes; order Squaliformes; family Somniosidae; genus Somniosus; species Somniosus microcephalus. The sequence goes on along the minus strand of NC_140989.1, from coordinate 151,544,454 downwards.
ATAATGCCCCTTAACTGCAATCTCAGGAGTGTGCCTTCTGTGTAAGTTCTACCAATTCCCACAGCAGTCATCTCAGGGCCCCTTTTGGTAAGACTGCAAACCTACTAATAGTTTCACCCAAACAATGGGCTGTTTACTGGTCTGGGCCTATGCCCACTAAGGATCGACAGAGACTGCCCTACGTCAATTCATATTACAGCTAGCACAGAGAGGAGACTTCTCACCCATCAACCTGAATTTGGAGCTTAAACTTAGTTGAGCAAGGTGAAGGTCCCTCGTGATACTGAGTCACCCTTAAGTACTGTGCAAAATCTAATGAGACCTTACCAATAATACATTTCATTGCATAGTGGTTTACTTTACCTAATGTTTATTTGCTATATGTGTCTATTTTCTTTTCTGACAAAAGTTAAACCTAGGGTTAAGAATGACACTTGAACATTATACCTTAATGTGTAAAATAAAATAATTAGCATATTTAAATTGCTGACCCGCCCCTCGAGGGCAGGTTGCTCACACGCCCCAATCCGCCCCGATTAACATAATTGTAATATGTAACAGATCATGATATCTCACAAGGTCAGGTTTCAGGTTTTTCAGAATTTAATGCAGAGCAGCCTAAACAATATTAAAACAGTGTCATAACTATGGTGGCTCAATGCACCTTGTGTCAGAGTGGGCAGGATCTGAGTCTGTGCCTGCGCTTCCCCGTATAGTGGGCATGGCTTCCAGTCTGTCGAATGGGAGATGCATAACAGAGGCTTGAAATCCTCAACAGGAAAGGAAGAAATATTGACAGGCAATTTACACTGGGTCACTCTCCCAGTCCTCTTAGCAACCAGCTATAGACCTTCCAACCTGAGGGAACAATTGGATGACGGTGTAGGTTCAGCCAATTACCTCAGTCAGGAAAGGCAGCCAATTTTGCTGTGGATTTGGGCAGTTCCTCAGAAACTTTGGGTAGTCACAAATCCCTAATTGATTTTAATTATACCAAGAACCTAAGTAAGGAGATAAGTGCATGTATATCAAAATTAAATGGGATTAATGAGGGTTAGCAGGAAGGCCTGACTTTACAAAGCTGTATGGACAGAGGCCTAGGAGCAGGTTGACTGCTTTTCCTCTTGACTGGGAAATGGCACGTGCTGTAAAGGACTGACAGAAAAGAGGAACAAAATCTGAACTTTAAATAAAGATATATTTTAAAAATGTCAAAATCTAAATATTTATCTCAGTCTCATAAGTATCTTTAGAGATGTGAGGTAAGACTTCATGTTGTGCAAACACCTTCAGTGCAAAGTGACAACTGATTACTGTGTTGTGTCCATGAGGAAAGCTACAAAATAGTATGAAGTGTAGAATAAAAGATTCCCGAGAGTAATTACTAGCCATAATCTCACTATGGGATTCAGAAAGTGCCGTGAAATGTGCTAGTGAAGCTCTAGAAATTGATTACAATGGTCTGAATCTAAAGATTAGATCACTGGCTTGAAATACTTTTGAAGCATGCTAAACAAAAAGGTTGCCTGCTCACTATTCCCAACCAGAATGAAGATGATTGAGTAATTCATCCGTCAATCACGCCTGGAGACTGCACTGCTGTAAGTGACTGGGATTGATTTTACACACATCAGTTGTTTGTAACTATCCTCCACTCACTGCATTTTGCTGGAAAAATCACCCTGCTTTTATCAGGAGAAGTTGCTGCATTTTTGGTTGCGAGTTCCATTTGCTGTAGTTCAGAGAAACTCTTTTTAAATAGATTCTGTAGACTGTTTGCGGTAGTGCACTGTTTAAACAGGCTGTTTGCTGACTAAATATATTTTGTTTGCTGTGAGTCCTGCTGTAAGTCCCTCCCCGCTTCCAACTCATTGGCTGACACAGTGGTGTCACTAGACACTCTGAAAAAGGTATGTGTGCATGAACATCGTATAAGGGCCAGATCGGTTTTGACGTTGGTGCCCTCCAGACTGGAGAAGCCTGGCCAACACTCACTGCCTGAAGGAATGGCCACTTACATACCATCACCATGTTGCTCTTCACTAGAAAAACAACTTGGGGTTCCTGAGCATCAAAAACCAGAGCTGTGTAATTTGCTCCAATAGTCCAGTACAGATTCACTAGGATGCTGCCTGGTATGAAGAAATACAAATACAAAGAACGACATGAAAATTGGGTCTTTCATCATCTGAATAATGCAGATTACTGGCTGATATAATAGAAGTGATTAAAATGATAAAATGATGGCCCAGGGTAGATAGAAGCAGACTGTTTTCAGTAGTTGAGGGGTCAGAACAAAACCATTGGAACCTCAGCCCCAATACAAACAGCAAAGGCCCTAGAAACCTGTCTTGCTAAACTGTAGACCCGGGGTTTATGCCCCTCCCCCACCAAGCGCTATATGGCAAATTTGAAGTGTAGGCCATGGTGTCAGTGGAAGCACTGAGTGCAGTTCCTCCTGGGAACGCAGAAAGGGAAAATCAAACAGGTCATGATGGCCTCTGTACTTGCTTAAAACCTGTTACATCTGTAACATTTTCCAGTTCTGATGAAAGGTCATAGATCTGAAATGGTAACCATGTTTCTCTCTCCACAGATGCTGCCTGACCTGCTGAGTATTTCCAGCATTTTCTGTTTTTATTTCATAACGGGCTGTGTTTGCTCACCTCCTTGGATCAGGGCAAAATAGGGTGGTGACAAGAAACCGCCAAAAAATGATAGAAGGTTAAAACAAAAAAGTAGCTTAATTGTAAACACAGCCATTCTTGGATTAATGTATTTACCAGTTAGAAATGTGGTTTTGTTAATCTAATGCCATAACTATATCCCCTGTTAATAGTACAATTCTAGCACAATAAACTTAATGGTTCAATACAATAACATGGCCAAATACAATTAGCCATCCCATCTCCAGGATCCAGAAAAACATAAACTAGTTTGATGGAATGTAAGTAGGCTCATTATAACCATGAGGTTAGGTTTGCTGCATGGCACCTAGAATAATTGCACGTTGTTACAGCCAAAAACAACTGTATCATTCAACAACATGTAAGCAGTGCCTTGATAGCTCAATGTGTGCACTGTAAGTGATCTGGGAAATGATCTGACAAAATGGTATCTTTCCTGTGTGAAGAGCGTTGTGACGTTCTGGTTAAGCTGTTACTATATTTCAACAGACACTATTTGCAGTCATGCCATGCCAGAGCAACTAGAATGTTTTGAAACACCCTGTTGATTTTTGGATTGTAACTATACTGCGGAATGATGCTATAACATTAACTGAACAGTGACCGATGCCGAGAATTCACTATCTATGTTGTTACGATTGCTCCCTGTTCGTTTTCCGCAGAAGGTTTTTGTACTGGAAAGAGTTGCTGGGAGACATTATATCGTGTGTCCTCTGGGCATTGTCATCTTTTGTACAATAACTGGGCTCATTTATTTTCAAAGTCTTCAATAACAAATTTCTCAGTTCTCGTTTCCAAATGGAGACGCTCATAGAATGATGCCAGAACTGAGACGTTATCCCTATCAAGAAAATTTGAACAGGCTGGGGCTCTTTTCTCTAGAAAAGTGAAGACTGAGGGGTGACCTGATAGAGGTCTTCCAGATTTTGAAAGGGTTTGATAGGGTAGGTGTAGAGAAGATGTTTCCACTTGCGGGTGAGACCAGAACTAGGGGCCATAAATATAAGATAGTCACTAATAAATCCAATAGGGAATTCAAGAGAAACTTCTTTAGCCAGAGAAAGGTTAGATTGTGAAAATCGCTACCACAGGGAGTAGCTGAGGTGAACAGCATAGATGCAATCAAGGGGAAGCTAGATTAACACATGAGGGAGAAAGGAATAGGAGGATATGCTGATGGGGTTAGATGAAGAGGGGTGGGAATAGGCTCGTGTGGAGCATTAACACTGGCACAGACCAGTTGGGCTGAATGGCCTGTTTCTGTACTGTAAATATCTTGTAATGCTTTGTAACCATAGCAGCCATTCTTGGAAACAAAAGCCTTGGCGTAGAATTTCTATGGCGTTTTTCCTGATCTCCCACCTACATTGTTTCTCCAGGGTTAGCACCGATCTTCCATTGAAGTTATGGTGGATGATTAGGGGAATGCCTATGGAACTTATTGCCACTTGTATTCGTATAGTGCCTTAATATCCCACTCAGCATGTTCCAAAGAATTTCACATACAATGAAGTGCAAACACTGTTGTTACATAAGTGAACACAGCAACCATTTTGCATGCAGCAATGTCCCCCAAACAGCATTGCGATGAATGGCCACATAAGCTGGTTTTGGTGATGTTGGTTGAGGGAGGAATGTTGGACAGGACACTGGGAGACCTCCCCTGCTTTTCTTCAAATAGTGCCACAAGGTCCTTTACATCAGTTTGAGTGGAGAGCCAACCGCAGAGTGATATGGTAATGGGTGAGGTGAAAACAGTGTGAGAACAGTACTTCCGAAATGGAAATTTGGTGAGAATGGAAATACAGAGCAGAAGGGGAAAGAAGAGCAGAGTAGTTTATCTGAAATTAAACAGGTAAGGAATATAAATTACTTGAGCTGAACATCTCAGAACCTGAGGCAGAGCTGGAGGCAATCCAACACATGGAGGCGGAGAGTTTTTAGAGCAAGAGTTTCAGAGAGTGATGGCAGTGATAGAGGAAGAAATGGTGACTATCTACAGATTAAGAAAAGAGAGGAGAGGAAGGCTAGAGTAAGAATGCCCAGTGCAAAATTATCCAACATTTTTGAACCAATGGCTTCCTATGGGGTTGAAGAGGACTCTGAGTAGGACTATCAGATGGATTACAATGGCACCTAGGGGGTTTAGGGGAATTATCAATTCAGTTAGGAGAGCAGTAGTACTAGGAGACTAGATAGTTAGAGGGGTGAATATCTCTTTTCAGTCTTGACCGTGAATCACATCTGCTTTGTTGCCTCACAGGTACTTGGGCAAGGGACATTTTGGAAAGATTGGAAAATATTATGGAAAGGGAAGGAGGGCAGGCAGTCATCATGGTCCATATGGGAGCCATCAATATAGGAAAGGAAAGGCCTGAAACCCTGCAAAACTAATTTAGGGGATTAGGAAGCAGGGTTAGGAGCAGGATTTCAAGAGTGGTAATCTCCAGATTACTGCCGCAGCAATGAGCTAGAATAGGAAAGGATAGGAAGATTCGGAAACTGAACAAATAACTAAAGGGATGGCGTTAGGAAAAGGATTTCCATTTTATTGGTGTTTGCGTTGGTTCTGAGGAAGATGGAACCTAATCAACAAGGATGGGCTACATCTGAGCAGAAAGGGAGCTTCTTCTTCGCCTCTTCTTAGGCAGTCCCTCAGAACCGAGGATGACTTGCTTCCACGTTAAAAATGAGTTCCCAGGTGACTGATGAGTTCAATGCGAGACCTACAGTCTCTGTCACAGGTGGGGCAGACAGTGGTTGAAGGGACGAGTGGGTGGGGTGCTTGGGTTGATGTGCGCTCCTTGCGCTGCCTGCGCTTGGCTTCCGCTTGCTCCCGGCGAAGAGACTCAAGGTGTTTGGCACCTTCCCGGATGCTTCTCCTCCACTTTGTGTGGTCTTGGGCCAGGGATTCCCAGGTGTCGGTGGGGATGTTACACTTTTTCAAGGAGGCTTTGAGGGTGTCCTTGAAGCCAGGAAGGGAGCTAATGTATTGGCAACATGGATCAATAGGGAAGTGAGGATACAATTTAAACTAGGAAGGAAGGGATCATGGAAAATAAAAACAATCAGAAAAAGCAAGAATAGACTGTAGAAATAGATGAGACTAATAAATAAGTAGTGTGCAGAAAGAATAAAAGTGTAATATCAAATCGACCAGTTATATAGAAGGAAAAGATTGGGATAATGGTGTTAGCTTTAACAATAACAATCAAGGGAAAAAGTGTGGTGTTAAATATGAACAAAAAATAGATAAAGTGCATGAATTGCAATGCTCAGAATATAGGAAATGAATTGGAACCAATTATATCACAGGAAGGTATAGATTTAATAGCCCTAACAGAGACTTGGCTGCAAACTAGGCAGAAGTGGAAAATAAACATATCGGTTTCAAATATTTTAGGAGTGACAGAGCAGGGAAGAAAGGAGGAGAAGTAGCAATATTGGTGAAGGAGGGAATACATGTGGTAGAGAGGACTGATGTACACAAAAAAGAGATTCAGACAGCGTCAGTATAGTTAAAGATCAAAGATTTAAAATGTGAATTGTTACTTTAATGGAGTTGTACTATAAACTTCCTTAAATGTGGGAGGGCAATGGAGGAGGAAATTTGTAGACAGATTAGGGAGATGAGCAGAAATAACAAAATTATTGTTCAAGGAGATTTTAACTACATACTCATTGGGAAAAGAAAGAGTTAGTGAAGCAAAGGAATGGCATTCCTAAAATGTGTGCAGGACTCTCCTCAAGCTGCACGCTTGCATGCCCATAAGAGGAGCGGAGTCACTTGATCGAGGTGTGAGCAATGACATACATCAGGATGATGAGTCAAATGTGAGTAAGGGCATCAGAAGTCATGACCATAATATGATAATGTTTAAGGTCCAAATAGAAAGGGAAAGAATTAGTAAAAAAAAAGAAAGACTTACATTTATACAGCGCCTTTCACGACCACCAGACATCTCAAAGCACTTTACAGTCAATAAAGTACTTTTGAAGTGGAGTCACTATTGTAATGTGGGACACACAGGAGCCAATTTGCGCACAGCAAGGTCCCACAAACAACAATGTGATAATGACCAGATCATCTGTTTTTGTTAAAAGTATAAAAACAAGGGCACCAGATTGGAATGGGATAGAATTTAGAAAGATAAGGAGTGAGCTAGCTGAAGTGGGGTGGAAAGAGCAATTGGCAGGCAGGTCTATAGATCAACAATGGGAGGCCTTTTAAAGGGAGATTGTAAAAGTGCAGAATAAATATATTCCATTAACAAAGGACACTACTGCAAGTTTTAGGATACCATGGATAAATGAAAAGGTTACAAGAGAACTGAAATTGAAGGAGAGGGCTTTTGGGACCTAGTAGTATGAGAAAAATAAGAGTGAATACAAGAAAATAAGGAAAAAGCTTAAGAGAGGGAAAAGGAAAGCAAGGAGGGGAGTATTACGAAAGAGTCTTAAGAAATATTCTGCAAATATATAAGTAAAAGAGAATTGCTAAATGTGTGGAGTGGAGAGGATAGTGAGCTCATAGAGGATAAACAGAATTTGGTGGGGATATTTAACAAGTACTTTGGATCAGTGTTTACAAAAGAGATGGATGTTGATAGGGAGCTAAATCCTGAATTTGTTAAAAGCAAGATGAGAGATATAATAAATAAAAATAAAGTATTAGAGAAGTTAGTTAATCTAAAAAAGGGCAACATGCCACCTGATAGGATACATCCAAGAACCTTAAGGGAAACGGAGAAGTACCAGATGTACTTAAAGTTATATTTGAAGGTTCTAATGAATGTGGATGTGTGTCAGAAGAACTGGAGACTGCCCAATGTAATACCCATTTCCAAAAAGAGAAACAAAGCTAATTTGGACAATTACAGGCCAGTTCATTTAACATCCATAATAGGGACAAATTTGCAATCTACTGTATAATTATGATTAAATGTGACCATAAAAAGATGAAATCACAGAGATGAATTTTCCTTACCTTGGTGGGTCTGGTGTGGCCGGTGTCCGTGGCAGGTCCCGACCCTGGTGCTAGCTCCATCCCGCTGTACAAAATGAACTTGCCTTAATGGGGCCTATTAAGCCCGCCCAGCGTGTTACCTGGCCCAATTAGATGGAACGGGTCTCTTGACGTCATTCATGACACGTTTTAAGCTGGGATCCTTAAAGGGACCCTGGCCACATTAAATTTTAAGTTCAATCTAACATAGTGGGTGTTGAATCTTTACTTACAATCATATAATAAAAGTTATATATGAGTGACAAAGAAATATTTAAATAAAATTATCATTAATATGATAAATATGATCAAGAACATAATTTAAACAGTACATTAATTGTGAAGTTATTGGTGCTTTAGTCACAAATCTATAGAGGGAAAATTTCGTCCCCTTAGCACCTCCCGTTAGCACCATCAGATGGTGCTAACGGGGCGCTAAAGCATTATCGGCGGGGCGAGGCGAATCCAGTGCCACATGCTAAATCCCGCCACCCCCCCCCCCCCGTAGTGCCATCGGTAACAGTTGTCGCTGGGAGCCTGAACGCCAGGTGGATCGTGACATCAGTAAATGTGCAACGCTCACTGACTGCTTGATCTGCAAAATTGATTGTCGCCAACTACCTCAGTGCCTGGAGTAAACAGCAACAGGGAGAGCTGGCCTGAAGCAACAGGAAACTGGCTCCAGGGATGTTATTTAAAGGGATCATCAGTAATGATTTATAGTTGACAGGTTTCTTGTCAGTTTCATATAGTCCAACAGTTTCATTCAGTAATTTCAAGGTTATTTTGTATCAGGAGTGTTGTGGCAACTAAAAAGTAGCTACATTTATTCTTAAAAAAAATCAAACTGCTACATTTGGTTACATTAATGGGGCCTGTACTGGCAGTCAACCTAGCCCTCCAGGATCTATGGCGGAGGGAGTGGAGGCAGTGAGAAAGACTGGAACATGTGCCCAGAGAGAGGAGTAGGGTCACCAGTGCTCTCAACAGGAGGCCTTACCCTCTGAGAGTATTCCGAGAGCACTTTTCCTACCTCCAATTAAGCGAGGAGCAATGCATTAAAAGGCTTTGCTTCACCAAGGAGGTAGTCACAGAACTCTGTCACCTCCTGCAACCAGACCTCCATGGCTCTCCCAGTGGCAGTCAAGGTCACTGTCGCCCTCAATTTCTTTGCCAGTGGATCCTTCCAGTCTGCAACAGAGACATAGCTAACATCTCGCTGTTCATCTTCCATCGCTGCATCCGGGAGGTCACAGTGGCTCTCTACAGTAGGAGAAGGGACTACATTTCCTTCCCCATCACCAGAGAGAAGCAGGACGAGTGTGCATGTGGCTTTGCTAGGCTAACAAGATTCCCCATGGTGCAGGGCGCCATTGACTGCACTCACGTGGCTTTGCGGGCACCGCATAAGAATCCTGAGATCTTCCGTAACTGCAATGCCCGCTATCCTGGCAGCAACCACGATGCCTTCACCCTGTGCTAGACTGGTGTGCCAGCACTCTTCGAGCCACCATGTCATGCTCGTGGCTAGCTGGTTGGAGACAAGGGCTATCGACTCTCCACCTGGCTCATGACTCCCCTCCGCAACCCCAACACACCTGCCCAGCACTCATATGAGAGCCATGCTGCCGCCAGGAACATCATCGAGCGGACCATCAGCCTGCTGAAGCAACGGTTCCATTGCCTTGACCACTTGGGAGGAGTCCTCCAGTACTCGGCTGAGCGGGTGTCCGATTTTGTGGTGGTCTGCTGCATGCTCCACAACTTGGCTATCATGAGGACCCAACCCTTGCCCACAAAGATTGTGGGGCCACGTCAGGAGGAGGAAGAGGGAGGAGAACAAAGAGGAAGAGGAAGACGAGGAGAATGACGTGGAAAAGGAGGAGGAACAGGAGCGAAGGACGGGCCAGCCACTCAATCGCCCGCCTCATCAGACAACAGTTCAAATTAATTAAATCCCAGATATGCGTTGCTCACCACATTCCATCCCTGTCGCACGCCATATCACAGCACAAAGCTGAAATGAGACACACCACAAAATCATCCAAAGCCAAATAATAAATTGATCAATAATCAGTGAACACATATTTACAACACCAATATTAGCTATTCACCCTTGTGCAATCCCTTAGTGCCCCTCGTTACTGTGCCTTTGCCTACTCTGGTGCTCCTACGAAGTGGTGGCCCAGTGGCTGCAGCAGGGCTGGTGGAAGGCTGCTGAGTGTCTGTGCGGGAAACTTCAGATGGCCTTGCAGGATGCCCTTGACCAGCTCTGGACCTGGAAGGCTCGGTTGTAGACTGCACCACTTCAGCATGGGCGGCAGCGGTCTGGGCTGGCTGGATGACAGGCAGCGACAAGGGCAATGGCAGAGTGCCAGTGTTGGGAGCAGCAATGCTGTCATCCTGAGAGAGAAGAGCAGGTTCCTGATCCACTGACCCACAGTCACTCCCCCGGGGCAGCACCTCAGCATCCCTAGCAATCTGTTGGAGCACAGATTGCTGGCCTGCTGCAACGCTGTGAAAGCCCTGGTTGACGGTGGTAGATCCAAGCATGATGGCAGCAGTCAGAGCTTGCATGGCATCAAGCTGAGCCTGCATGAGAGCAGTCTGAGATTGGATGTCACCAAGCATAGACTGCATTACAGCATTAAGATGTTGCGTGGCTTCCGCCTGTGCTGCAATGGAAGCTGCCAGATCGCCCATCACACGCGGCATCAGGTTTGGGTCGCCACGGTCTCTCTGGAAATCTGTCACCCTTTGCAGACTGGAAATGATGGGTTCCACGGTGTGCGCAGAGCCTTGTGCAATGTTGGAGGCTGACTCCTCCACGCTCCTTATCATTGCCGAGAGGCTCTTGGGCACCCCTGCCATTGCACCTATCATCTCCATGTGCATGCCCAACACCCTTTTTCTAAAGGACACCCCATCGAGGTCCTCATCTGAGTCCTCTGCAACATAACTCACGCGTAAACTCGTCCTCTCGGGAGCTGGCCCATGAGCTACCCTTTCCCCCGGCCTTGCTGCAGCCCACTCGTCCCCGGTGCCTCACCCTGTGCAGATCCCACTACTATACTAGCCTCAGGGATAGGCTGCTCAGGTGCTTGCTGATTATCTGAAAGCATAAAGGCACAAGAGTCAGGTTAAGGTGAAGGGAGGGGGGCAGGAAGGGAGAAATGCATGTGTAGAGCATGATTAGCTGGAAAGTGCGAAACACTGGGGTGAGGGGGATATTGGGATGTGAGAAGAAAGGAGTGGTGATGAACATATCGTTGTTGTCCCCAAGGGGGTCAAAGACGCTGATGGCCACAGCGCCCACCACCTGGCACCCAATGATGTATAGATGCGGCACTATTCAATTATGTCCTTCAAGGCCGGCCTGGCTTAGTCTTTAGTCTCTGGCTTCTGACTCAGTTTGTGTATTTAAATCTCACTATGGACTTGAACACACGACCTTCTAAGGCTCCATGAGTGCTGCATTGTCGGAGGCATCACCTTCTGAATGAGTCGAGGGCCCTGTGCGTCAGCACAAGTGGATCTAAAAGATCCCATTGCCACTACTTGAAGATGAGCAGTGAACCGTTCTAAGCAACATCCCTCCCTCAAACAACACCTCCAAAAACAGATCCTCCTGTCATTCATTCATATGCTGTCTTGGGAGCTTGCTGTGCAATCATTGACTACTGCGTTTGCCTGCATAACAACAGTAACTACAGCTTCGAAAATAACTTATTGGTTGTAAAGCACTTTGGGGTGTTCTGAGGATGTGATGAAGTGCGATATAAATGCAAGATATTTCTTTCCAGTGGTTTGTACAACCAAAGCTACTATTTTGACAGCTGTTAGGGATTAAGGGGGGAAAGTTGGGTGGTGCCCCTTTTGGCACGCTAACATCACTGGGGCGCTAATTTTAGCGCCCTGAAAGATTAGCGCCCCTCCCCTGAAAATTCAGTAGTAGTTCCCCAAGCAGGAGGTGGCGTGCTACTGGAAGCGCCCCACCTTCTTGGGGTGCTACAACCAAAAATTGCGGCATTACGTGCAACAGTGCCACACACGTCATCACATAGCGCCGAGTCATTACAAGCCTCCTTCCCTGAGTAATTGGGAGAGGCCTAGCGCTACGCGCAACAGGGAGTGGGGTGCCGTGGAAAACAGCCCGGCACGAGCGATCGTGGCCGGCACCCTGAGAAAAAAAGGGGAAGGGGGCAGATGCTGGCAGTCGGCCCAGAAAAAAATGGCCGCCCAACACCTGCCCCTTTTACTAGCGTTGCCGCCACTGCAAAAATGACCCCCTGACCCTGTTAGACATATCGTCCAGCAATAGGTCAGGGGGTGCACGACGATGATGTCACTGGCGGCGGGGCAGCACTGGGGGGCGCTACCGGCTACTGTTGCCACTAACCTCCCGCTGAATTTCGAGGGAAGCATTAATGATGCCACGCCCGGGTGCTAGGGCACTTGTGCCCCATTAGCGCCCCCCCGGGGCACTAACAAGAGGCGCAAATTAACCCAATATTTCCCCCTAAATGTTTGCACACAGGCCATTGTGTGACTTTTTAAAAATGAATTCCTGGGATGTGGGCGTCACTGGCAACACCAGCATTTATTGCCCATCCCTAATTGCCCCTGAGAAGGTGGTGGTGAGCCGCCTTTTTGAACCGCTGCAGTCCGTGTGGTGAAGGTACTCCCAAAGTGCTGTTAGGGAGGGAGTTTCAGGATTTTGACCCAGCGACGATGAAGGAACGGCGATATACTTCTAAGTCAGGATGGTGTTTGACTTGGAGCGGAACTTGGAGCTGGTGGTGTTCCCATGTGTCTGCTGCCCTTGTCCTTCTAGGTGGCAGAGGGCATGGGTTTGGGAGGTGCTGCCAAAGAAGCCTTGCCGAGTTGCTGCTGTGCATCTTGTAGATGGTACACACTGCAGCCATGGTACGCCGGTGGTGGAGGGAGTGAATGTTTAAGGTGGTGGATGGGGTGCCAATCAAGCGGGCAGCTTTGCCCTGGATTGTGTGGAGCTTCTTGTTGGAGCTGCACTCATCCAGGCAAGTGGAGAGTATTCCATCACACTCCTTTCTTTTGTTTTGTAGATGGTGGAAAGGCTTTGGGGAGTCATCTATATTAATGATCTAGACTTGAATATAGGGGGTATGATTAAGAAGTTTGCAGATGATACTAAAACCGGCTGTGCGGTTGATACTGAAGAAGGAAGCTGTTGGAAGATATCAATAAATTGGTCAGGTGGGCAGAACAGTGGCAAATGGAATTCAATCTGGAGAAGTGTGAGGTAATGCATTTGGGGAGGGCTAACAAGGAAAGGAAATGCACATTAAATGGTCAGACACTGAGTAGTGTAGAGGAACAAAGGGACCTTGGAGTGCATGTCCACAGACCCCTGAAGGTAGTAGGCCAGGTAGATAAGGTGGTTAAGAAGGCATACGGAATGCTTTCCTTTATTAGCCGTGGCATAGAATACAAGAGCAGGGGGTTATGCTTCAACTGTATAAAACACTAGTTAGGCCTCAGCTAGAGTACTGCGTGCAGTTCTGGTCACCACATTACAGGAATGATGTGATTGCACTAGAGAGGGTGAAGAGGAGATTTACAAGGATGTTGCCAGGAGTAGAGAATCTTAGCTATGAGGAAAGACTGGATAGGCTGGGTCTGTTTTCCTTGGAACAGAGGAGGCTGAGATGCGACCTTATTGAGGTGTATAAAATTATGAGGGGCATAGATAAAGTGGATAGAAAGGACCTATTTCGCTTAGCAGAGGGGTCAAAAATTAGGGGGCACAGATTTAAAGTAATTGGTGGAAGGTTTAGAGGTGATTTGAGGGGTAATTTCTTCTTCTTCTTCTTCTTAGGCAGTCCCTCGGAACCGAGGATGACTTTCTTCCACATTAAAAATGAGTTCTCAGGTGACTGATGAGTCCGATGTGGGACCTACAGTCTGTGTCACAGGTGGGGCAGACAGTGGTTGAAGGGACGGGTGGGTGGGGTGCTTGGGTTGACGTGCGCTCCTTGCGCTTGGCTTCCGCTTGCTCCCGGCGAAGAGACGCGAGGTGTTCAGCACCTTCCTGGATGCTTCTCCTCCACTTTGTGCGGTCTTGGGCCAGGGATTCCCAGGTGTTGGTGGGGATGTTACACTTTTTCAAGGAGGCTTTGAGGGTGTCCTTGAAGCGTTTCCTCTGCCCACCTGGGGCTCTCTTGCCGTGCCAGAGCTCCGAGTAGAGCGCTTGTTTTGGGAGTCTTGTATCGGGCATGCAGACAATGTGACCCGTCCATCGGAGCTGATTGAGCGTGGTCAGAGCTTCGATGCTGGGGATGTTGGCCTGAGCAAGAACGCTGACGTTGGTGCGCCTATCCTGCCAATGGATTTGCAGGATCTTGCGGAGGCAGCGTTGGTGGTACCTCTCCAGTGCTTTGACCTCTCCAGTGCTTTGAGGTGCCTGCTGTACATGGTCCATGTCTCTGAGGCATACAGCAGGGCGGGTATCACTGCTGCCCTGTAGACCATGAGCTTAGTGCCTGGCTTGTGGTCCTGGTCTTCAAACACTCTCTTCCTCAGGCGACCGAATGCTGCACTGGCACACTGAAGGCGGTGTTGGACTTCGTCGTCGACGTCTGCCCTTGTTGACAGTAGGTTCCCGAGGTATAGAAAGTGGTCCACATTGTCCAAGGCCTTGTCGTGGATTTTGATAATCAGGGGGCAGCACTGTGTGGCGGGGGCAGTTTGGTAGAGGACATTTGTCTTACGGATGTTTAGTGTAAGGCCCAGAGGGTTGTGGGGGTCTGGAAATTATTGCCTGAAAAGGTGGTAGAGGCAGGAACCTTTACCACATTTAAAAAGTACTTGGATGTGCACTTGGGATGCTGTAACCTGCAGGGCTACGGACCAAGAGCTGGGAAGTGGGATTAGGCTGGATAGCTCTTTGTTGGCCGGCACAGACACGATGGGTCAAAATGGCCTCCTTCCGTGCTATAACTTTCTATGATTCTATGATTCTATGAGGAGGTGAGACAGTCCCCGCAGAATACCTACCCTCTGACCTGCTCTTGTTGCCACAGTATTTATGTGGCTGGTCCAGTTAAGTTTCTGGTCAAGGTTGTTGATGGTGGGGAATTCGGCGACGGTAATGCCGTTGAATGTCAAGGGGCGATGATTAGACTGTCGCTTGTTGGAGATAGTCATTGCCTGGCACTTGTGTGGCGCGAATGTTATCTGCCACTTATCAGCGCAAGCCTGAATGTCGTCCAAGTCTTGTTGCATGTGGGCATGGACTGCTTCATTATCTGAGGAGTTACCATTACCACATTGATATTCTCTCTGTTTTGGAGGCATGTCTATTTACCTATGTGTCTATGTATCTATCTGTCTGTCTGTTTATCTCTCGGTCTGTATCTATCTATTTGCCTATCTATCTGTCAGCTGTGGCTCAGTTGGTAGCACTCTGGCCTCTGAGTCAGAAGGTTGTGGGCACAAAAAGCTAGGCTGACACTCCAGTGCAGTGCTGAGGATGTGCTGCACTGTTGGAGGTGCTGCCTTTTGGATGAGACATTATCCGACGGGATCCGAGGTCCTGTCTGCCCTCTAAGGTGAACGTAAAAGATCACATGGCACTATTTTGAAGAAGAGCAGGGGAGTTATTCAAATTCCTGGGACATTGGAACCGGTTCTGGGGGAGGTGGGACCAGTACAAACCGGACGGTTTGCACCTGGGCAGGGCCGGGACTGATGTCCTAGGGGGAGTGTTTGCTAGTGCTCTGGGGGAGGGTTTAAACTAAAATGGAAGAGGGTTGGGAACCTGAGCAGCGAGACAGAGGAAAGTGAAACAAGGATAAAAGCAAAAGATAGGAAGGAGAAAAACATAAGTGGCAGTCAGAGAAATCAATGGATTAAGTCAAACATGGCCACAGTAAATTATAAGTCTAATAGGTCTAAGAGCATTAAAAAAACAAGCCTGAAGGCTTTGTGTCTTAATGCGAGGAGCATTTGTAATAAGGTGGATGAATTAGCTGCGCAAATAGAGGTAAACAAATATGATTTGATTGGGATTACGGAAACATGGCTCCAGGGTAGCCAAGGCTGGGAACTCAATATCCAGGGTTATTCAATACTCAGGAAAGATAGGCAAAAAGGAAAGGGAGGTGGGGTAGCATTGCTGGTTAAAGAGGGGATTAACACAATTGTAAGGAAGGATATTAGCTCTGATGATGTGGAATCTGTATGGGTAGAACTGAGAAATACCAAGGGGCAGAAAATGTTAGTGGGAGTGATATATAGACCTCCAAGCAGCAATGCAGAGGTTGGGGATGGCATTTAAAGGGAAGTTAGAGAAGCGTGCAATAAGGGCACAGCAGTCATCATGGGTGACTTTAATCTACATATAGATTGGGTTAACCAAATTAGTAACAATACTGTGGAGGAGGAATCCCTGGAGTGTTTACGGGATGGTTTCCTGGACCAGTATGTCGAGGAACCAACTAGAGATCAGGCCATCTTATACTGGGTATCATGTAATGAGAAAGGATTAATTAGCAATCTAGTTGTACGAGGCCCCGTGGGTTGGAGCGATCATAATATGATAGAATTCTTCATTAAGATGGAGAATGAAGTAGTTGACTCAGAGACTAGGGTCCTGAATTTAAATAAATGAAACTATGATGGTATGAGGCACGAGTTGGGTAGGATTGATTGGGGAATGTCACTCAAAGGGTTGATGGTGAGGCAATGGCAAACATTCAAAGACCGCATGGATGAACTACAGAATTTGTTCATCCCAGTTTGGCATAAAAATAAAACAAAAAAGGTGACTCAACCGTGGCTAACAAGGGAAATTAGGGATAGCATAAGATCCAAGGAGAGGACATATAAATTGGCCAGAAAAAGCAGTAAACCTGAGGATTGGGAGCAGTTTAGGATTCAACAAGGGAGGAAAAAGGGATTAATTAAGAAGGGGAAAATAGAATATGAGAGTAAACTTGCAAGGAACATAAAAACTGACTGTAAAAGCTTTTATAGATATGTGAAGAGAAAAAGATTGGTGAAGTCAAGCGTAGGTCCCTTGCAGTCAGAATCAGGGGAATTTATAATGGAGAACAAAGAAATGGCAGACCAATTAAATACATATTTTGGTTCTGTCTTCAAAAAGGAGGACACAAATAGCCTCCCAGAGATGTCGGGGAACATAGGGTCTGATGAAAGGGAGGAACTGAAAGAAATCAGTATTTGTAGGGAAATTGGCAGGATTGAAGGCCGATAAATCCCCAGGGCCTAATAATGTACATCCTAGGGTACTTAAGGAAGTGGCCCTAGAAATAGTAGATGCAATGTTGATCATCTTCCAACATTCGATGGAATCTGGAACAGTACCCATGGATTGGAGGGTAGCTAATGTAACCCCACTATTCAAAAAAGTTGGTAGAGAGAAAACGGGGAATTAAAGACCGGTAATCCTGACATCGGTAGTGGGGCAAATGCTAGAATCCATTATAAAAGATGTAATAGCAGAGCACTTGGAAAACAGTGACAGGATCAGACAAAGGCAACATGGATTTACAAAAGGTAAATCGTGCTTGACTAATCTACTGGAATTTTTTGAGGATGTAACTGGTAAAATAGATAAGGGAGAACCAGTGGATGTGGTGTATTTGGACTTTCAAAAGGCTTTCGATAAGGTCCCGCATAAGAGATTAGCATGTAAGATCAAGGCACATGGGATTGGGGGCAAGGTATTGACTTGGATAGAGAACTGGTTGGCAGACAGAAAACAAAGAGTTGGAATAAATGGGTCTTTTTCCGAGTGTCGGGCAGTGACTAGTGGGGTACCGCAGGGATCGGTCCTTGGACCCCAGCTATTCACAATATATATTAATGATCTAGACAAAGGAACTACATGTAATATCTCCAAATTTACAGACGACACAAAGCTGGGTGGGCGTGTGTGCTGTGAGGAGGAGGCCGAGAAACTCCAGGATTATTTGGACAGTTTGGGTGATTGGGCAGAAGCATGGCAGATGCAATATAACATGGAAAAATGCGAGGTTATCCACTTTGGTGTCAAAAACAGGAAGGTAGATTATTATGTGAATGGCAATAGATTGGGAGAAGGGGAAGTGCAACGAGACCTGGGTGTCCTTGTGCACCAGTCGCTGAAGGTAAGTATGCAGGTGCAGCAGGCAGTTAAGAAGGCAAATGGTATGTTGGCCTTCGTAGCGAGAGGGTTCGAGTACAGGAACAAGAATGTCTTGCTGCAGTTGTACAGGGCCTTGGTGAGACCACATCTTGAGTATTGTGTGCAGTTTTGGTCGCCTTATCTGAGGGAGGATGTTCTTGCCATGGAAGCAGTTCAGGGAAGATTCACCAGGCTGATACATGGGATGGCAGGAATGTCGTATGAGGAGAGATTGGGTCGATTGGGCTTATACTCGCTGGAGTTTAGAGGAATCAGAGGGGATCTCTTTGAAACTTATAAAATTCTGACATGACTAGATGCAGGAAGGATGTTCCCGATGGTCGGGGAGTCCAGAACCAGGGGTTACAGTCTAAGGATAAGGGGTAAGCCATTTAGGACAGAAATGAGGAGGAATTTCTGTAAGATTTGCAAAATTTCCACATTCCCCCAAAGTTATTAATAAAAGGGACCCTGCATGGACATTTTAAAAAGGGTACCCAAAAGATGGCGTCCGCACCTCGTGACCAAAAGCCTGCAAGATTTTAAAAGCTTGGACTCTGTGGCACAAGCAGCTTTTGGGGAAATCGAAACCTAAAATGCAGTTTCTGTGAAAACGGACTTTGTATTTTGGAAAGCTGTCAGCAAACATTAAATATGCATTGAGCCAGATCGTAGACAGATCAAAACCAGCTAGGCCTATACTTAAGGCCATCAAGTTGTCTGCATAAATAATCGGAAACAGCTTAAGGAAGCCATCGAGGCTGGACAGGCCGATTAAAATGCATTAATGACAATACAGCTCGGACATCAGGCCACTAGGTGCGATAAACGGCCATCTAAAAACAGTTAGTTTCGATTGCTACAATCATTTAAACCAGCCCGCCAAAATTAGAACAATGAACTAACCTGATTTGGCGCACAGATAAGGCTCACATAGACACATAGACACATAGAAGATAGGAGCAGGAGTTGGCCATTCGGCCCTTCGAGCCTGCTCCGCCATTCAATGAGATCATGGCTGATCATCCAAATTCAGTACCCTGTCCCTGCCTTCTCCCCATATCCCTTGATCCCTTTAGCCTTAAGAAATATATCCAACTCTTTTTTGAATATATATAATGAACTGGCCTCCACTGCCCTCTGTGGCAGAGAATTCCACAGGTTCACCACTCTCTGGGTGAAGAATTTCCTCCTCATTTCAGTCCTAAATGGCCTACCCCTTATCCTTAGACTATGACCCCTGGTTCTGGACTCCCCAGCCATCATAAACATCCTTCCTGCATCTAGTCTGTCCAGGCCTGACAGAATTTTATAGGTTTCGATGAGATCCCCTCTCAATCATCTAAACTCCAGTGAGTATAAGTCCAATCGACACAATCTCTCCTCATACGTCATTCCTGCCATCCCAGGTATCAGCCTGGTGAATCTCCGCTGCACTCCTTCCATGGTAAGAACGTCCTTCCTCAGGTAAGGTGACCAAAACTGCACACAATACTCAAGGTGCGGTCTCACCAAGGCCCTGTACAACTGTAGCAAGACATCCTTGGTCCTGTAC
The DNA here is from genome assembly GCF_052327205.1 of Somniosus microcephalus. NCBI lineage: Eukaryota > Metazoa > Chordata > Chondrichthyes > Squaliformes > Somniosidae > Somniosus > Somniosus microcephalus. The sequence continues at coordinate 151,525,039 of NC_140989.1, read as the reverse complement.
TCGAACCCTCTTGCTACGAAGGCCAACATACCATTTGCCTTCTTAACCGCCTGCTGCACCTGCATGCTTATGTTCAGCGACTGGTGCACAAGAACACCCAGGTCTCTTTGCACTTCCCCTTCTCCCAATCTATTGCCATTCAAATAATAATGTGCCTTCCTGTTTTTGCCACCAAAGTGGATAACCTCACATTTATCCACATTATAGTGCATTTGCCATGTTTCTGCCCAATCACCCAACCTGTCCAAATCGTCCTGGAGTTTCACGACTGTGGTAAACCACTTTTACCGTTTACTATCGTTACACTATAGTTATCACTGTTAGATCGTTTCCCTATAGTTATCACTGTTCACATTGTTGTATCACTGTACGAGGTCGCCTCTTGTCACGCTGCTATACCTGGGCTGACCACTGCCGACTCCGCCCATGGCTCCACCTACCTGCCCGGGTATAAAGGTGGTCGACTGGCTGGTATTCCTCCTTCTTGGATCCGATCACCCACGAGGGTGGGCTCTGTTATTTAGTCAATAAAAACCTATAGTTACTTTCTTAACTCGTCGCTTTTCATTGGACGAATTGATAGGTATATCAATTTTATTGACTAAATTTTAAAATATCGTCACTTGAGCAGCCAAACAACCAGTCAACGGAGCAGCCAAACGACCAGCCAGACGCCCAGCTACAACAGCCACAGCAGCCGGCTTGGCTGCGAGCCCTCAAACCACCGTACCTGGATCTAAACCCACAAGCAACAAACGCAGCCCTCGACTTCAAACACTGGCTGTGCTGCTTCGAATCCTACCTGGAAGAATCCGGCGTCCCTCAGAGATCCAAACTAAGAGTTCTGACCGCCCAAGCGAGCCCTAAAGTATACGCACTCATCCAGAACATTACTACTTACGAGGCCGCTATCAACCTACTGAAACAACAGTACCGGAGCCCGGTAAATTCCATGTATGCCAGACACCTCCTAAGATCCTGCCCGCAACAGCCAGGAGAGTCTGTAGCTGAATTTTTACGGGCGCTACGAACACTCGGCAGGGACTGTGACTTTAAAGCAGTATCGGCTGCAGAAAACACTGAAGATAACATTCGCGATGCCTTCGTGAAAGGCCTTCGGTCCGACTACTCACGGCAGAGACTGCTGGAATCAAAGGACCTCGACCTGAACACAGCTGCAGCCTTGGCCTACTCCCTAGAAGTGACCCAGCGGGACCTCGAGGTGTATTCCAGGTACAGTTCGCGACTCTGGGACTCGGGCCCGACCCCGACCGCAATACCCCTCGTAGCGCCGCCCCCGGGACCTACCTCAGCGTCGGCGTCCCGGACCCGATCGAGACCGCCACCCCCGGTACCGGCTGTGACTTCGGACCCCCGCGACCGGGCCGCCGGCTGCTTCTTCTGTGGGCAGGCGAAACACCCGAGGTCGCGCTGCCCAGCCAAAAACGCGACGCGCTCCAGCTGCCTGAAGAAAGGCCACTTCGCGAAGGCCTGCAGAGGGAGAGCAGCAGAGGCCAGCAGTGCCTCATGCGAACTGTGGGGGCGGCCATCTTCTATCAAGGCCACAGATGAGCAATGGGGGCGGCCATCTTTGATCCAGGCAACCGACGCCAGCAGTGCCTCATGTGGGTTGTGGGGGCAGCCATCTTCTCCGCCATTTTGCCCCACCTCGTGGGCGCCTCCATTTTACCCACCACGCTCGACCGCCACCTTACCTCCAGACCTGACGACCGCTTCACCTACAGACTACAGCGACCCGCTCAGCCACACACTAGCCTCCGTCACACTGGACCAAGCTCGCCCGCATCAGCTGTCCAAGTCAATGATGGACATCAAAGTAGACGGCCACGCCACGACCTGCCTGTTCGACAGCGGAAGCACGGAGAGCTTCATACATCCAGACACGGTGAGCCACTACTCCCTCACTGTCCAGCCAACGCGCAACCGGATCTCGATGGCATCGAGGTCCCACGCCACAGACATCAGCGGCTACTGTGTTGTGACCCTGTCGGTTAAGGGCACGGAGTATAAAAACTTTAAACTCCTCGTCCTGCCCCAGCTATGCGCTGCCGTCCTACTAGGGCTGGATTTTCAATCCCACCTCCAAAGCGTCACTCTAGCATACGGTGGACCCCTCCCCCCGCTCACAGTCGACAGCCAGCAGCCTTTAAATCGCCCACCGCGTAACACCTGCGGCCTATCCACCCTCAAGGTCCCGCCACCTTCCCTGTTCGCTAACCTCACCCCCGACTGCAAACCCGTCGCTACCAAGAGCAGGCGGTACAGCGCCGGGGACAGAGCTTTCATTAGCTCTGAGGTGCAGCGTCTCCTGAAGGAGGGCATCATCGAGGGGAGCAGCAGCCCCTGGCGTGCCCAGGTTGTAGTCGTTAAGACCGGCAATAAAACCCGCCTGGTCATCGACTACAGCCAAACCATAAACCGGTACACCCAGCTGGACGCATACCCACTTCCCCGCATATCTGATATGGTCAATCAGATTGCTCAATACCGGGTATTCTCTACCATCGACCTTAAGTCGGCCTACCACCAACTCCCTATCCGCCCCGAGGACCGCCAGTATACCGCCTTCGAGGCGAATGGCCGCCTCTACCACTTCCTTAGGGTCCCCTTCGGCGTCACCAACGGGGTTTCGGTCTTCCAAAGGGAGATGGACCGGATGGTTGACCAGAACGGGCTGCAAGCCACGTTCCCCTATCTAGATAACGTCACCATCTGCGGCCGCGACCGGCAAGACCATGACGCTAACCTGGAAAGATTCCTCCGTACGGCCCAACGGCTGAACCTCACCTACAATAAGGAGAAATGTGTGTTTAACACCTCGCGCCTTGCCATCCTCGGCTGCGTAGTAGAGAACGGAATCATCGGCCCCGATCCCGAAAGAATGCGTCCCCTCATGGAGCTACCCCTTCCCCACTGTCCAAAGGCGCTGAAGAGAACCCTGGGGCTCTTTGCCTACTATGCCCAATGGGTGCCGAATTATGCGGACAAAGCCAGGCCCCTCATGAAGTCCACCTCCTTCCCCCTTACGGAAGAAGCGCGCGCGGCCTTCTCCCTCATCAGGGGAGACATTGCTAAGGCCACTATGCACGCAGTGGATGAGTCCATCCCCTTCCAAGTGGAGAACGATGCATCCGACTTCGCCCTAGCCGCTACCCTCAACCAGGAGGGGAGACCGGTGGCCTTCTTCTCAAGGACCCTCCAGGGCCCTGAGATCCGACACTCTTCGGTCGAGAAGGAGGCCCAGGCGATTGTGGAGGCGGTACGCCGCTGGAGGCATTACCTCGCAGGCAAGCAATTTACCCTCCTCACCGACCAGCGTTCGGTCGCTTTTATGTTTAATAACAAGCTGAGGGGTAAAATCAAGAACGACAAGATCTTGAGGTGGAGAATCGAGCTATTCACCTACGATTATGATATCTTGTACCGGCCTGGTAAGCTGAACGAACCCCCTGACGCTCTATCGCGAATTACATGCGCCAACGCGCAAATTGATAGACTTCAGAGCCTCCACAACGACCTCTGCCACCCCGGGGTCACCAGGCTTTACCACTTCATTAAGGCCCGCAACCTGACCTACTCCATCGAGGAGGTCAGGACCATAACCAGGAACTGCCAGACCTGTGCCGAGTGCAAACCGCACTTCTTTAGGCCGGACAGAGCAAGCCTGATCAAGGCCACCCGCCCCTTCGAGCGCTTGAGCATCGATTTTAAGGGGCCCCTCCCGTCCTCTGACCGTAATGTGTACTTCCTCAACATTGTTGATGAGTACTCCCGTTTCCCCTTTGCCTTCCCCTGCCCTGACATGACCAGCACCACGGTCGTTAAATGCCTGAACGACCTCTTTGCCTTGTTCGGGTTCCCAAACTATATACATAGTGACCGGGGCGCCTCCTTCATGAGCGAGGAACTCCGTCAGTTCCTACTAGCGAGAGGCATTGCCACTAGCAGGACCACCAGCTACAACCCCCGAGGGAACGGCCAGGTGGAAAGAGAGAACGCGACGGTATGGAAGGCCGTCCTCTTAGCCTTAAAGTCTAAGGGCCTCCCAACCTCTCGCTGGCAGGAGGTCCTCCCGGCGGCGCTGCATTCCACCCGGTCACTACTTTGCACTGCCATTAACGCCACCCCCCATGAACGAATGTTTGTTTTCCCCAGGAAGTCGACTACGGGAACCACGCTACCAACCTGGCTGACCTCTCCGGGGCCTGTCTTGCTGCGAAAGCACGTGAGGGCCCATAAAACGGACCCCCTGGTCGAGAGGGTGAACCTCCTGCACGCCAACCCCCAGTACGCCTACGTGGCATATCCAGACGGGCGGGAGGACACAGTCTCCTTACGAGACCTCGCACCCTCGGGCACTCCGGAGACACCACCGCTACCCCCCCCACCACCCCCCCAATTCCAGCCCAGGTAGACGGTACGCCGGAACCCCAAGAGCCTTCGCCTACCTCGCAGACGCCAGCATTAACACCGGAGAACGCAACACCGCCGCTGCGACGATCAGACAGGCTTACGAGGCCTCCGGACAGACTGACATACCAGAACTGGTAGTACACTTCACCCCGCCGGACTCGAATCTAAACAAGGGGTGAATGTGGTAAACCACTTTTACCGTTTACTATCGTTACACTATAGTTATCACTGTTAGATCGTTTCCCTATAGTTATCACTGTTCACATTGTTGTATCACTGTACGAGGTCGCCTCTTGTCACGCTGCTATACCTGGGCTGACCACTGCCGACTCCGCCCATGGCTCCACCTACCTGCCCAGGTATAAAGGTGGTCGACTGGCTGGTATTCCTCCTTCTTGGATCCGATCACCCACGAGGGTGGGCTCTGTTATTTAGTCAATAAAAACCTATAGTTACTTTCTTAACTCGTCGCTTTTCATTGGACGAATTGCTAGGTATATCAACGACATCCTCCTCACAGCTTATCCTCAGCTTTGTGTCATCTGCAAATTTGGAGATATTACATCCAATTCCCTCGTCCAGATCATTAATATATATTGTGAACAGCTGGGGTCCTAGGACCGATCCTTGCGGTACCCCACTAGTGACTGCCTGCCACTCGGAAAACGACCCGTTTATTCCAACTCTTTGCTTTCTGTCCGCCAACCAGTTCTCTATCCAAGTCAATACCTTGCCCCCAATCCCATGTGCCTTAATTTTGCACGCTAATCTCTTATGTGGGACCTTATCGAAAGCCTTCTGAAAGTCCAAATACACCACATCCACTGGTTTTAGTAAGGAGTATAACTGCAGGCCCTGGGTAGCAATCTCTCTCTTGCTCTTGCTCTCTTGCTCTTGCCCTTATCCCTGCTCTCGTGGCTCCGGCCTCTTGGACTGCCGCTCGTACTCATGCCCTGGCCTCGTGGCGGGTTCTCTACTCACTCCCCGTAGCAGAGTTTCAGTAACTAAGGACACCATATCAATTGCAGGGGAGGGGAATGAGACCCAACTCCATAGCCATCCAGGACACCCAGGCCGCAAAAAGGGGCGCGACGAATGTGAGTAGGCAGTTCAGGACTTGTATAGTAACCGAACGAGACGAGACGAAAGGAGACGAAGAAGACGGTAACAACTCGATAAGAGCAGAGCAGGGCAACGAAAAACGTATTGATGAGGCCAAGCGTCTAGTTATAAGCTGGCGCTTGGTGAGACGAACATTCCTTGTTGAACACTGCGAAAATGCAGGTGGCCACGCCATGACGAATATACTGGCGTTCTTAAGCTTGGGTAGGAAAATCTAGGCAGTTAAAACTGCCAACTGCCCTACAGGCACAACGTTGCCGCCGGCGACCGCCCGAGGGAGAAGAGGAGAACCCATCGCGACGAGATGACGATGGCAGCGGAGGGGAGGAGGGTGTGTCGCAGCAGCAGATCCAGCACCACGCCTGTAGTGCATGTGCCTTCAAGTCAGAACTACTTTTACAGCTCCTGTATACTGTAGTACCGGCAGTGACCACACCTGTATATAAGCTTTGCGCAAGCCTCTGTACCCCCAGTCTTGAGAATACCCTCCTCCAGTAAAGACCTGTTTATTGTTAATGTATGGCATCTGTGTGATTATTTAATAACAGCATATCCACTGAACCACGGATCCAACAGTGGCGACGAGTATCGATTCGAATCTACCTGCAACATAAAAAATAAAAAAAATAGTCGAGGCCCGGAACACGGGCGTCGACCACGAGCAACCGCCCAGCAGTCAGGCAGAGATTGAACTTCGCAGGGGAGGCTGTGGAGAGCCGGGCTTGGTTCCCCAGCCACGACGAGTAGCAAGAGACCGACGACAGGTCCAGCGCAGACCCTTCCCGAGCAGCGGCGGCTGGAGCCGACCGACGGCGGAGAGAAAGCCGAGCAGCGTCGACGAGGTAAGACAGAGGGTGAATAGCGCAGGGCGCAGCCGGGGGTTGAACACCGAGCGGCGTCGAGAAAAAGAAAACAAACCGGAGAGAGAGAGGGTAGAGAAACAGCCGGGTTCTAGACTGAGTGGCGTCGAAAAATATAAAAAGAAGAACACGCAGAGCACAGCCAGGACTCACGGGCTGAACAGGGTCTGTGGGGCGAAGAAAGGGGAGCGCGGGAGATGCCATTGCGTCGCGGAGAAGAAGAAAGAGCGCGGGAGATGCCATTTTTAGAAGCTGCAGCGGAGAAGAAGGGCGAGCGCGGGAAGGAAGGAAAGCGCGGGAGATGCCATTTTGTGCCAGCGGAAAAGAAGGGGAAGCGGGGGAGGCGCCATTTTTGACAGTTAACTCACACCCAAGGATGCCGAAGAGTGGCAGTATCTCTACGTTCAACAATGAAGTCGAAGATTGGGTGACATATGTGGAACGTATTGAGGTGTACTGCAGGGCGAATGAAGTGCCAGATGCTAATAAAGCACTGGTTCTGTTAAATTCCATGGGTGCAAAAACTTATGGGTTACTGCAAAATCTAATAACCCCAGAGAAGCCGGTAAACAAGAATTTTGAAAGCATAGTAGAAATCCTACAGGACCACTTAAACCCCACACCGCTGCTGATAGCAGAACGATTTAAGTTCCATAAAAGGAACCAACACAAAGATGAAAGCAATGCTGAGTACATAATTGGAACTGCGCAAGCTATCGAAACACTGCCAGTTTGGAGTGGGACTAGCAGATACGTTAAGGGACAAGTTTGTGTGTGGGCTACAAAGTGAAGGAACCCAGAAATGGCTTCTATCAGAAAAGGACCTTACGCTGGACAAAGCTTTCAGTATGGCAGTATCACATGAAGCAGCCGCAAGGGGCGCTGCAGAGATACAACGGAGACCGCAAGAATATGGCATCAATGAAATGTCCTATGGAACAGGGAAGTGCTATCGCTGCGGCAGAACAACACATGACCAGAAATATTTTTGGTTCAAGGACCAAGTGTGCAGACAGTGTGGGAAAGCAGGACACATAGCAAGAGTCTGCAGGTCTGGGAAGAAAACCAACAGTAAGACATCTCCACAGGAGAAGTACAAAAAGGTACACCAGGTGATGGACAGTGGTTCAGACGAACAGAAAAGTGACACAGACTCCGGAATCAAGGAGCTGGGTTGTCTGAAACTACATAAGGTAACAGAAATGGAGGATCACCAGACTATCTGGGTTACACTCAAGATAGATGGAGTCCAAGTGAAAATGGAATTGGACACAGGGTCAGCTCTAACAGTCATAAATCAAAGAGACTACAAGGGGCTATTTTCACACATACCCTTGAAAGATACAGTGATTGTCTTGAAGACGTATACGGGGCAAGAAGTCTACCCCAAAGGAAAAATAAGGGTGAAAGTGACATATATAGGCCAGGAAATACCTAAAATGGATATATCTGTATTGCCAGATGGAGGACCACCACTGCTAGGACGTGAATGGATCCAGAAGATACAATTAGATTGGCATTCCATACAGGCACTGAAGGTTGAGGCCAAAAAAGATGACGACGTCACACCTGGACGACTGTCAAAAATGCTAACTGATGCAAAAGAAGTGTTCCAGGAGGGACTAGGAACACTAAAAGGAATAACAGCAACGATTAAAATAGAGGAAAATGCAAGCCCAAAGTTTCTGAAGGACAGACCAGTGCCTTATGTGATCAGACCAGCTGTTGAAGCAGAGCTGGAAGGGTTGGAACGTTCAGGAGTACTGTCCAAAGTGGACTGGAGCGAGTGGGCTACACCCATCGTTCCTGTAATGAAGAGGTCGTTGAGTAATACGCCTGGGGAACCAAAGAAGGTCCGCATCTGTGGGGATTTTAAGGTGACAGTGAACCCAATCCTTCACACGGTACAATATCCGCTTCCACGAATTGAGGATATTTTCACCTCGCTATCTGGAGGTAAACGCTTCACCAAAATTGATCTAGCCCAGGCGTACTTGCAAATGGAGGTGGAAGAAGATTCGAAACAATACCTTACGATCAACACTCATAAAGGTCTCTATCAATACAACCGGCTGGTGTTTGGAGTAGCCTCGGCTCCGGCTATCTGGCAAAGGGCGATGGATCAGGTCCTGCAAGGGATTCCAGGGACCCAGTGTTATTTGGACGACATCTTGGTCACGGGCGAAAATGACGGTGATCACCTCGACAACTTGGAGAAGGTGCTCACCAGATTAAAGGAGTATGGGCTACGAGCTAATCGCCACAAGTGCAAGTTTTTCCAGAAACAGATCTCGTATTGTGGCCACGTCATCGATGAAGAAGGGTTACATAAGTCCCCTGACAAGATTGAGGCAGTAGTCAAGGCTCCAGCACCGGAAAATGTGTCACAACTGAGATCGTTCCTCGGGCTGGTAAACTACTACCACAAGTTCTTACCAAATTTGTCGACGGTATTACACCCACTCAACACGCTACTGCAAACAGGGGTACCATGGAAGTGGGATGACGAACGTAGATGAGATTTCCAGAAGTGTAAAGAATTGATCACATCAAAAGAGGTGTTGGCCCATTTCAACCCAGCACTACCAATTCATTTTGCATGTGATGCATCACCCTATGGTATCGGAGCGGTGCTGTCGCACAAATTCCCTGACGGGTTGGAGAGGCCAGCAGCCTTTGCGTCTCGGTCACTAAACTCAGCCGAGCGCAACTACGTCCAGATTGATAGGGAGGCCCTCAGCCTAGTATGGGGAGTAAAAAAATTCAACCACTATCTGCATGGGCAGAAGTTCACCTTGCTGACTGACCACCAACCACTTGTCTCCATCTTTAATCCTAAGAAGGGCGTTCCAGTGATGACTGCACAGCGGTTACAAAGATGGTCCCTGTTTCTAGGGGCGAATCAATATGAAATAGAATATAAAGGCACGAAACAGCATGGGAACGCTGATGGGCTATCGCGCCTGCCACTGCCTACGGTGGAGGAAGCACCAGCAGTGGACCCTATCGAGATATTTTATTCGTCAATAATTGAACGATTGCCAGCAAGGAACGTGGATATAGAGAAGGAGACCCGCAATGATCCGACGCTGTCTCGGGTATATGAATTGACGGTGAGGGGATGGCCAACTCATGGCGACTCACTGTTGCCAGCATTCTCATCCAGAAGAGAACAGCTGTCAGTATGCCAGGTGACAGTGATGTGTGGATCCAGATTGGAGATTCCACCCAAGTTAAGGGAGAGAGTGCTAAATGAGCTACATGAAGGTCATCTGCGGGGAGTGAAAATGAAAAGCCTTGCTAGGGCTTATGTGTGGTGGCCGGGAATCGATCAACAAATCGAAGACCTAACTAAGAGCTGCTTAGGATGCCAGAATGTCCAAAATGCACCACCACATGCCCCGCTACACCCATGGGAGTGGCCCTCCTCTCCATGGCAACGGGTGCATATTGATTTCGCTGGTCCATTCATGGACTCAATGTTCTTAATGGCAGTGGATGCTCATTCAAAGTGGGCTGAGGTGATAAAAATGTCTTCAAGCACTACAGAGAAAACGATTGCAGTCCTATGGACCATATTTGCCAGAAACGGTTTGCCAGAGCAGATTTGCTCTGATAATGGACCACAGTTTGTGTCCGACGAGTTCCAAAAATTTATGAGAAGGAATGGGGTAAGGCATTACACATCCGCCTCGTATCATCCAGCCACAAATGGATTGGCTGAGAGGTTCGTACAAACCTTTAAGAAGGCGATAAAGGCCATGTGCGACAATGAAATTCCACTACAGCATAAGATGGACAATTTCTTATTAGCCTACCGAAACGCGACACATGAAGTTACCAACCAGACCCCGGCCATGATGTTCTTTAACCGAAGGTTGAGATCTCGTCTGGACTTGCTCAGACCAAATGTGCGAAGAAATGTTGAGGACAAACAATTCCAGCACGGTGGCATAGTGGTTAGCACTGTTGCCTCACAGCGCCAGGGACCCGGGTTCGACTCCGGCCTCGGGTGACTGTGTGTGTGGAGTTTGCACATTCTCCCTGTGTTTGCGTGGGTTTCCTCCGGGTGCTCCAGTTTCCTCCCACATCCCAAAGATGTGCGGGTTAGGTTGATTGGCTATGATAAATTGACCCTTAGTGTTAAGGGGATTAAATACGTGGGGTTACGTGTTGGTGTAGGGGTTACGGGGATCGGGTGGGATATGTGTCGGTGCTGGCTCGATGGGCCGAAATGGCCTCTATCTGCACTGTGGGGTTTCTGTGATTCTGTGATTCTGTGATCAATGAGAAGCCGACAAGGAGCTTCAATGTAAGGCAACCAGTCTTGGCCCGTGACTATCGAACAGAGAAATGGCAACCCGGAACGATATGTACAAGGCAGGGGCCATTAATGTACACAGTGGATGTCGGGGAGAACATTGTGAGACGCCACGTCGATCAGATCTTAGCGTCACAGGAACGCGTCAACCCCATGTCTCGAGTACCTGGGGATGAACCCGACATACCGGTAGCATCTACCTCAGACCCAGTAGCAGTGGAACCCGATGAACTACCCGATGAAAAGGGGTCAGAATCGCCTCTGCACCAAGAACAAGAACCTCCGGAAAGGCGCTATCCCGAAAGGGTCAGGAAGCCACCCCAAAGACTGAATCTATAAATGGACTTCTGTTGTTTAATGTACATGTTGAAATGTCAATTGTTATTTGAATATTAGGGGTACTACTAATCTAAAAGGGGAGGAGTTGTAGTGTATGTGCCTTTAAGTCAGAACTACTTTTACAGCTCCTGTATACTGTAGTACCGGCAGTGACCACACCTGTATATAAGCTTTGCACATGCCTCTGTACCCCCAGTCTTGAGACTGCCCTCCTCCAGTAAAGACCTGTTTATTGTTAATGTACGGCATCCGTGTGATTATTTAATAACAGCGTAGCCACTGAACCACGGATCCAACAATGCCCCTGAAGACCACATGGCAACGGGGTACCTAAGAAGACAGAGAACCAAACCTCAAAACCTGCACTCGTTAGCAGTTGGCTTTTGCTTTGGATTGGTGAGCATGAATTCTGGCCCCTCATAGCTTAATCTAGTTAGGTATAGGGTGTGGGATAAAAATAAGGGGATTGTTAATTTAGTTTGCTTTCCCTCGATGTGCCGTGTGTTCCCCATTCCCTGTATAAGTATATTATTTTGTATTTGCCTGTAATTTTATGCTAGTAACTTCTCATAAGACTGTGTTAAGTTCTGTTTTAATAAAATCTTGATTTTCTTACCTCAAAACCACCTGTCTACTCGAGTCTTTCTGTATCGCCGCCTGTACCTAAGTCCGGTGTCTAGAACCCAGGGGCGTGGGAGCAATTCAAATTGCTCATAAACATTCAGGGGCATAACTGACTGGGCGCACGCGCCATACCCGCCACCCCCCTACAGAATGGCGACCGCGGCAGGACACCGGCAACAGGGTTGCGATACAGTGGACAATGGTTCGGATGAGCAAACCATGATGGAGGAAAGGATTTCTGATTATGTGTTTAGCAAGGTGAATATCACTACGAAGTGGATCACCACTCTGTTAAGGGCTGGGCGTCCGGTAGATGAAGCAGCTAAGTGGACAGAGGGAAAGGAACACAAGAAGTCCTTAGAGAAGGCAGTTTGGCTGATGTGTTTTAAAAAGCAGGTCCAGCTTTTGGACAGGCTCGTTACAGCACAGGCAGCCGAGTTAAGGGAGTCAGCCCTGGAGATCCAGGATAAGGCTCTAGCAGGGGAGAAGTTATTAGTAGCTTTGCAGGCCTTGAATCAGGAGAGAGTGCATTTAATGGGTGAACACAAGGCCCAATTGGAATATCTACGGTGCCAAGTCACCGAGACCAAGGGAAATGAGCTAAGGTTGCGGGAGAAGAACGTTCGCTTGGCAAGGCAGATTAGGGAACAGGAAGAGAAAGTACAGGAGGTAAAGGCTGCTTACAAGCTAGCGAGCGAACAGGGGTTTGAGGAGGCAGACCACGGCCCCTGTAAAGAGAGGATAGAAAATCTGAGCCGGGCCCTCCGGAAGGCAAAAGGCATGGTATGCCTCATAAGCCCAAAGGCAGGTCAGGCGGATTTTATGGGGAACGAGGGGAGGACAGTTCCAACGTCACCGGTAGTGCCCAGGGATGACCTGGTTGAGAGAGAGACCTCACGACCACCACTTGTAGCGCAAAGTTTCAGCGAGGTTTGGCAGCAAGGCGGGGTGGAACCAGGGGTGGAGCCAGAGGTGGAAGCGGAGGTAGAGCAACCCCCGCCAGAGAAGTCGGAGCCCAGCATGGCATCGGAGGTTCTGCCCACCCGCCAATGGCGACAATGAGGGACCCCTCCAAAACCAGTTCGTATTACCCTTTAACACCCAACAGCTTAGGGCTATGGTCAACCATCTCCCGAAGCTCTCCGAGAAGGGAGACCCCTCGATCCACTTCAGGGACATAGAGCAGGCAGCCAGCATCAACGACTGCGATGGCGCTGAGCAGGCCAAGATGCTACTATTCTCCCTGGAGAGTAGTCTCCTCCAATCCCTCTCTGACGAGTGTAAAAGGGGGCAGAGCGGGTACGCGGAGCTTAGGGATGCGGTTCTGGAGGCCATGGGGATGAATGAGGGAAGTCCTTTCTCCCGTGTGGAGAAGACGGTCCAGCTCCCAGGGGAAACCCCGCAGGCTTTTGCAGACCGGATGTGGCCGGTGTACCGGAGGGCCTGTCCAGGGACGACGGACCGGGGGTTCCTGAACGGGGATCTCCTGGCCCATTGGCTCCGTTGCCTGGTGGTGAACAGCTTGCCACAGGTCCGGGCCAAGGCAGAAGTCTGGTTCGACCCCAAAAATCTCCAGACCACCGAGCTTACGGTGATTAGTCAGCTCACTCTGGCCTACAAAAACGGTAGGGGAGCCGATGCACACCCACCCAAGGGAAAGGTGAATGAGGTAAAACCCGGACCAGGTAGGAAAGAGTGGCACCAGGAAGGGAGTAGCCCACCCAACACCAAGAGCAATTGTTACGGGTGTGGGAAGGACGGTCACTGGCGGAAGGAGTGCAAAAACCCTTGGAAAGATAACAAGGGAAAGAATTCCACAGCCCCAGCCCAAAAGGCGGGGGCAGGAATCCCTTCCGCAGAGGTCGAGTCACCTTTGGACACCGTGAGGTCCTTCTTGACTGGCCAGGGGAGAGTAGCAGCCACCACCGATGCTCTGACCCCGTCAGCCCCATCCAACCCACAGCCCTGACTAGAGCCAGCACAGCCTGTTTACCTGTGTTCTCTCCGGTATGATGAATGGAAAAGACCCCTTTTGGAGATGGAGGTAGAAAAGGTGACGGGGACATATCTGTTAGACGTGGGGGCATCATGCACCATGGTGTACTCAGCTAACCCCACCACCTCACCTCTATCTAACGGGGTCCCATACAGTCTGTCGGGGTTCACAGGCAAAGAACAGGCTGGCTCGTTTTCCATCCCGCTCGGCATTCGGTTAGGACCGCTCCGCTCCAAGTGGACCTGTGTCCTGATGAAATGGGAAGTGGAGGGTGGAAGAGGGGTCCTGGGGCTGACTTTATTGTAGGCCACAGGATCCTAGTGGATTTGAGGAACCATTGCTTATGGGGGGCAGGGAAAGTGAAGAACGGGGAGGTAGTAGTAATCCCAGGAAAGGAAGGGAAGGGGACCCTATGCACCATGAAGCCCAAAGAGGGTTATAACCTTGAGCTTATGGTCAGCAACACCCCACAGGAGTTCCAGGCATTTGTGCAGGCCCACCTGGCCACATTTGCCACTCACAAACACGATTGCAGGAGGGTCACAGGGTTTGAGGTCAGCATAGACGGGGACCCCATGGCCTGACCACAGAAACAGTATAACTTCCCCAGGGAAGCAGAGCCGGACATGGAAGCAGCCATGTCCTCGTTAGTACAGCAGGGAGTTCTGAGACCGATAGCCACCCACGTGAATTCTCCATTATGGCCGGTCAGAAAACCGGACAATTCCTGGAGGGCCACGGTAGACTACCGGGTGCTCAACAGTAATATCCCAGCCTGGCACCCACAGTAGCAGCAGTTGCCGACCTGATAGGGAGTATTCCAACATCCGCGACCACTTTCATGGTGCTGGATATTTCCAATGGGTTTTGGTCCATCCCTTTAAGGAGGGAGGATCAGTACAAGCTTGCCTTTATGTTTAAAGGGCAACAGTAGACATGGAACTGCTTGCCTCAGGGCTTCCACAACAGCCCCAGCATTTTCCATCAGTGCATGGCAAACAGTTTAAAGGATTTTAGCCAGCCCAGACAGTTGGTCCAATATGTGGATGACCTGCTCCTGTTCACCGATTCGAAAGAGGAGCATGGCCCACTATTGGCCGAACTGCTGGAGCTGCTAGGGCAGAAGGGTTTCAAGGTAAACCCCAAGAAAGTGCAGATCGGCCAGCAGGAGGGGAAACTCCTCGGCCTGACCGTGCGTGCTGGAGAAAGGGCCATAGATAAGGCTAGGAGAGAAGCGGTACAAGAACTACCGGTCCCCAACACAGTAACGGGTGTGAGGTCGTTTCTAGGGCTAACCGGGTACTGTAGAGACTTTATTGAGGACTATGCAGCCACCGCAGCCCCTCTGCTCCGACTCCTACAAAAGGGAGTGGAGTGGCTTTGGGGTAAGGGTTGCCAGGCAGTATTTGTCAGGCTCAAGAAAGACTTGCAGACCGTGCAAGCTCTAGGGGCTATAGATGGGGGAATTCGTTTTTCCTGGAGGTAGCAGCCAGCGGGGACAGCCTGAGTGCTGTGCTGCTCCAAGAGCAGCACGGCCGGCTGCGGCCGGTGGTCTACTCCTCCAGGATATTCACGGATGTGGAGAGGAGCTACTCCAACTGTGAGCGGCACCTTTTGGCCACACATTGGGCTGTGAAGAGATCACTGATCTTCACAGGCACCTCTCCCATCACCCTCATCATCCATCACACACCCGCCCAGATGCTTCTGGACGGGAGGATCAAGGAGCAGTGCCCGCATTGCCCGCTGGACATTGCCCTTCTCACAGATGGATCTTAGAGTGAAGGGTCTCTGCGAGCCAAAGCTCGCAGCCAACCTGGTATATCCTGAAACAGCCCACCAGTGTTCCATTGAAGGGGTTTGGTAAGTAAACATAGGTTTACGGGCCGGGATACATCCCACAGGCCATGAGATCTATGTAGACGGTTCCAGCACGGTATCTGCTGGTGAGCGTCTCACGGGGTGTGGAATTTACGACCCAGCGGCAAACATTGCCCTGGCGATTAAGCTCCCCAGCACCATGAGCGCCCAGCAGGCTGAACTGTCCGCGGAGGTGTACGTTGTTACACACCCCACAATCTTCCCCACCCCCTACACGACTTGCTCGGACAGCATGTTCACGTGCAACTCGTGTACGGAGTACCTGGCCATCTGGTCCCACCGCGGATACACCTCCGCCGACGGGAGACCCCTCACAGTAAAACCCCTGCTGGAAAAGATCTTGGCAGCAGTGGGGGAGGAAGAGGAGGTTTTCATTCACAAGGTGAATGCCTATTCCTCCACAGAACCCCGCGGCCAAGGCAACCAGCAGGCTGACTTGCTCGCCAAGGAGGGTGCCCGCACAGGCACTTTCTGGGACCCATTTCGGTCCAGACCCATGGCGGCGGTCAGAGGTAGGGACGGGACCCAAGGGAGTGTAGGGGTAGCGTTAGCCCAGGACCTTAAGACGGCCCAAGCCCAAGACCCCGTCTTCAAAGCAGTCCTCAGCACTGTAGCTGAGGGAAAAGGAGTAGCGGGTCCGTACGACACAGCGACCCTCTCCGTTAAAGAGGGCATGCTGTTCCGGGGGGAACAGTGGGTTGTGCTGCAGCAGCACTGGAGGGAATTCCTTCAACTGGTACAGGAGTGGGACACCCCGGGCCTGAGACCACCTGGCAGCGGGTGGAACAGGCAGGATGGTGGCCGGGAATCAGGGTCGATGTCCGCGAGTTCTGCGCAGGCTGTCTTGTGTGCGCTGCAAATAACCCCGACCCCCACAAAAGGAAGGTACCTATGGGACACGTCAGGAGGGAGGCGGGACCATGGCAGTCGATACAAATCAACTACATCGGGCCCCTGCCCACCGCCCAGGGAGGCTATAAGTACTGCCTAGTCCTGGTGGACGTGTTCACCAAATGGGTAGAGGCCTTCCCCTGCAGAACAGCCACAGCTCTGGGTACTGCCAGGATCCTGGTCCGGGAAGTGTTCTCGTGGTGAGGACTACCACAGTATGTGGAGTCCGACCAAGGGAGTCACTTCACCGGACAGGTGATGCAGAATACCTTTATGCTGTTAGGCATCGAGGGGAAATGGCACGTGGCCCACAACCTCCAGTCATCAGGGATTGTGGAACGTATGAACAGGACCCTAAAGGAAAGGTTGAGGAAGGAGACGGTGGACTCGCCCTGTAAATGGGCCGAGGTCCTACTGTTGGTTTTGATGGGGATCCGGGCCAGCCAGTCTAAAAGCACGGGGTACTCCCCGTATGAGCTAATGACCGGCAGGATTATGCGGACCCCCACCCATGTACTAGCCCCGGTGCTCACGGAGGGTCAGCTCAGAGAGGTAAACCGGGACAGGTTTGCCCGAAACCTTTCTGAGCACCTGAAACAGGTCCACGAGCAGGCGGCTGGGAACATGGGAAGGCAGCATCGGAGTAACCGATTGCTGCTCGAACCCAGGAAGCACCACGAGTGGGAGGTAGGAGATCAGGTCATGGTAAGAAACTATGCCCGAGTAGGAAGTTTGGAACCATTGTACATGGGGCCCTACAGCATTGTAGATAAAGCCAGCCCCATGGTATACGCCGTTAAGATGCCCCGGCGTACAAAATGGTTTCACATCAACCAGTGCAAGCTGTTTAAACCTGAAAGGGGAGAACAGCCAGTTGGGGTAAGGTCTGAGCAGGAGCGAGTTCACAGACGGCACAGGCAGGCGCTGTGGCTTGCTTAAAGGGAGGGGACATCACGCCCATGGATTGGGACACTCCCCCACTCTTCTGAGATCCAGACGAGGGGGAGGGACCCACGGGTGAAAACCCCGCCCCTAACCCAGCTGTAGAGAGGGAGGGACCTGAGGTTGAAAACCTCACCCCGGACCCAGCCACGGGACCTGGGGGTGGAGACTCTCAGCTCGCAGCAACAGGCTGTGAAGAGTTACCTGCCCCTAGCCCAGGTTCAGGAGAGGTCAAGCCTGGGGGAGCAGCAGTTCGGGTTAAAGGCCCATCGGCCAAGAAAGCCCCACCCACCAAGGCCCCCAGAAGGTCCCCACGGATGCCCCAGCTGAGAAAGCCATGGTCACCAGCTCTCCAGTTACCAAGGGCCGCCCCTCGAGTCAGGGGGAGGTTAAAGGACAGAGGTCCTCAGCCAGCAGCCACGGGCTGCGAGGGACCCACAGTGCAGGACGGTGCGGCCACGCCGGAGGTAGCGGTGAGCCGCAGTCCAACCAGGAATTAGCCTGGCCGCCCGGAGACGGGCGGCGGATGTATATAGCTTAAGTAATTTAAAGTTTTAGTTTATGGTATAAGTTTAAGTATTTAGCTTAAGTTTGGGTGTTTTAGTTTAAGTTAAATAAGGTGATGGGTAGTTTTAATTAAGTAGTAAACTGCCAAGAGGGTGTATTTGAGTCGAGGTCGCGGGACCCGACCATGCTTCACCAAGCCAAAGAATCTCTTGGGGACCTGGCTGCATGTTTTTGTATTTTTTGCAGAAAAAAAACTTTCAGGATGAAGAGGATCGTAATCCTATTCGCCCTGATGGGGATGAGCGTTGGAAGGCAAGGCGACGTGGAGGACTCGCACATCTATGGGTGCTCGGGAGAAAAGGTTCCAGTGGTGACTGCTGGGAGCAGCGAACAAGGCACGGAGGGACCTGTCGTCTACTCCCACGAGGGAAGATGGCCCGGGTGGTTGGGATCCAAGTCCACCCGGTACTCCAGCCAGACTGGATTCACCTATAGGGAAGCCTCCCTCCCCTGCCCCAGTGTACCGGTTGTGGCCTCACGGATCGGGGTCACTGAAGGGAAATGCATGCGCCTGACTTGCACAGGACCAATTCCCCTGGGAAGATGGTGGTTGCTCAGGAAGCTGAGCACGGACATGGGGATCACACTGCCTGTAACAATCAATAACATGTCATTCTATAGTGGACACTAGGTGGAGCCGTAGAGCTGTATATAGCTGTATGTATAAGACTACACTACCCAGCTATATATATATTAAGACTACATTACCCATGAGGCACTAGGCTACCCACAAGGCAACAGTCAAGATGGCAGCCTACACACAGGAGCACACATGCTGCATCTCTACAGATACTGTACCTAGAGAACGTGTACTGAATAAATGACTAGCTAGAAGCTAGCTGTGTTCATAATAAGAATGTCTAGTTATTAATGAACATAACATGGTACCAGGGTGGTGAAGATCTGCTGAAAATTGTGAAAAGCGACATGGAGAATTTGAAGACACCAGAGCGTTTGAAACTCGCAGAAAAAATCGACTATAATTGGCAGACTTTTAAAAAGCAATTCGAACTCTACATTGCAGCCATCGGATTCGGTACGAAGCCAGATGCAAGGAAGATAGCGTTGCTGCTTACGGTTGCAGGCCCACAGGTGATAGAGGTATTTAATACATTTGTATTTAATCCAGTGGAGAACAGAGAAAAATTAGAAGATGTGCTAAAAAAATTTGATGCACATTGCTCTCCCAAAAAGAATGAGACGTATGAAAGATACATCTTCCATTCTCGGACACAGCAACAAAATGAGACTTTTGTTAGCTTTATAACTGATCTGAAACTGAAAGCACAGATATGTAATTTCTCTGAGCTGAAATCATCCATGATTCGTGACCAGATTGTGTTTGGTATTCATGATAAAAAAAGTCAGGGAACGTCTGTTGAGAGAAACCGAACTAAATTTGGAAAATGCAGTGAAAATATGCCAAGCCAGCGAGCTAGCTCGAAAGCACGCGAAAACTTTCAGTGAAATCAATAATGATGCGATTGTAATGAGTGATAATGCTGCTGTCGGTGCTGTGTCCTACAAGGGGAAGAAACGTGGGCAGAACAGAAATGAAAAGCAATCGGAGGATGACATTTTTAATTGTAAACGCTGTGGTTACAAACACCAGATAAGACAATGCCCAGCGTTTGGAAAAATGTGCACAAAGTGTAATGGAATGAATCACTTTGCCAAACAATGCTTTTCAAACGTACAAACTAAGAAAGGGCAACAAGTTAATGTGATTGAGGACACTGATTTAAGTGAGACATTTTTTGTAGGAATGGTGTCATGTGACAATATCAAAAAAGATACAGAAAATGTGCAGCCCTCAGAAATGGACAATGCTGAACATAAAGTCAATGCAGTAAAAGTGGACAAATGGATGATCCCACTGCAGATAAATGGAGCATTAGTTACATTGAAACTGGGCACTGGGGCAAAAGCAAACTTAATCAGTATGAGTGGCATAAAAAATATGAAAGAAAAGCCCAAAATACAGAAAAAGTCAGTACTACTGAAGAGCTATAATGGACAGAAAATAGATAGCTTAGGTGTATGCAGACTTAAAGTGACAGTCAAAGACAAAGTGCACTGTGGTAAACCACTGTCATACCTGTCTGTGTCTGTATGTGTATTCCACTAGGTACAGGTCTGGACATGCCTCGGCTGACTCCTCCCACTATTCCAGGTATATAAGTGACTACCTCCCAGTCCCTTAGTATTCTGGACGGGTCGACCACTCGAGACAAGACCTTCATTCTTTAGTTAATAAAATCCTGGTTGTTACTCGCTCAACCTCAGTCTTTTGAGTAATTGATGGCGCATCATGCACCATCTCATGTTTTCTGTTGTGGCTGAAAGACTTGATTCGATACTAGGTGACAACGCTTGTGAAGACTTAGAACTGGTCAAGAGAGTCTACCATATAAACTGTGCCATAAGCAGACAGATGACTCAGGTGATGAAGCAGAGAGCCCATCAAGGATGAAAAGGCCAAAGGGTATCCATGTCTTCAAAAAGCCTAGTTTCTCCAAGAAGAAAGAAAAAGACTTTAAGATCAAAGAGAAGCCAAAGGAAGAAAAGCACAAAGAGAAAAAACACAAGGAGAAAAAGTCCAAAGATATAACCGCAGCAGATGTTGTTAAGCAGTGGAAAGAGAAAAAGAAAAAGAAGAAGCCTGCACCAGAGCAGGAAGCAGTTCCGGTGGATACTCCTTCTTTCCTCAGGCCAATCTTTGGTGTTCCATTAGCCGGGGCTGCTGAGAGGACTATGCTGTATGATGGGATCCAGCTGCCAGCAGTTTTTCGAGAGTGCATTGAGTACATTGAGAGTTATGGCATGAAGAGTGAAGGAAACACTGAAACCCTCTCCAAGCAAAGATCGCAAGGAGACCTCGATCTATACAAGAGCAGATTGATGACATTGCCGCAACTGCATCTTGTCATTCACCGCCAGAACAATCTCATGAAGACACATCAGACTTACTCGTGTTGAGAAGATCCACACGTGAAGTAAAAGAGCCTGATAGACTTAATCTTTGAGTACAATGTAAAGCTTTGAAAATGTGTTGACTGTTTTGAAAATGTTTATGTTTATAGAGCACTAACAAAAGTGTTACTGATATTATCTTTATTGTTTTCTTGAAAGTTGATTGATATTGATTTTGTTAAACCTCAAAGAAAGGGGGATGTAACGATCAATAACATGTCTTTCTATAGTGGACACTAGGTGGAGCCGTAGAGCTGTATATAGCTGTATGTATAAGACTACACTACCCAGCTATATATATATTAAGACTACATTACCCATGAGGCATTAGGCTACCCACAAGGCAACAGTCAAGATGGCAGCCTACACACAGGAACACACATGCTGCATCTCTACAGATACTGTACCTAGAGAACGTGTACTGAATAAATGACTAGCTAAAAGCTAGCTGTGTTCATAATAAGAATGTCTAGTTATTAATGAACATAACACCGCCGACTGGGAACGGATGGGAAACGACACCCACCGAACGGTCACCGGGACCCAAGAAGCGACTAGTGTATATTGGGACAAGTGGTGGGAATCGGAACAGGGGATCTATGTCTGTATGTGGGGGTCGAAAAGGGCCTGCCCTACGGGCATATCTATCATCTTCTCTGCAGCCTGGCAGGATAAGGGTGAGGGGGTAGAATGGGATTCCCACCTACACACATGCATAGTCCCGCGGTACCAAGCCCCAGTTAAAGCCACTGAGCTAGTGGCGTGCGCCCGAAAGCCCTTACCCATGACTCAGGCAGCAAGGACACACCGAGAGGGGTGCCCCACCACCACCAAGGGACCAGGGAATGGGCTGGTACTAGTACCTACCGATCAGATGCTGTACCAGGGGGTACACTACGCGGTAGCCTCCGTGATTTTAAATCTCACCGAGGTACATTTACCGGAGTGGTGTCCCAAAGAAACAGAGCAGCTATACCAGGCCCTATTAAAGGACATGTTCAAGAAGTTTTATGAGTTTGATTTCGCCCATGTGGACAAAACTGAACTGTACACCACAAACCGAGAGTTTTTGGGTAATGCAGGGAGGCAAAGAAGGGGAGTAGGGAATGATGTTTTTACTGCGTTTAACACTGGGTCCTCTGTCATCAACAGTTTAGATGACATAGAGCTGCAGACCCAGATAAATGGTTTAAAAATACAGTTAAGAAAGATATTACTGGATGAGAACAATGTAGTGGGCTCAGAGTTGCATGAGGACCAGGCCATGACGGTCCATTTAAAGGAGATCATAGCGGAGTTGGAAAAGCACGCAAAGACGGTAAATGCTCTCATAAGGGAGGATAGAAATGCTTCTGACCAGGCTGCACAGAATGAGGTGTGCATGCTATATGGTGCGTGGTTGCTGGGCGATGTCCGCAGTAATCTGGAGGAATTAAAACAGGGTTTGGTCCCCTCCTGGATCTGCAACAAGCACCTCGCAGCCCTCCACCCATTTGAGAATGCATTAAGCCCGTGCCAACTCCGGCTAGCTTCCGAAGCCTTCCCAGTCCCCGTGGATTGTGGACGGTCCAACCACACGATCATGGGAGTAGTAGTTAGGATGCCAGTCATGGGTAGGACAGCCCAACCCGCGCCGGTATACAGGGTTGAGAACATTGGAGTCATTCAGGGGGGTGCGCACATTCATTTCACAGCGGTCCCGCCTTACGTCATAAAGTGGGAGCACGCTATGACAGGTACTGACCTCTCAGGGTGCCGGAGCCGGGGAGCACACATAATCCTGTGTCCCCAGCACTTGAATGCCTTTTCAAAACCGCAGTGTGGGTTCAGAGCTGCTGGCGCGAAACCTATAAATTGTACCATGGAGGCAATGGCACAAGGCCATGTTCCCCCACAGGTTGCATATATAGGAGGTGGGACATATTGAGTCACCACCGGCGCGTCCCACGACCAACATGGACAGCATAGCTGGTGTCCGGTTAGTGACAGCAGTTTCTGTTTTAAACCTGAGGCAGAAGTTCAAGTGGCCCAGGAGCGAATTGTCCCCATTCCTGAACCCTCCACTGTTCACCTCACTGTGAAGGAGAATTTTACGAATTTGCAGAAGTATGTAGCACATTTTGGCTATGAAATTCCCCCTCTCCCTGAACACCTTACCAAGATACTCAAAGCCGTCATAGTTTCGCAGAAACATTTTTACACTCTGGAGCAGAAAACAGTAGAGATAGGGGCGAAGATATTGGATATTGTGATTCCACCCTGGTGGGACATTTTCAATAACATAGAGGTCCCTTCGTGGATCAGACTGGCTTCCTACATTCTCGTGGTTTGCTAGTTAGGGACAGTGTTGTATCTAGTTTGTATTCAATGTAAGGGAAAAGGTAAGATATTAGAATTCCGAAACCAGAAGATCTAGAAGGAACATTATGTGAAGGTGGAGGGAGATATGCCTGTTTAAGTCTTTTCCTTGTATTCTGATTAAAGATTGTTGTTTTTTGTGTTTGTTGTTTTTAATAAAGTTTTTTTGTTTATTTGCGACGCGTTTAATAAAGATGTATGGGTACCAAGTGGTGCAGGGTTGTTGGACCCCTCCATGCTTGGATGTGTGTAAAAGTCTGTAATTTATCCTATGTATGCTTATGTACACTACATTTTCCTGGAATGGGAAGTGCACGTGTTGTGGATATATTAGATAGGTAATTACAGGGGAAGGTTGACTATGGAGTGTCAGAAAAATTTTGCTCACCTTGTAAGAATGATACTTCAAGCAAGTTATAGTATCACGGGGGGAGTGTGAGATTTGCAAAATTTCCACATTCCCCCAAATTATTAATAAAAGGGACCCTGCATGGACATTTTAAAAAGGGTACCCAAAAGATGGCGTCCGCACCTCGTGACCAAAGCCTGCAAGATTTTAAAAGCTTGGACTCTGTGGCAGCACAAGCAGCTTTTGGGGAAATCGAAACCTAAAATGCAGTTTCTGTGAAAAAGGACTTTGGGCTAGATTTTCAGTTGCTTGCGCCAGCAGTTAGCGCCTTAAGAGAAGTGATTTTCGGGCGATATTCGTGTAGCGCCCGGGCGCAGCGCAGTTTGCGCCCCGCCCCAAATTAAGTTGGCCGTTAGCGCTGGCGCAAAGTTTAGCGGCCGCCCGGATGCGCGCGCAGAAAATGACGTCACATCCTCGTGCAACGCCCTTTGGCCGCCCCGATTCCAAACTTCAGTCGGACTGCCCCATTGTGCGGCTGGCGTCCAGAGCGTTTGTAAAATGGAACGCAACACACCCTGGGGAGCGCAAATTAAAGGGCACTCCTCCTGCACTATAAACGGCAGTCTGCATGTGTTGTGTGGAAGGATCCAGTGTGTTGTTGTGAACGGTGTATTTATGTTTCCTCCTCCTCCTCCTCCTCCTCCTCCTCCTCCTCCTCCTCCTCCTCCTCCTCCTCATCCTCATCCTCCTCCTCATCATCCTCATCCTCCTCCTCATCATCCTCCTCCTCATCATCCTCCTCCTCATCATCCTCCTCATCCTCCTCATCCTCCTCCTCATCCTCCTCCTAAAAAAACACATGCACCCTTCCCCTTTAAGAGCTCACTGGCACCAGAGTGTCTGCCGTGCGCTGCGCCCGAGCTCGGGCGCTGCGCTCTGCACCGCCGGCTTAGCGCCTAAAGATAGTAGTGGAACGCCTCTTTTAGCGCTCCACCAACCTCTTAGGGCGAAGCCACTGAATTTCCGGCAACGGGGCGCTACTTTGGGGCGGGCGCTAACTTCGGGCGGGCGCTAAGGTTAGCGCCCCAAAACTGTCTATACTGAAAATCTAGCCCTTTGTATTTTGGAAAGCCGACAGCAAACATTGAATATGCATTGAGCCAGATTGTAGACAGATCAAACCAGTTAGGCCTATACTTAAGGCCATCAAGTTGTCTGCATAAATAATCGGAAACAGCTTAAGGAAGCCATTGAGGCTGGACAGGCCAATTAAAATGCATTAATAACAATACAGCTCGGACATCAGGCCATTAGGTGTGATAAACGGCCATCTAAAAACAGTTAGTTTCGATTGCTACAATCATTTAAACCAGCCCGCCAAAATTGGAACAATGAACTAACCTGATTTGGCGCGCAGATAAGGGGCTTCGTAAGGAGTATAACTGCAGGCTCCGGGTGGCAATCTCTCTCTTGCTCTTGCTCTCTTGCTTTTGCCCTTGTCCCTGCTCTCGTGGCTCCAGCCTCTTGGGCTGCCGCTCGTACTCATGCCCTGGCCTCGTGGCGGGCTCTCTCCTCACTCCCCGTAGCAGAGTTTCAGTAACTAAGGATACCATACCAATTGCAGGGGAGGGGAACGAGACCCAAGTCCATAGCCATCCAGGATGCCCAGGCCACAAAAAGGGGTGAGACGAAAGTGAGTAGGCAGTTCAGGACTTGTATAGTAACCAAACGAGACGAGACGAAAGGAGACGAAAAAGACGGTAACAACTCGATAAGAGCAGAGCAGGACAGCGAAAAACGTATTGATGAGGACAAGCGTCTAGTTATAAGCTGGCGCTTGGTGAGACGAACATTCCTTGTTGAACACTGCGAAAACGCAGGTGTCTACGCCATGACGAATAAACTGGCTTTCTTAAGCTTGGGTAGGAAAATATTGTCAGTTAAGACTCCCAACTATCCTACAGGCACAATATTGCCGCCGACGACCGCCCGAGGGAGAAGAAGAGGAGAACCCATCGTGACGAGACAACGACGGCAGCGGAGGGGAGAAAGGTGTGTCGCAGCAGCAGATCCAGCACCACGCCCCTGAAGACCACGTGGCGACGGGGTACCTAAGAGGACAAAGAGCCAAACCTCAAAACCTGCACTCGTTAACAGTTGGCTTTTGCTTTGGATTGGTGAGCATGAATTCTGGCCCTGCATAGCTTAATCTATTAGGTATAGGGGGTGGGATAAGGATAAGGGGATTGTTAATATAGTTTGTTTTCTCTCGATGTGCCGTGTGTTCCCCATTCCCTGTATAAGTATAGTTATTTTGTATTTGCCTGTAATTTTATACTAGTAACTTCTCGTAAGACTGTGTTAAGTTCTGTTTTAATAAAATCTTGGTTTTCTTACATCCAAACCACCTGTCTACTCGAGTCTTTCTGCCTGTACCTAAGTCCGGTGTCTAGAACCCAGGGGCATGGGAGCGATTCGAACCGCTCACAAACAGTCAGGGGCATAACTGACTGGGTGCACGCGCCACACCCACCACCCCCTACATTTCTTTTCCCAGAGAGTGGTGAACCTGTGGAATTCTCTACCACAGAAGGCAGTAGAGGCCAATTCATTAAATATATTCAAGAAGGAGTTGGATATATTTCTTAAGGCTAAAGGGATCAAGGGATATGGGGAGAAAGCAGGGACAGGGTACTGAATTTGGATGATCAGCCATAATCGCATTAAATGGCGGAGCAGGCTCGAGGGGCCAAATGGCCTACTCCTGCTCCTATCTTCTATGTTTCTATGTTTATCCCTGGCGTCCTGGCAAATATTTATCCCTCAGTCAACAACACTAAAACAGATTATCTGGTCATTATCACATTGCTGTTTGTGGGAGCTTGCCATGCGCAAATTGGCTGCCACGTTTCCTACATTACAACAGTGACTACACTCCAAAAGTACTTCATTGGCTGTAAAGCCCTTTGAGATGTCCATTGGTCATGAAAGGCGCTATATAAATGCAAGTCTTTCTTTCTTTAGCTATCTAGCTATTGGATTCAAGTTAACAGGGCTGAGGCAGCTGAAGGCTCTGCCATTAATGATGGGGCAAAGGGAGGGGGGATGCACAGAAGGCCAAAGACCGAGGATTAAAGTCAGGCATAATAAGCCTGGAGTAATTTTCAGAGATAGGGTGGGGTGAGGCCATGGAAAGATTTGCAGGTGAGGATAGGACTGTAGTGCCTTGGGGAAATGGGACCAATGGGTGTGTGGAACTCAGTGTGGGACAGGGTGTAGACAGCTGTGTGTTGGACCAGTTAGAGTTTATGGAGGGTGGAGAATAGTAGACCAGCGAGGAGAACATTAGAGAAGTTCTGCTTAGAGGTGACAAAAGCATAAGCATGTGTTTAGGCAGGGGGTACAGCAAGGTGGGGGAGATGATGGGCAATTTTACAGAGGTGGAATTAAGCAGTCTTGGGTTTCGGATAGCATGTGGGGTTTGGAGCTCAACTGAGGATTGTACAGGATGTGAAGGTTTCACACAGCCTGAGTGAGTGGGCAGCAAGGGGGCTGAAGTCAGTGTCTAGGTAACGGAGATTGTAGTGACAAAATGGCATATCTCAACAGTACTACAAATTATGTTCTGATCAGTCTTTGTTGCCACTGACAGACTGAAACCACTACAACTCAAATGCTTTATGACAGTATCTGATGGAGTAATAGTATGAAATAAGTGTGCATGCTATATTGATGCAGAGGCACCATATGGTAATATTGATGATTTATCCTCTTTGCTGGATGGCGCAATGTGTAAAGTGAACCGCCCTCTTCAACAAGTTATATTAATGCGTTGTTCAGAAAACATCAGGCTGATTTTCTTCACCTTTACCCCAGGGAATGCCCAATCCCCAGGCACAAAGGTCAGGGAGCGGAGCCTCATTACCCGGTGCTTCCAGGGAGGTCGGAAGTAGAGCAGGCCCATCACTGGGATGAAATGGGGCACTAGGAGGCATTCCTGGCTTCCTGTCTCTTCTTCCGGTATTAACAGTTGTGGGACACTCAGGGGCAGGGATGCTCCAATAAGCTGGTGGAGGGCTTGTGCTCGGACTCCTTTCAGGCCAGAGGATCTGAGGGGGACCCAGCAAAAACCAGAAGAGAATCCTGAAGATAAGCTTCAACAATTTTTTTAATTTACCCAGTGAAGTTTCAGGGCTTGAGGCCTTCGGCTGCTGCTCGCCAACAACAGCTGAAAGGCTTCAAGACTTCAAGGTTGGTGGTCATGTACTCAGCTTTTCAGCTGCACTCAACTTTTCTCCCCTGTTGCTGGTGCAAGGCCTTGTAAAGGAGCGGGAGGGCCTGTGAGGTGTCCCTTAACCTGGGACAGGAAATTACAGGTACACCTCAGAATGGCACAGCACCCTTCAGATACATTGGTCCCAATCAACACTGTTGCAAGAAGGCCAGGAAAAGTTGCCCCACACTTCTGAAATTGGTGCAAATGTAACAGTTGCATGGAGGAAATAAAATATCTGTTGTGTCTAGAACAGACCAAGCTATGAATATGTTAATGACAGGGAGCACTACAGGATCCAAGAGTATTGCACGTCACTGATCATTCCACAAACTTTAAACGCTGCATTCAGGAGGCTCACATTTTCAAATCTAAATGAAATGCATTTGAAAAAGACAAGGAAGTGGAAAAGAAGACACTGGAGACATAGGTGATAAAAGAACTTCTTTACTTGAAGAAACAGGAAAATATTGCAGGGTAAAATACATTTTTGTTTGCACTTTCAAATTAATTTACCTATCAGTTTAGTTACCTTCACTATATTTTGGGGCTAATTGTAAATAAATAAGGAAAATATATTTCTATGTGCACAAGGTATCACTGAATCACTTAATTAAATGTAAGAATCAAGAGTACTGTTTCTGTCTTCTAAAATACCCTCTTCACAAATATCTAACCATTGAATTTTGAGTGAACCCTGAAAGATCCTTGAGAGTGGTTCCTTGGCTTGGAGGCCACCTTGCCTACAAACAAACTGGTCTTTGCTCCAGAACTCACACACAAAGTCCATGAGAGGACTCAGTGGAGCTCTGAATGGCAGCATCCGATTTAAAGGCGGCTTGCTGTTTTTAAAATAGTGTGGGAAGCATATTTCGTTGAGGAACTTAGGTGAATGGGCAAGGCCTAAGGTGCAGAAAACCATCAAGGTTTAAAATCGCAGAGCAGAAGATAGGGTGCAAGGAGATGGAAGAGCATATACAGTAGTACAGTTTATTTTCAGCTTGGGAGGAACAAGGGAAGCAAGTTTAGAGCAGCAGTGGGCATAGTGGTTTCGATAAATTAGAAATATGAGAGGTTGCGGTGGAGCGAGAAAAAGGTTGACAATTAAAGGTGACAGAAGTATTAGACATCAAACTTTCTTTGCATCCAAGTGAGTGAGGGGTGTTAGATGACCTGTTATACATGTGGGAACAGTTTACATGTTTTAGACTTGCCTCATTAACAATACCAAGAGCAATTGCATAACATAATGCAAAGAAACCACAACAATGTGCACTCTGGAATGGGCATTTCCAATGATCTGACGAAACACGTATATATACTCCATCAGCAGACTTCAGTTTAACTGGGATGTCAAAGAGCATATCTGGCTGGCATGTCCCCATATCTGTTGTTGTAGTTCTCCTTGCTTGTGCCCCAGCGATGGTTCTATGGAGGATCTGGCAAGCAGTGATGGTGTCTGTCTCTGCTTCCCTGTGTTGCACTTCTTTGGTGATTAATATTGATGTCCCCTCAACGGAGGAGTCAATGCTCTTTGGTGCCTTTGTTGGTGGCTTAAGAAATGCATCGTGTATTGTATACCTGAGCCACAGAGACCAGGAAGATCTCAGGTTTGATAGCTGGCCTTTGCTGTTCTCTGATCTCAGCCTGGATGGGCAGTGGGATATAACCCAGTTCCCAGGCTAGGGGTGGGAAAATTCAGCCAAGTTCCTGGTCCTCATCACTATCCAGTGACCACTGCTGGAATGTGAATGTTTGTGGACATTGGGTGAGGACGGGATTGGGTTTGGATACTAAGTCCCCTACCCCTCCCCCATGATCCACTAGTCTGCTGATAGTCACTGTTCAGGCTCACGTAAGGACACTTGGGTGAGGGTTTTGGGATCTGCTAGCACCTATGAAACCATGGCCCAGTTATGGAAAAGAGTAGATAGATTTTTATTTTATTTTAAAATTTCAATTGCAGGTGTGAGGCTTCCAGTCCTGTAAGACAGAAAGAAAAAGAAAGAACTTACATATAGTGCCTTTCACGACCTCAAGACATCCCAAAGCTGCCTTGTACACACTGGCATACATTTTTTTTAAAGATTTACTTTGAGATAACCTTTCATTTGTATCATTGCTAGTTACAAAAAGGTAATTTCCTATCTGAAGCAAATGAAGAAAATAATGGCACTAAAGAGTGACAAATCCCCAGGACCAGATGTTCTCTGTCCCAGGGTTTTAAAGGAAGTAGGTGAGCACATTGCAGATGCCCTTACTATAATCTTCCAAAGTTCTCTCGATTCAGGAACCATTCCTTTAGATTGGAAAATTGCGCATGTCACTCCGCTATTTAAGAGTGGTGAGAGAGGGAAACCAGGGAGTTATAGACCAGTTAGTCTAACACCTGTTGTCGGGAAATTGCTAGAGTCTATAATTAAGGATAGGGTGACTGAACACCTTGAAAATTTTCCGTTGATCAGAGAGAACCAGCATGGATTTGTGAAAGGTAGGTCATGCCTGACAAATCTGATTGAATTTTTTGAAGCAGTGACTAAAGTAGTGAACAGGGAAATGTCTAAGGATTGTATTTATATGGACTTCCGGAAGGCATTTGATAAAGTCCCACATAAGAGATTCTTATCTAAGGTAGAAGCCCATGGGATTGAGGGCAAATTATTGGCCTGGTTAGGAAATTGGCTGAGCGGCAGGAGACAGGCAGTAGGGATAATGGGTAGGTACTCAAATTGGCAGGACGTGACTAGTGGTGTCCCGCAGGAATCTGTGTTGGTGCTTCAATTATTCACAATACTTATTAACGACTTGGATGAAGGCATAGAAAGTCATATATCCAAATTTGCCGATGACACAAAGGTAGGCGGGATTGTGGGCATTATAGATGAAAGCATAAAATTACAAAGGGATATCGATAGATTAAGTGAATGGGCAAAACTGTGGCAAATGGATTTCAATGTAAGCAAATGTGAGGTCATCAACTTTGGACCTAAAAAGGTTAAAACAGGGTACTTTCTAAATGGTGAGAAGCTAAAAACAGTGGATGTCCAAAGAGACTTGGGGGTCCAGGTACATAGATCATTAAAATGTCATGAACAGGTACCGAAAATAATCAATAAGGATAATGGAATGCTAGCCTTTATATCTAGAGGACTAGAATACAAGGGGGTATCCTATGCTGCAGCTATACAAAGCCCTGGTTAGACCACACCTGGAGTACTGTGAGCAGTTCTGGGCACCACACCTTAGGAAGGATATATTGGCCTTGGAGGGAGTGCAGTGTAGGTTTACCAGAATGATACCCGGACTCCAAGGGTTAAATTACAAGGAGAGATTATACAAATTAGAATTCAGAAAGTTAAGGGATGATCTGATCGAAGTTTTCAAGATATTAAGGGGAACAGATAGAATAGATAGAGAGAAACTATTTCCACTGGTTCGGGATTCTAGGACTAGGGGACATTGTCTAAAAATTAGAACCAGGTCTCTCAGGAGTGAAATTAGGAAACACTTCTACACACAAAGGGTGGTAGAAGTTTGGAACTCTCTTCTGAAAACGGCAATTGATGCTGGATCAAGTGTTAATTTTAAATCTGAGACTGATAGCTTTTTGTTAACCAAAGGTATTAAGGGATATGGGCCAAAGGTGGGTATAAGGAGTTAGATCGCAGATCAGCCGTCATCTCATTGAATGGCGGAACAGGCTCGAGGGGCTGAATGACCTACTCCTGTTCCTATGTTCCTGTGTGTTACTGTCAATAAAATGACCTAGCTGCAATGAATAAAGATACTGTTAGCTTCATACAATTCAGTCGGAAAACAAATAGCATTTCGACAATATATCGTGAAGCCGGACAATAACCTATAATATAATTATCTGCGACTCACTGTATACTTTTCCATTCACCCAAATGACAGTCTGTTATTGCCAAAAGGGGATCCCAACAGAAAGGTTTACTTTGAATGTTGAATATATTTGATTACCATAGGCTTTAGAGAGAACTTTTTTGTTGTTGCTGTTTTGTTAGGGAGACACTGTTTTGTGTGTGTGTGTGTGTTTTTTTTTGTTCGATGATAACTGTGGGATGGCGACGAGCAAAGATGAGCAATGGATCACCACGGACAAACAGACAGGTGCTTGTCTTCTCTAGAGACACGCGAGGTCACTTCTTAAGGCTACACTTTAGACAATGTGAATCCATTGGCTTTTCATGCTCAGCTTTTGACCACCCAGCAGGAAAGAGATACTGAAGGTTTTTTTTAAAGGTCCAGGCAGCTGAAGAGGGTTGGCCTGGTCTTCCTGGCTGCTTGCAGGTGTACTTCTCCTTTATTATTTTATCCTTAACAAGATTTAATTGGATTGCATATAACTGAGCGTCGGCTTGCTGACTTTTTACCCTTCTAATGTTAAGCATGCCGGTGCATGTAGAAAGGAATCACTGAGTTCCTATGACCAAGTCTGACACCACAATGCTGTTTTAAAGACAGGAAAAAAAAGGCTTGAAGAATTTAACGGCTTTTGTTCAGATTTTTATTGATTTGAATTCTTGGCTGGTCTTTTGGATTAATTGTATGTGTCTGGCCCGCGCGGTGTGGCTTTTCCACCGTCTCTGTTAGCTGCAAACAGTGTACTGTTAATGGTTTTCTTTCCTCTGAGGGTAAGCTATTCCCCAACCCCCACTCCCTTAAAAAAATACCTCCACCGTGGATGTGTTTCTTCAGCATATAATGAAAGATTTCAGTGCAAGTCATGGCAGGAGCTCAAAGAGAGGTATAGAACAGAAAGAGGTGGCAAACCATTGTAACCGAGAAAAAGGGAAACTGCAAATATGAAATAAAAAGAGAACAGTCTGGAAAGACAACGCAGACCAAGTCAGTGTCTGAAAGAGAAAGCTAAGTTCGCCTTTCTGGTGGCTCTCTTGCACCGCCCCCCCTCCCCTTTCCACCTCAAAACATTAATCTGTCTTCCTCTTTCAGATGCTGACTGACTTGTTATGTGTTTCCAGCATTTCCTGTGATTGGGTAAGTCACCTTGCTAGGAAGAGGATCAAAAAATTTATTTTGAGCTAAATTAAGTTTCAAAGTCAACAATTCCCCCATCCCTCTCGTTTTACATCTCCCTGTTTTTGAGAATGAGCTGCTCATTCACAGTAACCCAGTCACTGTGAACAGTGGCGAATGCTTTGCTCTCATCTTTATTCAGAGTCAAAACTCCCACCTCTGTTCCACGTCTGGCTGGTGCAGGAATTCTGATGTGGTTATCCTGTTATTTTCCTGGGCAAAAGAAAACCAAATCAAATCACATTGGATGGGATTGGGCTGGTAGCTTCACTCTTGAGGGCTGAATATCCTCTCTCACCCTTTTCCAAAAAAGACATTTTCTGCAAATTTCTGATTCTAAATATCCTGAAGAAGAATTAAAGCAAAGTGCCACGCTTGGCGACATTTCCTAATTTATAGTATTCTTCAAACAAGCTTGATTTTTTTCTTTAAAGGGGCAGTGCCTAAATGGGGAAGAAAATGTTTTCTGTTTGGTGAGATAGTGGAGTCAGAAACAGCTGTGTGTCAGTTTGGTCTTAATGTCACGATACACAAGTGGCATGATGTGTTTGGACATGATTTTTATGATCACGTTGCATGTTTTCAAACAACCCAGCTTGTTGTGTATATTTTGTAGATGCGGAAGATGTTATCGCTTTAAATGGCAATCTTGTGGTAGTTTTGCTTTTTGGTAGGAAAGTGCTATTCCAAACCTTAAAGAGTTAATGCCTCCTCGTCTATGAGCTAAACCAGGGCAGAGGTGAAGGTAGATGCTGCAAGAGCACATGCAGTTCGGATCATTGTGATCTGAAGTGATTGCAATCTCGGATAGGGCTGCAGTGTAAATAAAAGTAAAGATAGTCTCACCAATGTGAGGTTCTGCCTTGCATACCATGACCTGCTAACTATACCTTGGTTACCTAACTTCTGGGATAATATGCTCCTCTGGCCAAATATATAAGACCACATTTCTTTTCATATAGGTCTTTATTAAAAAAAATTAAGAAATATTCTTCCCTGTTTAGATTTTGGGGAAAAATCCAATTGAACATTTACTCTCGCAAACTAATATTTCAATGGTATCCATGGAAATGCTTTCAATTGGTAAACAGTAGAAAATGTCCTCCCAAAAATAAAGACAATGCAATGAACAGCTAGGAGTTCTGAATAAAATGTCATACAGTAAATGTATTAAAGGAATTAAAGGGAAAAGTATGAGGCCTTGCTCACCGCAGCTTGGCAGCTGTGCTCTTATCTGGCCAGAGGAAGATGCTTGGCAACAAAAGGGTCTAAAAAGCCCTGTTGATGCATGGGAAAGCCATTGGTCGAGCATTGTGGCTGCCCTTCTGCTGAGCAAATAGTTCAAACTGTTCATTCCCATCTTCTATTCTCTCCCTGGTACATTGTTTGTGTCCTTGCATTTCATTCCGCCAGGAAGATTGCTCCCTGGGCCTGTGAGCAAACAGTCCAAAAAAGAGCCAACTATCTTCCCCCCCTGTTCCCTGGAGAACTAGCATTTTTATTTCAGCTTCAAGCTGTCAGAGAGCTGAAGAGTTTATGTCAGCATCCTGAATTAATTGCCTTAAGTAGGGACAGACCGCATTTGTCACTAAATGTCCAACAAAGCATTTTCTAACATTTTTCCGCTGTTTTTCTTTCAGGGATACACTCGCTCTACCTTTTACCTAACTGACCACTATCGACGATAATGAGGTTCTGTATATTCATTTGTGTCTTGCAGTAACCGATTTTTCTTTTGTCTGCAGTGATGTGCTTCCTGTCCAGTGTAAATGAAAGGTGGGGGTGGGGGGGGTGCAAATTCACTTCGGTTAAACTGTTTGAAGAAGTTCATAATGAAGACAAACATTGAGGACTAGCCGAGAACATCAATGAGAAAAGATACCTAACCAAACCAACTGCGAATCTGATGAAAAGCGTTCCAACAACACATCAGTGACAAAAAAAGATTCGCAATATTGCATTTTACGAATTTAATCCTCACATTTGCTCCTGCAGTGTTTTTCTTGTTAAATCTGTTAAATAAAAAGCTGTTGAACTTGGTAATTTAAACAGAAAAATAGGTTAGATAAAATAAGATATCTGCCATCAAATTCAAGCAGTGTGCCGCCGCATGTTAACACCTTCCGGTTAGGTTACTTTGAAATTGTTAGTGATCATTTTTTTTTGTAATTATCCTGCATGATTCACATCCATCTTATGTTCAGTTTTATAATGATCATATGTTGACTTACTGGAGCCAACTCAAGATAACACCCCTTAGTTTGTGGAGCTCCATAAAAGACACTTTTATTATTTTGAGCCGGCCTGTGATAGAATGGTTTTTGCTCTAAAAGAGCTTCCCCCCACCCCCTTGACTCAGCAGCTGCTCATTTGGTTTTATCCTCAGTGTGTAGCTGTTCCACATTAACATGCACCACGCAAGTGGTGCAGATTTGTTTGCTGCGCTGTTACTGCAGGGTAAAGATGCCAACCTCGCGCTGCCAGTTTTAAACCAGCTGTGAATCAAAGTAATTCGACTCGAGCTTGAGTAAACAGCCCGAATCAAATGCCTTCTGGCTTCCTCCTGCTTCCCCCCACCACCCCCACGCATAACACAGCGCAGATGCGAGTGTAAACCGATACCTTCTGATCAATGTCTTGCATGAGGGCCAGAGTAAAGGGCGCATTAAAGTCGGCTGTATAAACAGGGTGTAAGAGTGAGCAGCAGCACAGTGGCTATCTCACTAATGTCCTTAGTGTTTTTTCATGGGTGGGAATGTCCCCTTAACTTACGAGTGCAACATGGGTAAAAGTACACCTGAGGCTCGCTATCATCCTGTTTATTCTTTGGGTGGGAACTGTAGCCGCATTTCTTACCATGGTCCTTAAGTGAAGCTAGAATATTGTTTGTGGCTTCCAACTCTTAGGTTACCATTTGCATTTATGTGTTACGTTTTTTTTCTAATTTTTCATGTTCATGACTGTAACCCATTAAAAAAGATGTCACTCATTCCCAGAGGTCATAGGGCACTCTGCCACTGTCCCATGAGGAACCAGTCTATTGTCAGCGAGTAGACTTGAGATTAATCGTTGAGCAAGGTTTTCTGAATTCCTCAGTCACCTTGCGCTTGAATCCACTCACTGAAACTGGCCAGTTGTTCAATAGAAGCGATCATTAGTTCTTTATCTCTTTGCATGCGTATGCAGTGGCAGTAGTGTTTCCTTTATGAAAAAAGAGCAGCATTGCAATGTGGTGAACTACATAGCAATTTTATGATTTATCTTTAGTAACTCTTTTCAGAACTGGATTTGTAAAGTGCTGCTACTGGAAGAGATAAAGCTGATTTGAACTCTGATAGAATATGGGCTCAAACCTCTCATGCAACCAAGATCAAAGTTGCAAATAATCAGCCTAGGACTGTATTAATCCCTTCAAGATGACTTCAGTAGTTATCGAATGATATCACAGCATAGAACTGATCAGTTCAGGGGGATCAGATATACCAATTACAGCCTGCATAGAAAAGCCACCCATAAGCCTAAGTTCCTAAATGCCATTGTGTAAAGTTTCCACTTGACTTTTCATTGTCCACCTGAACAAAGCCAGGTCTTCTGTACTACTCAGATTGTCATACAATAGCAGGAGATAAATGCAGAACTTTAAAGTGCTTTAAATATCCTCTAGATAAAAGAGTCCTGCTTCATTCTGTGCTTTTGTTTTCAGTGGCATTTCTGAAATTAATTACCTTGTGAAGGGAAAAAATGAAGCAAGAAGGCAGACATAAGCGACTGGAGTGATTATTCTTAGCTGGAAGTATTGATTCTGTCAAATGAATAGTAGTTAATCAGTAACTATTGAGCGGTATCAGTGAAGTCGCCCAAGTCAGATAAGCCAGTTTCATGCAGGCTTTGCCTTCAGTTTTTTATTGGGCGTTGAGTCAAGCAGCAGCTGCAGTGACTAATGTCCCATTTACAGCTACAACAACAACTTGCACTTATATAACATTTTTCATATAGAAAAACGCCCCAAGGCACTTTGCAGAGGCATAAGGCAAAATGGACACTGAGTTGAAGAAGGAAAGATTAGAGGAGGTGATCAATAGCTTGGTCAAAGAGGTCAGATGTCAGGATCCAGTAGCACTAAGGAAGCACAAAACTTTTATTAAGGACAATTCCAGGTCAGTCCTGCTTCCATCCAAAATACATTCTAGTTTTACACTATCACCTAAGTACAAAAAGACCCCCCATTTAATCTTAAGAAGCCTCCCACTTGCAACTTTATAAATCACCTGTAGAAATACAGCTGAAAGATAAGCAAGCGTAGCAATTGTCCTAAAGTGAGTGGAAGACCTCGGTTCCTCCCTTGGCACAGTGTGTTGGAACACTATCTTTCCATATCTGGGTTCTAATCCAGTGCAGTCAGTCAGAAAGGTCTTCAGTCTTTAACTGCATTCATCTGAAATCACAAAAATTGTGATGATATTGGTTTTGTAGAACTGGCTCTTGACATGTGGGCCAAGTGGCAACACTAAAGTAAGCTTGTTGGATTCAGGAAGGCTAGCGTCTGGGAAAATGGGCGTGTCTTTCTGGCCACTGACCTTAGCAAATTTGGCATTTGGCTTTGGTGTTGCCAATGACTGCCCGAGTCCCCCTCCTTGACAGATGGCGGCACCAGCATGGGTCAAAACCAATATAAAAACAGCTATAGATGCATACTGGATATGCATTCAGACATTACAGTAATCTGACCTAACCCCTCCCCCTCCCCAACCCCACCCTCCCCGTTCAGTTCATACATTCGCTTGCCAGCTCCACTGGGCATCTGCTGCATGCTCTGAATTTAGTTGGTGGAAAAATACTAAGTGATTTATTACAGGACTTCTGAATTTATGCTGGCCTGGTGTGAATTACCTGCTTAACACCTCTGAATTGTTATTCTGATCTAGGACTGGAGTAAATAAATCCACACTGTTTACACCCGGGAATTTTCAGTGAATCGGCTACAGTATAAATTCACAACAAATGCTAATGTCCAGCTGTAGTGTAAATGGGGCTTCTGAGGGCTGTTAAGGGTTCTAAGCAAAATGAGTTTGGACAGTCTCATACATGTTCCCAGTGGACAGGTTTACAGCTGAAAATTGCTCTCGGATTTGGCACTATTGGCACTAATTTGGCAGTCTTCATCCGAGTTGGCATAGGGATAGACAGTTTGGGAAGTGGAAATCACTCTTCTAATTATATAAGGCTTGCTACGATTAGACCAAAGGCAATAGTCAATGCTCATCAAGGTCCTGTTCCCACTGATATATTTGTTCACCTTCTCCTTAACTGCTTGGTGTGATCACAGCATCAAATCCAGGATGTAGTGACCACTAACCGATATGGGCTAGTTGATCTCCTCCCATTTAAACTGTATGGGTGGCTATTTGTTGCTTTTTTTTTCTCTAGTTTTTTCATCCCTCCCAGGAGGCCAAACTCCATGTGTGAGCTTAAACAGTGAGGACTGGCAAGCTACTTAACTGCGGAGGGCACAACTGCCAGCCTTATCCTGCCCTCACTCCAATAGTGCCAAAGTGTAG
The DNA here is from genome assembly GCF_052327205.1 of Somniosus microcephalus. Lineage (NCBI taxonomy): Eukaryota > Metazoa > Chordata > Chondrichthyes > Squaliformes > Somniosidae > Somniosus > Somniosus microcephalus. Next base: position 151,486,493 of record NC_140989.1, on the reverse strand, counting down.
CCTTTCCCTCAAGACTCACTGGCTAATTATCAGGGTGGGAGCCCTGCCTGATTTATCAGGTGAACTGAAGCCAATTGTTGCGTCCCAACTGCTTTCCAAACTGCGATCAGCTTAAACAGCATAGACCAGGGATTGAATCTGGGACTGAACCTAAGCTCAGTGCGGTTTAGTCACACAAACAGCAGTGCATTTAGCCACGGGGGAGGGAGGGTTGTTGGGGCGTGTGTTACTTACCTTGTCAATGTATGAATTTATACACCTTCACTGAACACTTTTTCTGAGACAATGGGCTAGATTTTCAGGCCTCTCACCCAGCAGAAACAGGACAGTAACGCTCCCAGAATGGTGTGGGATGACCTACTGCCCCATTCTCTCCATTGCTGTGGCTGTGGCAATGTCCCCCCAGGGCCTACCACTGGGAGGTTAGTGTGACCTCTTGAGTCAGGCACTAGGCCCATTTAAAATGCAAATTGGAGCCCTATGACGTATATAGGACCCGGATTGCCATTTCTGGGCTGAGCGTGCGTCGTGCGCACTCCGACCAGCATCAGCTGGCGGCCCGGCCGAAGAGGATCCCAAAGGTAAGTACCTCTTCATTTTGGTGGGGCCGGGAGGAGCAGGAGGGCTCCTCAAGGCTGCACAAAACCAGGCTGGGCAGCTACTATTGTGTCTCCCCTCTTCAGAGATTAGGCCTTGCCACGGACCTACCCTCAGCCATAGCTCACTGGGTAGCACTCTTGCCTCTTAGTCAAAAGGTTGTGGGTTCCATTCCCATTCCAGAGACTTGAGCACAAACATCTAGGCTGATACTCTAGTGTAGCATTGAGGGAGTGCTGCATTGTCAGAGGGGCCGTCTTTCGGATGAGACATTAAGGCCCCATCTGCTCTCTCAGGTGATGTAAAAGATCCCATGGCACCATTTTGAAGAAGAGCAGGGAAGTTATCCCCGGTGTCCTGGGCAATATTGATCCCTCAATCAACATCACTGAAAAAACAGATTATCTGTGGGACCTTGCTGTGCGCAAATTGGCTGCCGTGTTTCCTACATTACAACAGTGACTGCACTTCAAAATCCTATTGGCTCTAAAGTGCTTTTTTGACATCCTGAGGTCATGAAAGGCACTGTATAAATGTGAGTCTTTCTTTCTTCTGGCCCAGAAGCCAGTCGGGCCGTCCAATATTCCAGTGTCTCAGTGCTGGCGAGCTGCTCCAGGAATGCCTATATATGGATCGGGCCTCCTGCTGGGAGTACCGAGTAGCTGGCTGTTACATTCCGCTGGCCAGCCGCTGAAAGTCCATGTGGGAGGGAACATCTACCCCAATAGTTCACAACCTGGGCTCCCAGGTTAATTCACTGATTTAAGGAAATAACTAAAAGAAATTAGACCCAAATGAGGGATCAGAGTCAACTGTCTCCAAATTAGGTGCCCAAATAGCCAGTTTCACTGTTGTGCCATGAAATTATGGTCTATAGATTCTGGGGGTGAAATTTGATAAGGCCCGAAAACGGGCGTGGGCACGCAGGGCGAGATTTGTTCGCGCCCGTTTAGAAAGCACAGGCAGCACGTTAATTTGGTGCTGCCTGCTAATTTGAATGACTTTAGCACACAGGCCAGCTGTAGTGATGCTGCCTTTTCTTAAAGCAAGGCTGCCATTATTGAAAGCAGACTCGAGCCCTTAAAGGTGAATTGCCTACTGAAAAAAAATTAAAAATAATTCAAAAATAGGCAGACTCTAGCCCTGAAAGCTCAACTGCCCTCTGAAAATATAACATTAAAAAAATTCCAAACGAGGCAGTCTTCAGCTCTTAAAGCTGAACTACCTGCTGCATGTAAAAAATGGTAAAAGTGCTTCAAATGGCTCAACAGGCCAGGGAAGGGACACTCAGGATGTCACACACAGCACTCCAGCTTTGTGCAAGGGGTCAACACTAGAAGAGAGGTCCTCTACCCACAGGGAGCCAGGAGGCCCTCCAGAAAGAAGGATGTGTGACTAGATCGCCGAGGCAGTCACTGCCAGCAGTGTTGCCCCTAGAACCTGGCTCCAGTGCCCAAATAGGTTTCATGACCTCAGATGAGTGGTCAAGGTCAGTGAATGCATCTTCAAAACCAACTGCACCACTAGCCTCACACACTGCTTCAATGTACGACCCCACCCCCACCCTGACCCCACCCCCCATCACTCACCTACCAATAATCTCTACCAAACACGAGGCACACCTCACATTCCTAGCTTCATCTTACCCCCTTGGAGGAGACAGTGTTGGCCATTCTTGGCACAGGCATGGCTGAGCCCTTGGCCAGTGGAGGGGCTGAAAGCATACAGGATGATGGCATCCTCATACGTTATCCTCCTTCTCACATCCCACTTCCCCATCATCCCACAATATCTTCTGATTTACAAGCTGCACATGGTGTAAGCATGCAGCTCTTACTTTCCCACCTTCCCCTCACCACAACTTCACCCTTGTGCCTTCCTCATTTCATACACCCAAGAAATGCAGCCTGCCCAGCCAGTGGTTGACCAAGAAGAGGGAGAGGAGAGTGAAGAAGAAGAAACACTGAGACTCCCAGCCACCAGCTCCTGGAGGTCATCCTGCAAGGCCATCTGCAGTGTACCTCACTGAAAGTCAGCACCTTCCACCAGCCATGCTGCAGCCATTGGGGTAGCACTGCGTGACATCAGTAGGATAGGCAAAAGCACACACAAGACAATCACTCAGGGAATGCACAAGAGTGATTAGTTGATTTTTTGATTTAATATTGGATGCATATATGGATAAAGTTGGATTGGAAAATTTGCTTTGTGGTGGCTTTTATTTCAGCATTGCGGCCAAGAGGACGCTGTGATGGTCAAAAACAGAGGGAAGGTAAGGTGTGGGACAAATGTTGAAAGAGGAATTGGGGCTGTGGTGACTGGTACTGCAGGAAGATGATTCCATTCTGGTTATCCCAGCCGGAAAGGGGCTGTCTGGGTTTCTTCCTTCCTTCCGCTTCCTCCTCTTCTGCATCCTCCTCTTCTGCTTCCTCCTCTTCTACTTCCTCCTCTTCCACTTCCTCCTTTTCCGCTTCCTCCTTTTCCACTTCTTCCTCTTCTGCTTCTTCATCTTCCCGCTGCGAGCAGCTTGTCCCTTTTGCTGCCTCTGTTTTATCTTCATGTGATGCTGTAGCCCAAGGGGGACTGCAACTACGGTACCCAGGACTGTGAGCAAGTGGTGTTTTCAGAGGCTTTCCTTTAACATCCAAAGCCTTGCAAACATCCAGCAGCACTCCCTGCACACTTTAGCAACTTTTTAAATGTATTGCACCAAGCTACGACTCAAATAATTTTTTTTAAAAAACACTCCAAAAGCTGAAATCGAAACTTACCTGAAAGATGTGTGTGTCCCTTTAAGAAGCGCTGATAGCGTCTCTCTATAACTGCTGCACGCACGTTCTTCCATGCGTGGTTAGGAGAGGACTGTATGGAGTGCGGCGACGTCCAAAATCGCAGTCGTGCGTCAATTCAGGGGTTGCACCTGCCCATTCATTCCCCAGGACTGCACCATTGCTTTGTGGTGTCTTTTATTTCAGCATTGCGGCCAAGAGGACGCTGTGATGGTCAGTAACAGGGGGAAGGTAAGGTGTGGGACAAATGTTGAAAGGGGAATTGGGGTTGTGGTGACTGGTACCACAGGTGGATGATTCCAACCTGGTTATCCCGGCCGGAAAGGGGCTGTCTGGGTTTCATTCTCTCTGACTCTTATCATGAGCATAAAATCCTCGCAAGAATGAACCCCCCTCTGTTTCTTCATCGATACGCTGCTGTATCTTTTATGCTACTATAAACCCACATTAACAGGTACAATGGTGGAGAGGTGAGCGCAGGCAGCGGCAGTGCTGCCGACCTCTCCAAAATGGCAGCCACCACGTTCCACGCTGTAAGCAGGCAGAAGCGAGGCGGCTGACATTTTTTTCAACAAAACCAGCCTTAACGGCCAGTGCTACAACACCGAATTTCACGGCTCCTACCTCTCGCGTTCAGAATTTAGCTTTGTCAGTAGTTTCACTGAAATTAGTGAGTGTGGGAGATCAAGAGTCGAGCTCTGAAACTGATGATCAGGCCATTAGACACTTGGAAAAATCAAGTGTTGCCCAATGATGCTTAAAACAAAAAAAAATTCTATCCCCAGTTATACATAACCAGCGAGGGTTTAATTTTGTCACTTGGTATTAAATGGGAAATGTTCATTCCCCAGGACTGCAACACCACTGACTCTTATCTTGAGCATAAAATTCTCCCAAGAATGAACCCCTCTCCCCCCCTCTGTTTCTTCATCAATACTCTGCCATTATAAACCCACATTAATGGGTCCAACGATGAACAGTTCATTGTTCCTGTTTTAAATTCCATAATTACTTTACATTCCCCTGATGTTTCATTTAAAATGCCAATTTAATTTTTCCATACTTCTGCTTCCTGATCACCCTTCTTTTAAATCTGCTTGAGTACACAGATTACTGGTTGGCTGATTTTGAATTTATTAAACTGACAAGTTTTTAAAGCCATTCTGCAGTTTAATATGTAAATGTTATTATATTCATACCCCAGAGAGATACAGTACAGTATGTTCTTGTATGGCAAAAACTGATAAATACTGTATGATAATTCAGAGTCTAGTTTTTTTGATGATCCATGTGACTTTAATATTTATGACCTTCCTACTTGGCTCACAAATGAACAAAGGGTCCATATGTATATCTGGCGACATCCTGGGTGCCTTGGTAACCAAGCTTCAGCACATTGGCCAATTGCTATCCATTCTTTGGTGCCAAATTCCCACTTCAGATCTGTATCTGGATGCTCATTTTTCACTTTAGATCTGGATTGTCATTTTCAGATCTGGATTGGGATCTGAATCTCAATTTTCCAAATGGAATTACTAGTTTCTGAGTTACATATTTTGTATTATCATTTTCAACGTAGACACACTCAGCCTTTGCACAAAGAATGATGGCACCTGTCAAAATGGAGGCAATCAGAAGCACTCCATTCGAAAGAAACCAATGCGTTTCTTCTGATGCAAGATGGAAATGAAAGAAATGATTTCAATCACTTGACAGAACCTGAAATGAAATGGATGATGATGCCTTCCTGCATCTCAGTGCCAGAGAGAGGATAAATCAGGCATATTTCCCGTTCCTACTCACTATCCCGTGCTAGAAAGTAGGTGTGAACAGGATTAGACTGAACTGTGGTGGCCCCACAGTCAAATCGATGACACAATTACTGCCCAACCTTATACATCAAGATTGAGATCATGGGCAGGATACCAGAGGGCAGCCAATGGTCAATGGCCCAAGAACTGCGTCCCAGTGTGAGTCATAGGGGTAGATTTTGACTTTGTGCGATAGTGTAAAATGGGTCATCTGCCAATTCGCAATCACCTGTTTTACACTATCTGCCTCAATGCCCGCAGGTGAAGAATGGAGAACATTGTGACTGAAAACAAGTCAAGAGAAAACTGCTGATAATATTTTCTCTTTATGTTATTTGACTTTTAATTAAGGTGCCACGTGAGGAATGAGAATTCAATGCATTTTTTTCTTTACAAGCATTGGGCAACTCAGCTGTGATCCGAGCAGGAACGTTTCCAGTAACTCTTTACTTAAATGCTTACAGGTCAGAGTTACGGACAACACGTGACAGAATCAGATCAGGATGACACAAACTGAAAATAAACAAAAGTTAAAAAACACAGGGCAAGAGTGACTGGAACTGAATTAGTCTAGAGGGACTTGGAATGGGATCTTGAGGTAACAATAGACTTGTCGCTTTCAATATTGAGGCAACGTGGAGAAGCAATTTTAAAAAGTATAATGTTGGAAACTATAGCCAAAACAATGGAGCTGTCTACAGAGGATATGCTGAGACCTTGGCCCTGAATTTCCTCAGACTTTCTGTCGTAACTTTACTGGAAGTGTGGTAGTAACCCTGTTTACACGTGTTAAAGGGATTTCCACTGCACTTCTGATGAAGCGGCAGAAAGTCCAAGAAATTCAGGGCCTTTGTAATGCACTGATCACATTACCGGCACCAAGTCCCATTCACCCATCACCCCTGTGCTCGCTGACCTACATTGGCTCCCAGTTAAGCAACGCCTCGAATTCAAAATTCTCATCCTTGTTTTCAAATCCCTCCATGGCCTCGCCCCTTCCTATCTCTGTAGTCTCCTTCAGCCCCACAGCCCCCGAGATATCTGCGCTCCTCTAATTCTGCCCTCTTGAGCATCCCTGATTATAATCGCTCAACCATTGGTGGCTGTGCCTTCTGTTGCCTAGGCCCTAAGCTCTGGAATTCCCTGCCTAAACCTTTCCGCCTTGCTACCTCTCTTTCCTCCTTTAAGACGCTCCTTAAAATCTACCTCTTTGACCAAGCTTTTGGTCAACTGCCCTAATATCTCCTTATGTGGCTCGGTGTAAGGGGTTTTAGATCGCAGAGGTTTCTCTCTCTAGAGGCCTCTCTCTCTTGCACAGTAAAACCGTGAGTGGTTCGACCCACTCGCCCCTTAGATTCTGTACTCTGGACTTTGGGGCAGGAACTACAATGTCGAGAAAACTCTTATAGACCAAGTTTGATGAAACGAAATGGAATTTTATTGCATAATGTAAAACAAATCAAAATGCAAGCAAATAAGAGGGTACATGGGAGGGGAAAACACAAACAAATCATAACGACGCAGTACTAACTAAGGCAAATACAGGCATATTATACTCTACAAAGATCATCATAAAATGGGGAAAACACACGGAACATCGAGGGACAACAACTCATGTTAATTATACCCTTAAATGTCCACCCCCTTAAACCTATCTAGATCCGATTATGAAAGGCCAGAAACATGCTCACCAATCCAACTAGGAAGTGTAAGGTTTTGAAACAGGTCTGCGTTTGATTCTTTCAGGCGTCCCGTCTCCACGTGGTTGGTGGAGCCCCAGCGAACTGTGCCACACCTCTCTCCTGAGGTGGGGGTCGGGGACGGCTGGACACCGGCTGGTCTGGATGTCGGCGGGGTCGGGGATCGTTTGCTCGACCCTGGTCAGAGGAGCCTTGGGCTGGCCCCCATCATTTCTTCAGTTTCTTCTTATCTCTTCTCCCGAGCCGGAGTGGGTCGATGGCCTCCCGTTTCATCAACGGCCCGGGGTTGGTCGATGATCTCCCGATGTTTTACCCCGGGGCGGGACGTCGGCTCGAACCGTCTTCTTCTCCTTCTTCTAGCGATGATGCTACCGATATGATGGTAGCACCACGATGGCTTCTTTCCACGATGGCCGCTCCATCTATGGCTTCCTCCGTTCTCTTTCTGCCTCTGGGTTCCCAGATATACTTCTCATCAGAAGCCCCTACCTCGCGCCAAATCAGGTTAGTCTTTTGTTTTAATTTTGGCGGGCTGGGAGCACAACGGGGTAGTTGTTATATTTTAAACTGTTCTTGGATGGCCGGTAACGGGCCATCTCTGGTCTGGAATGATCTTCATTGTTTTTAATGTCCTGGTGATGTCCTTAATGGGTCCTTGGTGCTCTTCTCATGAATATGAAACTGTTCCCTTTTGTCTGGGTAAACATTTAGATGGCCTTTATCTACAGGCCAATCTTGACTGGATCTGCATCCAATCTATATGTATATATGTGGGTGTCTGGTTTCGTTCTCTCAGAAACGGCTTCCAGAACTTACTGTGGGCTGAATCCACAAAGCTGTCTGAGGACTGCAGGAACCATTTTAAAGTGTCCCAATAAGTTGGTCACGGGGTCTGGCGGCCATTTTGAATGCCCCTTTTTCCTAGGCGTCTTTTAAAACAGTCTTTAAAATCATGGCCTCTTCTGCCATTTGACCCTTTATAATATAAAGTTCAATTTTGCGAATCCTACACTCGGTGTCAAATCTTTTGTCTGATAATACTCTTGTGCAGCGCCTTGGGACGTTTTACTATGTTAAAGGCGCTATATAAATACAAGTTGTTGTTGTACACCTTGAGCACTGGGTACAATTCTGGTCCACACACTTCAAGATGAGCATGCATACATCAAAAATGTTACAGAGACGAGCTACAAGGATTATCTCAAGTGTAAAGGGATGAGCTATGCGGAAAGATTAGAGAAGTTTAAGCTCTACAGTCTAGAGAGAAGTTTAAGGGAGCACCTCATTGTAGTATTAAATATTAAGTGAACCCAGAATATTACTTCCAGTTAGGTCAGTTACTTTAAGTCAATGAAGACAAGAGAACATAAATTTAAAATTAGTGTAAATAAATTGAAAATAGATATTAGAAGAAATGTCTTTATTCAAAGGGTGATAAGCATTTCAAGTAACCCATCAGATAAGGTAGGAGCATCAAAGACATTAGGGTGTTCCAAATAAAGTAAGACACTGGGTTGGGTGAGCTGGAGTACTAGAGAAGAGGTCGCTGAACTCTTGTTATCATAGGCTGCAGAGGTACCCACCATGGAGTCTTCGGGGCTACATATGGTCTGGGATTTCTTGCTCCAATGGAACGCAGGCATAGACTCAATGGGACAGGCTATACACCCCTGCCATGGTTAAGCTCCTGATTTTCCTGGTCAGGTATTCTAACACGCAGCTATAAACTTGCTTTCTCTGTGACTTTTTAGCTTCAGCAAGTTGTGGGCGAGGGGTGGGGGCGGGGTTAGGATTGATAATTAAATCCAAAGGAGACGTTGCCCCGGACTTGCAGAGGGCCCGTTTCCATTGACTAGTTGCGTGCAGATTGTTGGGACTGCGGGGCCTCCATATGATCACCGCTGAACACTGACTACTTCTGAAGCTGATAAGCTTCCATTTCAAACTAATTAAAAAGCTGCTGAATGCTGGCTGTGGCGATGGTTTGAAGAAATGTCAACATCTCACTTCCTAGAAACACTGAAGTTGATTCAAACTGCAAACATGGAAGTGATATTTCTATGAAGCTGCTGCAAGAGATATTTTCCACCAACTGGGCCAGGCTGTGAACAAGTCTGCTCAAAGAGAAACGAGTGAAGCTGCTGAGAAGCTTCTGTTTGCTGTCTAAATGTCTGCATAATGTAACAGTTACAGGCTGCAATTGCTGAGTTGAAAGTAATGTACGTGTTGTCCCCGTCACCAATTATATAGGAGCATGCCATGAACTGCCACTGGATTCTTATTGTTTTATTGTCCTTGAGCTTATGAAGGGAAAATTCATTATGATTAAAGTGAATATCATTCTCTGCTTATCCCTACATGACATAATCAAGTTCTCGAAAGTGCTTCTCCATGTTTGTTGAGATTGGTTGTTACTCTCACTTCCCAGCAAACAATTAAATGGCTAAACAAGTTAAACCAGATGTTCCCCTGCACAAGGAGATGTTCCTTATTACACGGGCGACATCATTAAATGCTGGAATTATGCAGACTTCAATTCAACAATGCAGCTTCCCTTTTGGGGGCCTTTATGGTGCAAATTGCAAAACAAAGAAATCAGTCTTCTTCCTGACTATCTGTCACCTTAACAATGTGGCCCTCCTTAGTGTCACGGGAAAATTAAATTAAACTAAACTGGACAGTCATTTAATTTTTCCGGGATAATAGACTCAAGAAAATTGCGGCGACCAGGGGAATACAAAGAAAAGGCAAATGTTTGTATATAAAATAAAGGTCCGTCCATTCGCTTCCCAATATGGATGTCCTTTTTAATTTATTGGTGTCATGTGTGAACGTGTAGGTCTGTCACTGTTAAATACTGTTAACACCCCCCCTGTGGTGTTGTCACTGTGTAGCACACAAACAATGTCACAATGTAATTCTCCTCGTTAGCAGTGACGCAGGGTTTCTGCTCCACTATGTAGGAGGTAGAGATAGATAATCCATTGATTAGTGATGCAGCAAGCACTGCCAATGTTACTTATCAGGTTTTTTCAGTGGCGCGTGGGCCTTTGCTTTATGATCTTTTTAATGTTGTCTTGCTCGGCGCACAGCAATGATTCACATATGACGCATTTACATAACAGAATGACTTCGAGAAGCTACAGTTCCCCCAGTGCTGTAGAAACTTCACGCTTTACAATGTGAAGTGGTTTCTACAGCACTGGATACACCTTTAAACAGTTAAAGGAGAAAAATTGCCCTGGTCACTATGTATAAATACATGGATAAAGAGTTATTTCTACCTCACACTCCTCTTTTAAGACGCTCCTTAAAACTTACCCATTTGACCAAGCTTTTGGTCACCAGTATTAATATTTCCTTTAATGGCTCAGTGTCAAGTTTTGTCTGAATATGCTACTGTAAAGCACCTTGTGATGTTTTACTATGCTAAAAGTGCTGTACAAATGCAGGTTGTTGCTGTAGTGAAATTCTAAATATGTTCTTTGGAGTCAAAATTTTGTGTGGAGATATCTACCTTCCCCAGTGGTTGAGGAAGCTCCGTACAGACCAGCAGAGATTAAACCCCTTTATAGGGCTCTATGTGACATGCATGAGTGCTTCACCCACTCAGCACAAAACAACATGGCTTCCCTCTGACAGTAACAACAATAACAACAACAACTTGCATTGGTAAAGCACCTTTAATGTAGATCAACGTGCCAAAGGGCTTCACAGTGGTGTAAGGAAAAAAATAAACACCAAGCCAAAGAAGGAGATAATTAAAGAGATGACCAAAAGCTTGGCCAAAGAGGTGGGTTTTATTGATGGTTTTAATCATTGCTGAATTCCAGCTCTGGCAACACCGCACACCTGTAGGCCATGAATGAACGTGCAGAGACACATCAACACTGATGATTCCATAAGTCCTCAGGGCCTACGACCTCAATTCTTCTTATGGTGCAATGGTTGAATCACTACACATTGATTTCCTTTATGCCCATTGATGAGGCAATAAATATCTTGCTTGTTTCACAGAATAATAGGTTACACCATAGAAATAGGCCATTCAGCTGATCAAGTCTGCTTGCGTTTTTCTCTACATAATCCTACTCTCCTGCTCACTCCCCATCCTCTTTAATATTCCTCCTTTTCAAGCAACTAATTTCCTTTTAAGTTAATTTATGGCCACTGCTTCAACAACAAACTACAAATGCAATGGTTTGTAGCAGAGAATTCCAGCCTCTGTGTAAAGACATTTTTCAGAACTTTCTTTTTAATTTCTTTTCCGATTATCTTAAATTTGTGCCCTTTTGCTACTGTCTTGGAAACAATCTATCATAACCCTTTATAATCTTGAAGGCTTCTATCAGGTCACGCTTTGACCTTCCCAGCTCTAGCAAAAAAAAACTAACTTCTCAAGTGTCTCTTCGTAACTGTAACCCCTCACCCCTGGTTACACCATAGTCAATCAACATTGTACTTTTTTCCATTGCTTTTATGTCCTTCTCATAATCGGGTGCCCAAAACTATACAATACTCAAATTCAGGCCTAACTCAGATCTTATTCAAGTTCAACATTACTTCCTTGTTTTTGTATTATATGCCTCTGTATACAAAACCATGGACTCCATTTCCCTTTTCATGACCCTATCTACTTCTGATGTCACCTTTAATGACTAGTGTCTCTGCACACCAAGGACCCTCGGCTCATTTACTCTATTTAATATCTTATCATTTAATACCTATTTCTTTTCCCTAGTCTTCAAAGTTTCAAGTCTTCACAGGTTCTTCACGTCTTTCACAAGTCTAATCAACAAATGCCACTTTGTTTCTTTGATGACATCTTCTTCATCTGTTGACACTTTTGGTCTCACTATTATCCTCTAGCCTTAGGCGGAGTTCCCATATTTCCTCCATTGTTAAAATTGCATGCAAGCAGTTTGCTTTCCTTTTTCATGTCAAGTACTCATTTTCCCCCTCAACAACTCTAAGCTTTCTTTAGAGCCCAAACTCACCTAGAACTTAAATACTACTCTGATATTTCCCTAGTCAAAGAACAAGAAAAAGATTGATATTTCCTAATGTCCTGAATTACCTCACCTTTCTGCACTATGGACCTTTGTCCTTCACTTTGGTTGCTCAATGATAAAAACAAAACGCATAGGCCAGCAGTCCTGTGATTACATACAGAAAGGACTTGGTAATGGAATTGTCTAACTGAGAATCTCTAATTGACAGTTGGGGCACTGTATCTGTGCACTGTTAATCATCAACTGCCCGTTTCCCACAGAAGAGCACTCCATACATTTACAAAGGGGAATCTGATTTGAGATTCCGTACATGTATGTGTAAACATATATACACTGTAGAGCTTGCTAAGACATCTGAATGCACTGCAAGTGCAATGCTAATAAAAAAAAGTTACACGGCAAGACTATTTACTGATAATTGAGTAAACAGTTAATTGCTGTTTAATAGGATTATTTACTGGTGAGTGGGTATAAGTCATATTGGTCACAGAGAACAGAAATGTGGATTAGAGGATTGGACCCAATGGCACATTTTTGCACCAATGGTAGTTAATTATTATGTAATTTGTTAAAAATATGTATAATTTGGCTTTTTATTTTTCATAGTTCCTAATAACTTTTTGTCTGTCATAATATCTGAATGATTTGCATATTTTATTTTCATTTTGCAATATTAATTAAGAGCTATTTTTAATGCCTGCTTAGGGTCCATTAGTGATTGCAGTGAGTCACAGCAAATAAAGACATCAAAGTTAAATAACAAACGGCTGCTACTTTTTATCTGCCGTATACAATATTGGATGGATATAAACATCATCCTTCTCACAATTACTAAAGGTAAAGCTTTAGTTCTCTGACAACTCAGTGGGTAAATGCATGGCACTGGGTGATGCCGGTCAGGAATGTACTAGGTTTGACTCTTGCCTTGGGCTGAGTTATCTGATCTCAGTCTGGGTGACAGTAGGGGATGCCACGCTTCTTTTTATTGTCCTCTGGCTAGCAGGAGAACCATTGGCCACGGTTTTCATTTCTGATTGTTATCCAACGACGCCCATTGGGAAATTCTCATGTGTGGGTGTTGGATTGAGACAGGATAGGGTTCAGCTGTGATGTCCTCACAGCTGCACAACCCACCAACACTCACTGTCTGGACTCACGCAAATGGGCACTTGGGTGAGGTAGCAGGTGCCTGTTGGAGTTGGCAGAACTGTACCATTAGTCACCGCTTTCAGGTGGAAAGTATGTGGGAGCTTGCTGTGTGCAAATTGGCTGCCATGTTTCCTACATTACAACAGTGACTACACTTCAAAAAAAAAAGTATTTCCTTGGTTGAAAAGTGCTTTGTGACATCCTGAGGTTATGAAAGATGCTATATAAATTCAAGTCTTTCTTTTCTTTCTTTTGAAGAGATAACAAAAAAGGTAACAGTGAAAGATCGCATGAGTGCCTGTTCGAAGAGGAAAAATTAAAAATATCAGGACTTTAAAACATATTTAATCAGTTCAGATTCACTTATTATCTGTGGTGCTGTAATTATTATTGTGATTGTAATCTTGTTATAAAGGTTGGGTCTGCCCTAAATATTCTCTCGGCTGAAGCATCACCAGCTTCCCCTGTAAGTAGATCCCACATTCCTTATGATCAGGAGTTTACCCTCATTACCCAGCATCTAGATTTTTTTATTATTCATTCTCAGGATGTGGCCATCGCTGGCAAGGCCAGCATTTTTGCCCATCCCTCGTTGGCCCGAGAAGGTGGTGGTGGGCCTTCTCCTTGAACCGCTGCAAGTGGTTTCATACAACTGAGCAGTTTGCTAGGCCACTTCAGAGGGCAGTTCAGTGTCAACCACGTTGGTGCATGATAGTGTGACAGGGAGACACATTCCATTGCTATATGGAATGGATACTGTATTCCTCCACAGGCGTTCTCACCCAATTCTGAAAGGCGGACTGATCTATTGAGAAGAGGCTGAATGTGAGTCCACAAATTAACTTATTTTTCAATTGTTATGTGGTTGATTAGTGAAACATTTGAAGTAAATCTCAATACAACTTGATTCTATAACCCTCCTCTTAATAAATAAAATAATAAAATGCCAATTTTGCCCGCTTGGCAAGCTAAACCATTCACTTTGGTTGCACAGTACTCATTCTGAAATCTGATCAATTATCTAAGCATAGATCAACTTGCTTATTAAGAAAGGCTTGCGTCCTTCCTGCTCACTTGGCAGTCTTGGTAGAGAAGCAATGGCTAGCATTTAAAGAATAAATACATAATTTACAACAAATATACATTCCTTTAAGGCACAAAGCTACACAGGAAACGTGGTCCAACCGTGGCTAACAAGAGAAGTTAAGATAGTATTAGATCAAAGGAAGAGGTTTTTAATGTTGCCAAAAAGAGTAGTGAGCCTGAGGATTGGGAGGATTTTAGAATTCAGCAAAGGAGGACCAAGAAATTGATAAAGGAAGAGAAAATAGAATATGGGAGTAAACCAGCGAGAGACATAAAAACAGACTGTAAAAGTTTCTATAGGTATGTAAAAAGGAAAAGATTAGCGAAAGTAAATGTGGGTCCCTTACAGGCTGAGACAGGAGAAATTATAATGGGAAATAAGGAAATGGGAGTTATTAAACAAATACTTTGGCCGCGATTTTATCGGCACTGAGAGGGCGGGTTTGGAGGCGGGTCAAGGGTCAAAATCAGGTTTCGCTCCTGCTGTGAGCTCGCCTCAAACCAATTTTCCCAAGTGTCGGGTCTCCGATTTCCACATGGACCTGACACCTAGCGGCGGGAAGAGGATTAAAGCCACTTACCTTACTGTTAACTGGTACTTCATAGTAGTTAACAGGCTCTTTTTCAATTTTACCACTTCTGCCTCGGGATTCTCAACATCCGGACACCACGCCAGGTAAGTGTGGCATGTTGTGAGTCTGCTGTAGTGTTTCTGCATTGATGACAGCTGCAGAAGTGGGGTGAAGGATCCAATGGTGCACTGGTGAGTTTCAGAGGTAAGGGAATGTTGGGAAAATCATTTTTAAAGCTTTGACACTTTTCTGCAGGTAAAAAGTTTTGAAATCAATGTCTAGTCCCACCTCATGGGGAAAACCTCTCTCACTAGTGACAGATTGCTTCTGTAACCTTACCTGCAGCTGCCATCTGTTCCAGTCTATTGGGAGAGTCACTGGAGAGTCTGGGTGCAAGAGCTCACCTTTGTACAGTGATTGTCAGTGTTTGCAGCAGCTCGATGCTGTCAAACGCTGAGAAATGAGCTGTCAAAGAAAAATTGTGCGTGGCCCTTTAAGAAAACCGGCAGATGACGTGTCATCAAATGACATCATCTGACCGGCTTCCTCTTAATTGGCCGGCAATCCCGCAGGGCGGGCTTAGCAAGGTCAATCAGCTTAAAATCACATCCATGGATCGGATGTAGATGGGGGTGGGACTGGAAGCCGGAAACCAGCAGACCTGCTCCCATCCCGCATCTATTTACAAAATCACGGCATTTGTGTCTGTCTTCATGGAAGAAGATGCAAAAAACTTCCCGGAAATAGTGGAGAACCAAGGGTCTAGCAAGATTGAGGAACTGAAAGAAATTAGTATTAGTAAGAAAATAGTACTGGAGAAATGAATGGGACTGAAAGCCGATAAATCCCCTGGACCTGATGGCCTGCATCTTAGGGTTTTGAAAGAGGTGGCTATAGAGAGAGTGGATGCATTGCTTGTCATTTTCCAAAATTCCATAGATTCTAGAATGGTTCCTGTGGACTACAAGATAGCAAATATAACCCCACTATTTAAGAAAGGAGGGAGAGAGAAAACGGGGAACTACAGACCAGTTAGCCTGACATCAGTGGTAGGGGAAATGCTAGAATCTATTATTAAGGATGTGGTAACAGGGCACTTAGAAAATAAAAATAGGATTGGGCAGAGTCAACATGGATTGATGAAAGGGAAATCGTGTTTGACGAATCTGTTTTTTGAGGTTGCAACTAGCAGAATAGATAAGGGGGAACCAGTGGATGTGGTGTATTTGGATTTTCAGAAGGCATTCGATAGGGTGCCACACAAGAGGTTATTAAACAAAATTAGGGCTCATGGGATTGGGGGTAATATATTAGCATGGATTGAGGATTGGTTAATGGACAGAAAACAGAGAGTAGGAATAAACGGGTCATTTTCGGGTTGGCAGGCTGTAACTAGTGGGGTACCGCAAGGATCAGTGTTTGGGCCTCAGCTATTCAAAATCTACATCAATGATTTGGATGAAGGGACCAAATGTCATACATCCAGGTTTGCTGATGATACAAAGTTGGGTGGGAATTTAAGTTGTGAGGAGGATGCAAAGAGGCTTCAAGGGGATATACACAAGCTAAGTGAATGTATTCCATTTGCCATGTTCTTGCCCAATGTGGAGAAATGTGAAGTTATCCACTTTGGTAGGAAAAATAGAAAAGCAGAGTATTTTTTAAATGGTGAGAGATTGGGAAATGTTGGTGTTCAGACAGACCTGGGTGTCCTTGTACACGAATCATTGAAAGTTAACATGCAGGTACAGCAAGCAATTAGGAAAGCAAATGGTATGTTGGCCTTTATTACAAGAGGATTTGAGTATAAAAGTAAAGACATCTTACTGCAGTTATATAGGGCCCTGGTGAGACCACACCTGGAGTATTGTGTACAGTTTCAGTCTCCTTGCCTAAGGAAGCATATACTTGCCATAGAGGGAGTGCAATGAAGGTTCACCAGACTGATTCCTTGGATGGGAAAATTGTCCTATGAGGAGAGATTGAGTAGACTAGGCCTATATTCTCTAGAGTTTAGAAGAATAAGAGGTGATCTCATTGAAGCATACAAAATTCTTACAGGGCTTGACAGGGTAGATGCAGGAAGGATGTTTCCCCTGGCTGGGGAGTCTAGAACCAGGGGTCACGGTCTCAGAATAAGGGGTTGGCCATTTAAGACTGAGATGAGGAGAAATTTCTTCGCTCAAAGGGTGGTGAATCTTTGGAATTCTCTACCCCAGAGGGCTGTGGAGGCTCAGTCATTGAGTATATTCAAGACAGAGATCAATAGATTTTTGAATATTAAGGGACTCAAGGGATATGGGGATAGTGCAGGAAAGTGGAGTTGAGGTAGAAGATCAGCCATGATCTTACTGAATGGCGGTCTATTCCTGCTCCTATTTCTTATGTTCTTATGTTCTTATGTTTCTAAAACTGGCTAACATGATTGAGTTATTTGATGAAGTAACAGAGAGGGTTGATGAAAGTACTGCAGCAGATGTTGTTTATATGGACTTTGAAAAGGCATTTGATAAAGTACCTCATAACAGACATACAGTCATAAGTCAAAGAGTTGTAACGGCACAGAAGGAGGCCATTCGGCCCATCAATTGGGAAATAGAAGCACATGGTATTAAACGGACGGTGGTAACTTTGTTATGTAATTGGCTGAGGGAAAGGAGGCAGAGAGTGGTGGTGACAGATGTTTCTCTGACTGGAGAGAAGTATGTAGTGGGGTCTCCTGGGGGGTCAGTATTAGGAGCATTGTTTTTCTTGCTAAAAATAAGTCATCTGGACTTGGGTTGACCGTCAACAAGGGCAGACGTCGACGACGAAGTCCAACACCATCTTCAGTGTGCCAGTGCAGCCTTCGGTCGCCTGAGGAAGAGAGTGTTTGAAGACCAGGACCTCAAACCCAGCACTAAGCTCATCTACAGAGCAGCAGTGATACCCACCCTGCTGTATGCCTCAGAGACATGGATCATGTACAGCAGGCACCTCACAGCAATGGAGAGGTACCACCAATGCTGCCTCTGCAAGATCCTGCAAATCCATTGGCAGGATAGGCGCATCAACGTCGGTGTTCTTGCTCAGGCCAACATCCCCAGCATCGAAGCTTTGACCATGCTCGATCAGCTCCGATGGGCGGGTCACATTGTCCGCATGCCTGATATGAGACTCCCAAAACAAGTGCTCTACTCGGAGCTCCGGCATGGCAAGAGAGCCCCAGGTGGGCAGAGGAAACGCTTCAAAGACACTTTCAAAGCCTCCTTGAAAAAGTGTAACATCCCCACCAACACCTGGGAATCCCTGGCCCAAGACCGCACACAGTGGAGGAGAAGCATCCAGGAAGGCGCCGAACACCTTGAGTCTCTTTGCCGGGAGCAAGCAGAAGCCAAGCACAGGCAGCGCAAGGAGCGCACGTCAACCCAAGCACCCCACCCACCCGCCCCTTCAACCACCATCTGCCTCACCTGTGGCAGAGACTGTAGGTCCCGCATTGGACTCATCAGTCACCTGAGAACTCATTTTTAATGTGGAAGCAAGTCATCCTCAGTTCCGAGGGACTGCCTAAGAAGAAGAAGAAGGACTTGGGTATAGGGAGTACAATTTTGAAGTTTGCAGATGATACAGAACTTGGCAATGTAGTAAATAGTGAACAGGATAGTAGCAGACTTCAGGAGGACATAGACAGAATGGTGAAATTGGCAGACACATGGCAGATGCAATTCAGTGCGGATAAATGTGAAGTGATAAACTTTGGGAGAAACTATGGAGAGGCAGTATAATCTAAATGGTACTATTTTGAGGGGGATGCCAGAGCAGAGGGACCTGGGGGTGCATATTCACAAATCGTTGAAAGTGGCAGGGCAAGTTGACAAGGCAGTTAAGAAAGCAGATGGGATGCATGGCTTTTAAATAGGGGCATCGAATACAAAAACAAGGAAGTTATGCTAAACCTTTACAAATCACTGGTTAGGCCTCAGCTGGAGTATTGTGTACAATTCTGGACACCACACTTTAGAAAGGATGTCAAGGCCTTGCAGAGGGTACAGAGGAGGTTTACCAGGATGATATTTCAGTTATGTGGAGAGATTGGAGAAACTGCGATTGTTCACTTTAGAGCAGAGAAGGTTAAGGGCAGATCTAATAGGGGTACTCAAAATTATGAGGGGCTTTGTTAGAGCAACTAGCGAGAAACTGTTTTCTCTGGCAAGTGGGTCAGTAACCAGAGACCATAGATTTAAAATAATGGCAAAAGAACTAGAGGGGAGATGAGGAGAAATTATTTCGCACAGAGGGTTGTTATGATCTGAAACGCACTACCTGAAATGGTGGTGCAATCAGATTCCATAGGAACTTGCAAAAGGCAATTGGACATATATTTGAAGAGAACTAATTTTCAGGGTTATGATTAAAAAACTGGGGCGTGGGATTAAATTGGACAGCTCTTTCAAAGAGCTGGCACCAGAACGATGGGCCGAATGGCCTCCTTCTGTGCTGTACAATTCTATGACCCAGGGCATATGTTTAACAACAACACCAACTTGCATTTATATAGTGTATTTAACATAGAAAACGTCCCAAGGCACTTCACAGGATCGTTATCAGACAAACTTTGACACCAAGCCACATAAGGAGATATTAGGACAGGCAACCAAAGGGTTGACCAGAGGTAAGTTTTAAGGAGCAAATTAAAGAGGGGAGAAAGGTAGAGAGGTGGAGATGTTTAGGGAGGGAATCCCAGAGCTTAGGGCCTAGGCAGCTGAAGGCACAGCCACCAATGGTGGAGCAATGAAAATTGGGGATGCGCAAGAGACCAAAATTGGAGGAGCGCAGAAATCTTAGGGGATTGTAAGGCTGAAGGAGGTTACAGAGATAGGGAGGGGCAGGGTAATAGAGGGATTTGAACATGAGGGTAAGAATTTCAAAATCAAGGCGGCATTGGATTGGGAGTCAATGTAGGTCAGTGAGCACAGGGGTGATGGGTGGACGGGACTTGGTGTGAGTTAGGATACGGACAGCAGAGGTTTTTCCCTATCCTTCTGGGCAGCAAGTTGAGGGCTTGAACTCTGACTCACTTCTTGCCTGGGGGTTGGTCTGTAGAGCTGTCAATCAAACCAGCGACTGGCCACCCCCCACAACCCCCCCCCCCCTCCACACCTTGAGAAACTAACTCCAGCTGTTTTCAAAATGAATAGGGTGACCCCAACACAATTTGAGTCTGGATGGTCCACAGGAAAGACTTCACAATCCTTATTGTTTGATCAGAAGATAGACTACATTCTGCAGACCAGTCTGCATGGCTTGGCTTGACTATACATCTGACCCCTCCATAGTTTAATGCTGCGGGGAGGGGGTTAAACCATAGTGAGCACAACTTAATTTAAGAGTAGCACTTAATTATAAATCATGCCCAGATCTTCTGTAGGAACATTAGGTACAGGAGTAGGCCTTTTAATTAGATCATGGTTGATTGCACCTCAACTCCATTTTCCTCATATCCCTCAAATCAAATCAAAATCAAATCAACTTTTATTGTCATTGTTAGTGCACAAGTGCAGTACAACGAAATGTAGGCTTGCGGCTCCCGAGAGTGTACATTTAGATTAAGATATTTAAACATTCAACATACATTTGGCTTGTAATACATTAACATAAACATAACCATAATAAAGTGCATTGGCAGATGTGCAGGCTTTAGAGTTTATTTGTGGAGTTCAGTAGGATGACAGCCCTGGGAAAGGAGCTGTTCCTAAATCTGGTCATACGGGTGCGAATGCATCTGTAGCGTCTCCCAGATGGCAGGAGGGCGAACAGACTGTGGCTGGGGTGGGTAGGGTCTTTGATGATGGACCGTGACCTCCGTAAACAGCGTTTCTGGTATATGTGCTCTATGGTCGGTAGCCGGGTGCCGGTAATGCGTTGGGCAGTTTTGACTACCCGCTGCAGGGCTTTCCGGTCATAGTAGCTACAGCTGCCATACCATACTGTGATACAGTTTTTCAGGATGCCCTGACAAAAATCTATTTATCTTAGTATTGAAAGCTTCAATTGTCCTAGCATCCACAGCCTTTCACATTTCTACTGCCCTTTATGTGAAAAAGTGCTTCCTGATTTTGCTCCTAAATCGTCAAACATCCCAAAACTCGACACTTACGTTTATTATTGTGATTCTGCCACCTTAAATATCTATTTTTATCAACCTCACTAAAGTACCTGTCACAGGAACATCTGTCCACAATAACACTGGTAGGAGTGATTACCATACAGCCCTGGTGAAGATAAGGATTCCTCGACACAGTGAGAACATCCTCCAATGTGTAGTGTGGCACTGTTATCATGCTAGGTAGGACAGACTAAGGACAAATCTAGAAGCCCAAAATTGGGCACCCAGAAGACACTTCTGACCTCAGCAGCTCAGGATTGTATACCACCACAATCTGTAACATCATGTCCCTGCATATCCCTCACTGATCCATCACCATCAGGTTAGGAGACCAATCTGGGTCAACAGGCAGTGTAGAAGGGTTTGCCAGTAGTAACACCAGACATACCTTAGAAAGACACACCAATCTAGTGAAGCTACAACACAGCCAAAAGCAGAAAAAAAGAAAGGAGAAAGAGGGTATAAACAGAGCTAAGCGGTCCCACAATCAATTAAAGAAAAACTTACATTTATATAGGCCCTTTCACGACCTCAGGACCTCCCAAAGTGCTGTACAGCCAATTATGTACTTTTGAAGTGTAGTCACTGTTGTAATGTAGGAAACACGGTAGCCAATTTGTGCACAGCAATGTCCCACAAACAGCAATGTGATAATGACCAGAGAATTTATTTTAATGATGATGTTTGAGTACACTGGGGACAACTCCCTTGCTCTTCTTCGAAATAGTGCCATGGGATCTTTTACAATCACCTGAGAGGGAGATAAGGTGTTGGTTTAACGCTTCATCTGAAAGACATAGTTCTGACAGTGCAGCACTCGATCAGTACAAAAGACAAGGCTGAGTGTCTGCAAATGTCCTCAGCTAAAACTGCCAAGAAGGTGATCCTACTTGACCTTCTCCTGAGGACTCCACCATCATGGATACCAGTGTCCACCCAATTCAGTAGACACCACATGATATTAAGAAGCAATGACTGCACTGGACAAAGCAAAGACAATGGCCCCTGACAGCATTCTAGCTGTGGTACTGAAAATCTGCACAAGAAAATTAGTTGCCCCATAGACAATTTTTTTCAGTACAGTGGAGACATTGGCATTTACCCAACAATGTGAAAGATTGCCCAGGTATGTCCTATTCACAAGAAATCAAGATAAATCTAATCAGTTACTGCCCTATCAGTCTCCAGCGAATCATCAATAAAATGATGGAAGGAGTCATTAAAAATGCAAGCAAGTAACACCTACTCACCAATAACCTGCTTGCAGACGCTTAATGTTGGTCAGAACCATTTGGCTGCAGACCTCATAACAGCCTTGATCCAGGCATGAATGCAAGAGGTGAATGCCAGAGAAATGGTGAAAGTAGGTGCCCTTTGTATCAAGGCAGCATTCAACTAATTACGGCACTAAGGAGCCCCAGCAAAATTGAGCGCAATGGGGTTAAGATTATAACTGGTGCAAAGGAAGATGGTTGTGGTTGGCAAGAGGCCAAACATCGCAGCCCCAGGAATTTGCTCTTGGATTGCTGCAAGAGTTCCTCAGGGCAGCAGCCTCTGCCAAATCATCTTCAGTTGCTTCATCAAAGACCTTCCATTGTCATAAGGTCAAGAGTGGGGGTGCTTGTTGATGATTCCGCATGGTTCAACTCCATTCACAACTCCTCCGATAATGAAGCAGCCCATGCCAGCCTATAGCAGGATCTGACCATCATCTAGGTTTGGGCTGACAAGTGGCAGGTAATATTTGTACTAAATGCCAGGTAATGACCATCTCAAACAAGAAAAGGTCCAGCCATCTCCCTTTGACCTTCAATGTCACCACCATCATTGAGTTTCCTACCATCAACATCTTGGAGGTCAGCATTGACCAGATGCTTAACTGGACCAGCCATATCAACAATGTGGCTAGATGAGCAAGACAGAGGCTAAGCATTGTGTCAGCAAGTGGCTCACTGTCTGACCCCTCAAAGCTCAACACCATCCAGGACAAAGCAATTCACTTGATTGGTGTCTCTGCTACTGGACTGAACATCCATGCCCTTCATCATTGGCACACTGTGACTGAAGAATGTGCTATTTATAGGATGTTAAGATACACTGCAGCAACTCACCAAAGTTACTTTGATAGTACCTCCCTCTGCCAAGTCACTGAAAAGCACAAGAGCAGTAATGTCATGGGAACACTATCACCACCTTCATAGTTGCTGGATCAGTATCCTGGAATTCTTTACCTAATACCGCCATGGGAACAAAATTGGCACAAGAGCTGCAATGAATTAAGGGAAAGCCCACCATCACCTCATGCAAACTAGGGATGATCAAAAAATGTAGCCTTACCAGGATTGCCCTTTTCCTGAGAACAAATTTTTAAAGTACTATTTTTGTACCTGTATGTCTGAAGTGATTGCGTGTGTCTGTAGGGTCATCATCAACTGCCTCAACAGACCCCCACCCACCCCACTATATGTCCTTATTATAAAAATAAATTAGCACGTGATAAACATGTAAAAGATTCAACAATTTATCAAAAAATCACAAACTTACCCATCCTACCTTCCAATCATTCCATTATCTTTCTCTTCATTGACAGCCCCTACCCTACTAGTATAGATCACACTTTGACCACCACTTGGACCAGTTGAAGCCCTACTTGCCAAGGGCTGACATGAACAACAAGTATGCATGCACAGGAACATGCACAGAAGTCTCACCTATACCACTCTATGTCCTGACTTCACTACCCACTCCCACCGTCAGCCCTGACCTAACTGCCTCCCCACTTTAGCCCCAATCTCCCAATCTCATTGCCTCCTGACTTCAGCCCTAACCTATGTCCCAGCTTTCAGTCACCTTCCTTTTCACAGCATCCTAACCCCACTCCCAGTTGTTCAAACACCCCTGCCACAGATTCCCAGACCTTGGACCCAGATAATCTTCTCCCATACAAATCAAATCAAATCAACTTTTATTGTCATTGTTAGTGCACAAGTGCAGTACAATGAAATGTAGGCTTGCGGCTCCCAAGAGTGTACATTTAGATTAAGACATTTAAACATTCAACATACATTTGGCTTGTAATACATTAACATAAACATAACCATAATAAAGTGCATTGGCAGATGTGCAGGCTTTAGAGTTTATTTGTGGAGTTCAGTAGGATGACAGCCCTGGGAAAGAAGCTGTTCCTAAATCTGGTCGTACGGGTGCGAAGCATCAGATGCAGGTTCACATCTACATTAACTGAGGTATTGATAATCCAATCAGAAGATCCATAGTGAGCTTCCCCACAGAAAGAAGAGAGGAAGGGAATGAAAATCAAGGACACATCCCTAGCTTTCAACTGGGCAGTGTAGTTGCCAGAGCTTGGAGGCCGAGCATCTATCTGCCTTTCAATCCAGTCATCTAAGGCAGGAGGGCGATGGGTAGAATGAATTCAGATTAACGTATAAGTTGTTGCTGCAGATCGCTTGACAATTACAGCACTTAGAAAACTTTAAGAATTGAGTGTCACCACCAGGATGCCTTCTAAAATCAAACACTTACAAAGAATTTTATAAAATTAATATGAGCATATTTTGAGGTCTGTCCATTCTAGTTAATTTTGTTTATCATCAGGGGAAGCTACGTTAAAGCAGTGACTGAATCCAACAGTGTAGTGCAGCTGAATTAACATCAAAGATACCGTCACTCACCCAGCAGTGCTCCTGTGAACTTTGTTAATTCACTTCCCTTGCTCTGTCAAACCTAATACTCTCCCCAGCCAGCAGCTGCTGATAAATTTCAGGACCTGGTAAAGGTCATTTAGCTGAACAACCAATGATCTCAAACCCTGACCCCTGGCCTGCCTTCTCATCCTATTCCTCTTTTTCCTTCTCCAGAAACATATCCAGTTGCCCCCTTGAATCCATTTATCCTACTCATTTCAATGGTCATCTCTGGTACCATTTAGATAAAATAAGTTCTACCATAGCTTCTTGTTGCTGACTTCCTAATGTTTAACTTGTGTCAATATTTGAGACTTTTGCATTAGTGGACAACTTGCCAAGATCCATTGTTTCAATCCCCTTCATACTCGCAAAAACTTCAGTTGGGTGATCTCAAAGTCTCTTTCCAAGGGAAACAACTCCAACTTTTCTTCTTCCCTCAGGACTCAGATTATCACCACTCACCACTCAAGCGGAGTATTAAAAAAAAAACAACTTACATTTATATAGTGCCTTTAACGTAGTAAAGCATCCCAAGGCGCTTCACACCGAGCCACATAAAGGGATATTAGGGCAGATGACCAAAAGCTTGGAAGGTTTTAAGGAGCGTCTTAAAGGAGGAAAGAGAGGTGGAGAGATTTAGGGAGGGAATTCCAGAGCTTCAAGCCTCGGCAGCTGAAGGCACGGCTGCCAATGCTGGAACGATTAAAATCGGGGATGCGCAAGAGGCCAGAATTGGAGGAACGCAGATATCTCGGGATTTGAAAACAAAGATGAGTATTTTAAAATCGAGGCATTGCTTAATTGGGAGCCAATGTAGGTCAGCGAATACATCTTAAAGATTCTCAAAGGTCTTTGCAAGTGATTTTAAAAAGTGTTAATGGTCAGACTCCCGCAACAAAGTCCAATTGTACCAACAGTGGAAATCAAAGTAGTGTTAAAGTGGATTTCAGAAGCTTGTCAGCTTGTAATGTACTGCACTGGATTTTCCAGTTTTCTGAGATCTTCCTGCTGAACATGGCTGCTAAGTATGTATAACTCACTATCTAAATTCACACATTATAAATAACAACCTGGCTATGGCACTGGATGGTTGCCTGTGCGACAGAACATTTGTGCAAAGCTAGTTGAGATATTTCAGGGTTTGAAGAAATTAACCATAAATCTGTGTAGACTTGTATAATTGGCCTGGGAAATTTATAGATGCATGCCAAAATCTCCCGCTGACACGGTTTTTATGTCAAACTGATGCCTAAGAAACTACTCCACCCTGGGTCAGCAACTTCAGGAGAGAAAAATGGAGGGACAAAAAAAAAGACAAATTCAGCACTATGCTTGAACTGTATATAACTAGTTAGGCCGCAGTTGGAGTACTGCGTACAGTTCTGGTCACCACATTACAGGAAAGATGTGATTGCACGAGAGAGGGTACAGAGGATGTTGCCAGGACTGGAGAATTTTAGCTATGAGGAAAGATTGGATCGGCTGGGGTTGTTTTCTTTGGAACAGAGGATGTTGAGGGGAGACTTAATTGAGGTGTATAAAATATTATGAGGGGCTTAGATAGAGTGGATAGGAAGGACCTATTTCCTTTAGCAGAGAGGTCGATAACTTTTTGGGAACTAAAGGATTTAAGGGATATGGGGATAGTGCGGGAAGGTGGAGTTGAGGTAGAAGATCAACCATGATCTTATTGAATGGCGGAGCAGGCTTGAAGGGTCAAATGGCCTACTCCTGCTCCTATTTCTTATGTTATGTTCTTATGTTAGAGGTCAATAACCAGGGGGCATAGATTTAAAGTAATTGGTAGGAGGTTTAGAGGGGAGTTGAGGAGAACTTTTTTCACCCAGAGGGTGGTAGGGGTCTGAAACTCACTGCCTGAAAGGGTGGTAGAGACAGAGACCCTCATCACATTTAAAAAGTACAGGAAACTCTCATTTAAACGGCACCTAAATATCCAGAATTCTCTATTAACCGGCAAAATTCTCACTCCGAAAACAACACCTCAATAACGGGCAATGTTGCCGAGTCCGAGTCTCCCGCGTTGGCCGAGTTAGTCAGTGGGGGTAGTTCTCCAAACTGCCACTACTCGGCTTCTTGGCGCTGTCGGAAGTCGGAATTCCTCAATAACAGGAGTCTGACTCTCCCGCACTGCTGGTAGTCTCTTCTGATCCGCCATTTTACAGGGGTACTGTGTGTCTCCCACACTACTGGTAGTCATTGCATTGCATTACCCTCAACTGGCAGTACCGTACTTAATCAAGCATCTTCCACCATCCATTTAACACAACATTCTGTAGGTGAGTACCCAATTACTGTATACTGCACATTTCTTGATTTTTTAATTTTTGTTTGTTAAAAGTAGCCTCGGGAGATAACCCTCTCCGTCATCCGGAATTTTTGATCAACCGGCACCATCCCGGTCCCATCGGTGCCAGATACCAAAGAGTTTCCTGTACTTGGATATGCACTTGAAGTGCTGTAACCTACAAGGCTACGGACCAAGAGCTGGAAAGTGCGATTAGGCTGGATAGCTCTTTTTTGACCGGCACAGACACAATGGGCCGAATGGCCTCCTTCTGTGCTGTAAATTTCTGTGATTCTATGACTCTTTCCATTTTTGGTTTATGTGGCTATTTTCAGAGTCTTAACAATCACCTCTTTCACTAGTACTGAGACAGAAGAACCCACAAATATTGAAAGTTTAGATACATCAAAGAGATCATTTCTTATCTGTCACAAAACTCTTACATTATTAATATTGTAACAGCCAGTAATAAGTATGAATCAGCATCTTGGCAGGTTCAAGTTGTTGTAACTCATGAGGGAGTGCCTTATAGTCCATTGGTTGCACATATAACCGTCTGGTTTCAGAAGAAAGGAGACAAGCACATTCTTTGTTTTGTTATACACTCAAATATTTTTGATGTAGACAAAAAGGAGTCATCAGTGTCCAAGTAGGAAGTTTCTGGACCATGCAAAAAGTTGGCACCAGTATGTGAGAGAAGCAGGTCGCCATGATTGCAGATGAGAATAAGAAAGAGAAGGCTTGTCTTACTTTCCAGCAGTCAGGTTTTGGAGGCCACATGTTGTTTGCTAACACAGGCTTGTTAAGGCTGTGAAGGTTACACAGACTTATAGAGATTGGGAGAATTCTTCAGGCCAAGGACAAACTACACAGTCTTGTAGTTATCATGAGAGGGGTTTACACTGTAGTAAAACTGCCTCTAAAAAATCTCT
This sequence comes from Somniosus microcephalus, assembly GCF_052327205.1. Lineage (NCBI taxonomy): Eukaryota > Metazoa > Chordata > Chondrichthyes > Squaliformes > Somniosidae > Somniosus > Somniosus microcephalus. The sequence continues at coordinate 151,458,685 of NC_140989.1, read as the reverse complement.
CTAATTTCCCTCAGTATCTCTGTATCATGTATTAGGAAGGTGGGTAGGAGGTCTACTTACATAAAACTCATTAAGATCACAGTTGGGAGTATAATGTGCGGTTTTGGGCTCCACACTATAAGAAGGATGTTGAGGCAATAGAAAGGACCCAGCACAGATTCACTAGGATGCTGCCTGGTATGAAGGAATACAAATACAAAGCAAGGCTTGAAAAATTGTGTTTCTTTTTATTAGAATAGAGGAGATTGAGGTGTTAAAATTATGAAAAGGATGGGTGACCATAGATAGAAACAGACTGTTTCTTTTGATTGAGGGGTCTAGAACAAGAGATGTAGATATAAGATTACATGTAAGAGATTTAGGACAGAGATCAGGAGAATTTTTTTTTAATACAGAGGGTTGTGAGGCTGTGGAATGCATTACTAGAGATAGTGACTGTAGAAAAGATCATGCCAACATTTAAGAATAGGGTAGGTAGGTGGCTGAAGGAAAAAGGAATAAAGAGATATGGGAACATGGCAGTGATGAGGACTACTGTTTGTGTGGAGGATAAACACTAACATGGACTGGTTAGGCTGAATGGCCTATTTCCATGCTGTAATTTTAATGTATTTCCAACCCTGTATAATTGCACTTTTAACATTGAAGGAGTGTTGTCGCATTTTAGTCGGTCTTGCAACCAGTCAAACTAATCTTGGAAGGCCAGATTTCCTCCCTTTTGGCTATGGGAAGCACTGGTCTGCAGCCTCCAACAAGCCTTGATTAGAAATAGCTGTGCCAGGTAAATTAAATAAAGGAGAATGCTACACAGAGGTCAGAGGCCTCTGTTTGAGCGCTGCTTCCCTGGGACCCCTTGTTAGAATATAAAAGTGTTTTGACAACTGCACCTTTAATTTTCTACTTTCCACTCCACAAGCCTACTTGGTCCTAATTTACAGAAAGCTACTGGAGTAAACAAAGCCCAATCACCCATGGGCAAAGAAATAACTTGCATTTATATCGTATCTTTCACATGCTCATTGTCACAACCAATTAATTAGTTTTGAAGTGTAATCATTTTTGCTATACAGACAAAGGTGAGTGCGGTAGCATAGTGATAATGTTGCTGCACTAGTAGATCTGGCAGCCTGAACTAATAATCTATCAAAACGTGAGTTTAAATCCCACTATGGCCGTTTGAAAAATCGAACTGTTGATTTATGTCCTTTAGGGAAGGAAACCTGTACTCGGTCTTGCTTATACGTGACTCCAGTTCCACACCAATGTGGTTGATTCTTGACTGTCCTTTACTCGTGGCCCAGCAAACTACTCAGTTGTATCAAGAAGGTGATCCACCACCACTTTCTCAGGGCAACTCGGGATGGGCAATCAATTGCAGTAACTAATTTGCAAACAGCAACATCCCACAAAAAGCAATTGGGATAAATGACTAGTTAATTTGTTTTGCTGCCATTGGTTGAGGGATGAACATTGTCCAGGATACCAGAACTCTCTCCACTGACTGAGCTGTGTGTTACCAGCATTTTCTGGTTTTGCTTCCGATTCCCAACATCTCCAATTTTTAATGTTTCATTGGAGAACACTTCTCGCTCTTCTTCAAATAAGGCCATGAAATCTTTTATATCCATGTGAGCAGGCAGACAGGACCTCAGTTTAACATTTCATCTAAAAGGCGGCAACTCCAACAATGCAGCACTCTCTCAGTACTGCACTGAAGTGTCAGCTTAGATTATGTGCTCATTTTTGGGAGTAGGGGTGCAACCTAGAACCTTTTGAGTTAGGTGATAGTGCTATCACTGAGCAAAGTTGACACTTAAGAATACCTCTATTTATGAATTTCCTTTACAAAGAAGACTATAATAAAAGAAAGACTTGCATTTATATAGCGTCTTTCACAACCTCAGAACATCCCAAAGTGCTTTACAGCCAATTACGCACTTTTTTTTGTAGTGTCATCACTGTTGTAATGTAGGAAATGCGGCAGTTAATTTGCACAAAGCAAGATCTCACAAACAGCAAAGTGATAATGACCAAATAATCTGTTTTAGTGATGTTGGTTGAGAGATAAATATTGGACCGGACATCAAGGAGAACTCCCCTACTCTTCTTTGACATAGTACCATGGGACTTTTTCCCCCCTACTTGAGGGCAGACGGGGCCTCGGTTTAACATCTCATCTGAAAGGCGGCACGATCTGACTGTAGCACTCTCTCAGAACTGCGCTGGAGTGTCAGCCAAGATTTTGTTCTCAAGTCTCTGGAGTGGGATTGGAACGTCACAACCTTCTGACATTAACAAAGCAAAAATAATAAGAGTATGTAAAATTAAATTAGAATTATATATTTTGTGGGAAATCAAATAAAAGCTGTACTATGGTGTAAATTTTGTAATGGAGGGCATCCACTGAGTTGGTAGTCACGGAATGCCCAGAGAAACGGCACACGTGCCTTTCACATGCCTCCAGGGTTTCTGCCGTTCCTCTGCCAAAGTTATGGCATATGATTGGAAGAACCACCCATGGAAATTCAACCGCTATGTGCTGAAGTCCTGCTGTGGGGATTGAACCCCCATCCTGGAGGCAAGAGTGCTTCCATTGAGCCAAACTGACATTCGAGATTAAACCCCTAAATGTACTCATTTAAGAACAAGCTGTTGAACATGTCCACAAATGCAACACAAAAACAAGACGCTGCAAGCTTCCCATAACAAACCTCTTTTGAGTTACCATATCATTCTTCTGCACACAATTTGGATAATTGGAACAATACAGTAAACAGAAAAAGAAACTGCAAATGCTTTAAATTTGAAAGAAAAGCAAAAAATACTGGAAATAAACAGCAGTTCTGACGGCTTCTTCAAAGAGAAGAGGCAGATAATTGACATTGCAGATGTGCAATCCTTCACCTGCCACTCTTCGGTTGTGATGAAGGGTTACACACCCAAAATGTCAATAAAGGTCCTTACTCTACTGGAGCCCTGGGTTTTGTGTTAGAAGGTGAGCGGATCTCAGAATTTCAGTCTCAGTCCTGAATCTGTAACCTGACAGGCATTGATATTGCTCAGCAATGCAAATGATAACATTGTGATGACAGCCAACCCCCAACAGCACCTGGCTCGGGTTTGCCAGCTTCCACAACGCTATCAAGAATGCAGATTCTTGTACCATGAGTGTGCGTAGAGTAAATGGGGCAGGTTCTGCTCACTGCCTTAGATCTCAGTGGCATCCAGAATTAACTTTACTGGAGCCTAAGTGTGAATGTAAATATGGCACTAACGACACCAGCACCCTCTTTCCTCACCCCCATACACACTCCCTAATGGGAAGGGCTATTCCAGTAATGAGCAAGTCATGAAATCTTCATTACAATTTTTCTCTGCAATGTTCTTCCGTTAAGTTTCCAATTGGTAGAATTATGTATTTGGCTTTGAAATAAAGAATCGATTTGCCTTCCAAAGTTAGGCTTTATTAACTTTAAAATCGGCAGCATATCTTTCTACATCCAGTCCCAACTAAAGCTAGAAAAGGACTGAATTTAAGGTAGCCACAACACATCATGTGATCATCAACTACCAATGAGATTACAACACATATCCCAAGGCAGTTAACAAACAACGAATCACAATACTTTTACTAATCAAGGAATAATCACCACATTCAACCCTCCTTTAAAATATACGCTAACCTAATAACTTTTACAATTTACAATTAATTATTTACAACTAAACTATGCACGAGAATAAAACTATTTACATAACACAATACTAAATGAACAACAACAAATAATAACATTACACATAAGTATTAAGTATCTCTCAACTAAAACAATATACTATAATATTTCAACAATTTTTAAAACATTACTATCAATTTAAAAGTCCATTTTCAATCGGTCGACCGGATATCTTGTTCGTGTCGACCTTCTTAACCTTGGTGAAATTCCTTGCCCTCCCATGCCAGAAGGCACAGAAGTATCTTCAACAGGAAGGCTATCCATATCCCGATTCTCAACGGTTTCCGGATTAGAAATCCCATCAGAAGATGCACTGGGACGGTCATAAACATCTATCAAAGGCTGACTAATAGAAGTATGATTATCTGCAATCGGATTGGAAATATTCGTAGTATCTGTAGCAGCATCCACATTATCCAAATCATGACCATTATTATTATCCTCAGAAGAGGGCTGGCCCCCACAAGGAGCCAAGTCTTTAATTGAAACAGTACTTTCTTTCCCATCTTGGAATCGAATATGAGCATATTGGGAATTTGCCTCCAACAGCTCCACCAAGGAGTCATATTTTGACAATCTAACATGGCGTCGAAGCAACACAGGTCCCTGCATAGTAAGCCATGAAGGTACCGAATATCCCGTAGTAGATCTCCGCGGATAGTTAAAGAGCCTTTCATGGGGGGTCACATTAGTAGCCATTGAAAGCAATGATCTAATGGAATGCAGGGCATCAGGCAGTACCATTTCCCACTGTGTATTCTTAAGGTTCCGGGATGTCAACGCCAACATAACTGCCTTCCAGATCACCCCATTGTATCGTTCGCACTGTCCATTACCCTGGGGATTATACGGGGTAGTTCGACTAGTAGAAATTCCCCGACTCTGAAGGTATTCCTTCAACTGGGAAGACATAAAAGAACTTCCCTGATCCGAATGGATATACGCAGGCATCCCAAAGATGACAAAAAGTTGAGTCAAACATTTAATAACTGTAGCAGCTGATACATCTGCACAAGGAAAAGCAAAAGGGAACCTTGAAAACTCATCCACAACAGTAAATATATATCGGTTTTGAGTAGTTGAAGGAAGAGGTCCCTTAAAATCAACACTCAAACGTTCAAAAGGAGAAGTAGCCTTTATAAGATGAGCTCGTTGAGGCTTAAAGAAATTCGGTTTACACCGAGCACAGATAGAACATGATGAAGTCATCCACTTGACGTCTTCAACTGAAAAAGGCAAGTTCTTACTGCGTACAAAGTGTATCATCCTCGTAACCCCAGGATGACATAAGGCATTGTGAAGATTAATAAGCGTATCTCCGTGAATCACCGAACAATAAGCCCTCGACAGTGCATCAGCAGCAACATTATCCTTCCCCGGACGATAAACTATGTCATAATGGTAACATGCCAACTCAATCCTCCATCTCATTATTTTATCATTTTTAATCTTTCCAAAATGTTTAACATCAAACATAAAGGACACAGATTTTTGGTCAGTTACCAACGTGAAATGTCGCCCCGATAAATAATGTCTCCATTTACGCAATGCTTCTACTATTGCGTATGCCTCTTTCTATTGAGGAATGTCTTTTTTCACTATTATTCAAAGTACGTGAGAAAAAGGCCACAGGTCTTCCATTTTGGTTCAAAGTAGCCCCAGTTGCAAAATCCGAAGCATCCGTCTCAATCACAAAGGGAACCTGCTCATCAATGGAATGCACAACTGCTCCTAAAATATCCTTTTTAAAATTCTCAAAACATGTCCTGGCCTCCCATGATAGAGGATATGTCGTAACCCGAATAAGAGGCCGGATCTTCCGTGAAAAATTTGCAATCCAATTAGAATAATAAGAAAACAGTCCAACAACTCATTGCAAAGCCTTAGAATTAGTAGGACAAGGTAAATCGATCAATGGTCGCAGACGTTCTGGATCTGGTTTAATCTTATTTCCCGAAATAATATACCCCAATAGATTTACCTCAGTAGTCGAAAAGACACATTTCTCTTTGTTAAAAGTTAAACCAACTTTTTCCGCAGCTTGAAGGAATCTTTTTAAATTAGAATCATGCTCCACCCTTGATTTGCCACACACTGTGATGTCATCTAAGTATGAAAAGGTGTCAGAGAGGGAGTTATCACTTATAAAAGCATCCATTGCCCGTTGAAAACAAGCAACACCATTAGTAACACCAAATGGTATTCGGCAAAACTGATACAGCTTTCCACCAGCCTCAAAGGCCGTATATGGTTGATCCTTCTTAACAATAGGAATCTGATGATAAGCACTCTTTAAGTCAATAGTGCTAAAAACTTTATACCGAGATACTTTATTGATAAGCTCATCAATCTTAGGCAAAGGGTACGCATCTAATTGAGTATACCTATTAATAGTTTGGGAATAGTCTATCACCATTCGTTTCTTGTGTCTCTCGTTAGTCGTGACAACTACCTGTGCTCGCCAAAGCGAACAACTAGGTTCAATGATTCCTTCCAGTAAGAGACGTTGAACTTCAGAATTAATAAATTCTCTATCCTGACCACTATATTTTCTTGACTTGGTCGCAATTGGCTTACAATCCGACATCAAATTGGAAAAAAGTGATAATGGAGGAATAGATAAAGAGGTTAATCCACAAATAGATAAAGGTGGCTTAGTCCCTCCAAATGAAAGACTAAGAGACTCGTGTAACTGAAGCACATCATGTCCAATCAAAATATCCGCACAGAGATTAGGCAAAACAGATAGGCGTATATCAGTATACGTATTACCTAGAAGAACCATTTTCACAAAGCAACAACCAGCTATTTGTGAAGTAAGGGTCGTCTGAGCCATACACACCTGATACGTAACAGGCGAAATTTTCAAATGCTTCTCCTTCGCAAACTGAAGACTTATAAAACTCTCAGTACTGCCCGTATCTATAAGGGCCTTCACTTCCAACCCATTAACTTGAGCCGTAACTATAGCTTTGTTTAGGCCATGAGCAAATGCAGCAGAAATTGATGCAATAAACGCCCTATCTAAAGGCTGAATAGTCACAGAAGAGGTAGTGGAGGAAGACCCTCCCACACCAGGAGAAGGGAAGGTAATTGAACCTGATGATTTGCACACACGTGCATAATGACCTCTCTTGCCGCATTTACTACACACAGCCTCCCGAGCAGGACACTTCAGACGAGGGTGCCGGATATTCCCACAAAAATAACACTTCTGAATCCTAGAGGCAACGGCCGCCGAAGTAGAAACTGTTTCAAAATCTAGTAAACCACTCCCATTAAGTCCACATAATTCCTTTTCATCCGAAACTGCCGAAACCATAGTCGCAGGCCGATTAAAAAGAGCATAAGAATCCGAACTTCCCTGAGCCATATCCAATGTAGAAGCTTGCTCAAAAGCACTTTTAAGATCCAGAGTCTTATTTTCTAACAACCGCTGACGAATTGATCTAGACAGTAATCCATTAATAAAAGCATCCCGTACCGATTCGTCCTTATATTCTTCAGCCGTCACAGCCTTATAATTACAGTCAACACTAAGGCACCGAAGTGCTTGTAAATAAGTATCCAAAGATTCTCCCACCTGCTGCCTACGGGCAGATAGAAGATGACGTGCAAATACCTCATTCTTTGGTTTAACAAAAATCTTTTCCAATGTAGAAGTAGCCTCTTCATAAGTTTTACAGTGCAAAATATATTTATATACATCCGGGTCAATGTAGTTGATCAGCATATTCAGCTTATTTAAAGCCTCTTGATCCAACACGCCCAAAAAGTTTTTAAATGTACAATACCAATGTTTCCATTTATCATCCACTCCAGCAGAATTGGGGTCAGCCTTGAATCGTTCTGGTTGAAGATATCGCTCCATTCTAACATAAAGTTAATAAATTGAAATAAAGAATAGATTTGCCTTCCAAAGTTAGGCTTTATTAACTTTAAAATCAGCAGCATATCTTTCTACATCCAGTCCCAACTAAAGCTAGAAAAGGACTGAATTTAAGGTAGCCACAACACATCATGTGATCATCAACTACCAATGAGATTACAACACATATCCCAAGGCAGTTAACAAACAACGAATCACAATACTTTTACTAATCAAGGAATAATCACCACAGGCTTATTCTGACTTTTGACTACAGCTCGCAGAAGGCAAAGGTTTGAAGTGTTTGTGAAGTCTGGTGCTATGGCCACAGCCCCACAGGATGTATTGCATGCACAGAAAACCATCATCGAGCATGAGCTATCCCACCACTAGATTTCTACTCTCACCAGCCACCAAAGGTCAAATGAGTTTCCCCCACCCACACAGCTGGGGCTAAGGCACGTTGTTTGGGCCCAGCACTGCTTTACTCTGCACAGAAGAATGCATCCAGATTCCAACTGGAGTTTGCACTGACTCTGCAAGCTATAGTGTAAATGCAGCCTGAATCCAGCATCAGGTCCCTACCAGAAAGAAGAGGAGCTAGACTCGCTGATGGAGAGAGTGTTACTCCACTTTGCTTTGGAGTCCGTTCCAGCCTCAGCATCCAATTTACACTGCATGGGGGGCTGGGGGTTATTTTGACTTTGGAAGACAGTGTAAAACGTGCGATATAGGGTCAGTCACCTGTTAAACACCTCTCCTGATTTTCATTTCTATTGAAGTCAAAATGACCCTCCCATGAGTTTAACATTGGTGTGAAGTTGAAGCCACATTGCATCAATGCTAAACTTGTAGTGTGAATTTCACCCTGAGGACATCACAGCTGAAGTCAATCCTGTACTCTCCTGACACCCATAACCATGCATTGTTCGGCAAGTGTGCTATGCTAGAGCTGGGAGTGATTTATCCTGATATGGTCTACTGAAATGGGACAAACCGATCTATACCCCAGGACTAACACTTCACCTTGATGAGCACAACAATTCATAAATAAAAGTAAAATTTAAAATTAGCCCTGCCGCTTCTGGAGGCACTGACTGAAGCTTAGGTATGACTCAAAAGACAGCCCTCCTGTGTCTTGGCCAAGCAATCATTCTTCGCCTGTGAGTCTAGAAAGCCAGCATGCTAGTTACCATGAGGGCATCACAGCAGGTGTCAATCCTGCCCTCACCTGACACCTGACATCAATGCCCATGCACTGTGCTGCAATGAATAGTGATTTGGAAGAGAAGCCCTTCATTGATTTTTCCCCTGGCTGGCTCAGGGACACTGGGGTCAATTACAGTGCGCTTGCCTGCACCCTGGCTGAGATTAGTTAACTCAGCACAGATTAGAGATCAAACTGGGGCTCTTCGTGGGCTGGATGGCTCACTATAACACAAGTGGCACATTTCTCCACTGAGCATCAGAAGAGTTAGAAAAGCCATTTTCTGTTTAGTCTGACACTTGTTCATGTTTTTGCAGTATGCTAGTTATAATGCCTATACCAGCAGATTCACAAAGAATAAGGTAATTATGAGAAGTCATGATGTGGAGTATAATATGATGGTTAGCAGAAACCAACTTCTTGCTATGTGTCAATGTAAACTATGTTCAACACTACTGAGGTGTAAGGATAAACCCAGCAACGACAGGCCAGTCAGTTTAACCTCGGTAGTCGGGAAGCTTACAGAAATGATAATCCGGGACAAAATTAACAGTCACTTGGACAAGTGTAGATTAATTAAGGAAAGCCAGCATGGATTTCTTAAAGGCAAAGCATGTTTAAGTAACTTGATTGAGTTTTTTGATGAGGTAACAGAGAGGGTTGATGAGGGCAATGCGGTTGACGTGGTGTACATGGATTTCCAAAAGGCCCTTGAAGTGCCACATAATAGGTTTGCCAGCAAAGTTGAAGCCCATGGAATAAAAGGGACAGTGACAGCATGGATACGAAATTGGCTAAGTGACAGGTAACAGAGTAGTGGTGAATGGTTGTTTATCGGACTGGAGGAAGGTACACAGTGGTGTTCCCCAGGGGTCGGTACTAGGACCACTGCTTTTCTTGATACATTATAGGCCAGAAATTCAGGTCCCCATGGGTGAGTATGCGCTGGGTACTCACGCATAGGCCCAACAAAAGTGCCGGTTTCGTGCATGCACTGCACATGCGCGGGAAACTGGAACTTCCGTTCCCTTAAAGGAAGGGGTTCACAGGTTGAACGCGTGCGCTGGCGAGGCAGCGCGTACGCCTGGAACTTCCAATTTTTTTCCAGATTTCTCCGGGAGGGTAAGTCTCCAGGAGCTACACTTTTAAAAAGCAGTCGCAAGGCCTGCTTTTAACAAGGTAAGTGGTGAATTAAGTAAAATTAAAACATTTTTTCCACAGGTTTATTATTTTTAAATACTTTAAAGAAAGGTAAGTTTATTTTTAGCCCCGCTAAAAACTGTAATTAATTTTTTCAAAAATTTAAATTATTGTTTAAAATAGTTATTTTATGTAATTTATAGTTATTTAAAAAAAAAAAATTATTTGAAGTTTTAGTTATGTTTTGGGGCTGAACTCTAATAGATTTGACAGGTCTTCCTGTCAAATCTATGAATAGAGATTCCCTGCTTCCATTGGCTCCCCATGGCCCGCAGGATCCCAGGGGATGCATCAAACTAACTGCGCCCCTGGGATAAGCAAGCACTGCGCGCCAGCAGTTGGAGCAGGCCCAGGATCAGAATCCCACGCGGGCCCACAGCACAATGGTCGGCGCGCTAGGTAAGTGCCAGTCAGAGGCTTGCACCCGCGGGAAGCCCCCGACCTGAATTTCTGGGCCTTGGTGTACAGGGCACAATTTCAAAGTTTGCAGATGATACAAAACTTGGAAGTAGAACAGTGAGGAGGATAGTGCTAGACTTCCAGAAGACATAGACAGGCTGGTAGAATGGGCAGACATGTGACAGATGAAATTTAATGCAGCAAAGTGCAAAGTGATACATTTTAGTAGGAAGAATGAGGAGAGGCAATATAAATTAAAGGGTACAATTCTAAAGTGGGTGCATGAACAGAGAGACCTGGGGGTATATGTGCACAAATCATTGAAGGTGGCAGGGCAGGTTGAGAAAGCGGTTAAAAAAGCATACGGGATCCTGGGTTTCATAAAGATAGGCATAGAGTACAAAAGCAAGGTAGTTTTGATAAACCTTTATAAAACACTGGTTCGGCCTCAACTGGAGTATTGTGTCCAATTTTGGGCACCGCACTTTAGGAAGGATGTGAAGGCCTTAGAGAGGGTGCAGAAAAGATTTACAAGAATGGTTCCAGGGATGAGGAACTTTAGTTATGTGGATAGACTGGAGAAGCTGGGGTTATTCTCCTTAGATCAGAGAAGGTTGAGAGGAGATTTGATAGAGGTGTTCAAAATCATGAGGGGTCTGGACAGAGTAGATAGAGAGAAACTCTTCTCATTGGCAGAAGGGTCGAGAACCAGAGGACACAGATTTAAGGTGATTGGCAGAAGAACCAAAGGCGACATGAGGAAAAACTTTTTTATGCAGCGAGTGGTTAGGATCTGGAATGCACTGCCTGAAAGGGTGGTGGAGGCAGATTCAATCACGGCTTTCAAAAGGGAATTGGATAAATACCTGAAAGAAAAAAATTTGCAGGGCTATGGGGAAAAGGTGGGGCAGTGGGACTAGCTGAAGTGCTTTTGCAGAGAGCCAGCACGGGCTCAATGGGCCGAATGGCATCCTACTGTGCTGTAACCATTCTATGATTCTATGATTCTGTGAATAGAGGAAAGGTTGATGGTTTGAAACTTGACAATCCTTAAAAGGAAACAGGCTTGACAATATGGAGCAGGCCATGAGTTTTCTTTTGTCATATATGCACATAAATTGATTTTTTTTGCTGGTAACTTAATTTCTTCCCCTATTTAGGACTCCCTATGTCATTCGCCATTCTCTGGCTAAGAGCACCAACCAATAATGCACTAATAACAACAGAAAATGCTGGAAAAACTCAGCAGGCCAGGCAACATCCGCAGAGAGAGAAATAGAGTCAACGTTTTGGGTCGAAACCCTTTGTCAAGCAGTAATGCGCTCCTCCCTTTCCCACAAACCTGCTCTGTAACCAGTCACACAGCTTTTATCATTCTCTCCATAGCATCTTCTTGCACCATCCCTCCAGCAGAGCTGAGAGACAGAGCTCACTTTCCATATATAGTCACATGCTAGGTGTTGACTTATGGGGAGCACCTGCTCCTCCAATGGTAGTGTTGAGCACGTAGTTAATCCCCAATATAGTGATCTGTCCAGAACTGATTTGTCTCCAGTTCAATGAAAGAGTAAGTATCTGTGTACATAAACAGTCCCCAGAATGCCTTGTCTATCCTATCAATCATCCGCTCCTAGGACAGACACCAATTGCCTCATCTAATCCAGTAATCTACCTCTTACCTGCCTTTCCTGGTTATATGTTCAACTTTAGCACATTGGAGAATGAGCGTTGGGGGCTGGGGTGGGGGCGGGGGGCACTTCCCGTGACGCTTACCCATTGGACCTGACAGTGCCTTTGTTTATTCCCACCAATATTGCACAAAACTTAGCCATTTTGCAAACATGTGTATTCCTTTGTGCTGCATCACACGCAAATGGATTTTAATATATTGGAGAGTCTGGCCTGGAGTTTCCGCCGCATTTGTGCCCAGATACACATGCAATCTGGGTGCAAACAAATGACGTGGCTTAAAAGATGGCCGAATTTTGGGAGTAAGCGAGTTACGCGTGTAACTACAATACGCCCAAGTCGCCTCGATCTTTTACGTCCGTACATCAAACCTTCCGTTTGAACGAATCTCTGCCATCCAAAGATGTGCGGGTTAGGTTGATTGGCTATGATAAATTGACCCTTAGTGTTAGGGGGATTAAATACGTGGGGTTACGGGGATAGGGTGGGATATGTGTTGGTGCAGGGGTTACGGGGATCGGGTGGGATATGTGTCGGTGCAGGCTCGATGGGCCGAAATGGCCTCTATCTGCACTGTGGGGTTTCTGTGATTTCTGTGAAAACTGGCCCCTGCCCTGACTCTCAAATGCGAGTTCCTCCAATTGTGCTTGCTCGGGGTTAGGTGTGGGGCGGGAATGGTTCACCCAGTATTTTGACCAGATTTTCAGGTGCAGCAGGAAACAAACTCATTTTTCTAGTCATTTCATTACAATTTATTGAGCGTATTAAAAAAAAATGTATCCTCACTGAGACCTGCCCTGTATTTTCTGTTTCTTTTAATGAAATTTTGTGGCAAAGTTGCATTGACAATTGAAAAGCTTCCCCGATTGCAGGTTCTTTTACATGCTGTGCCTGGTGTGTAAAAATGACAGTTGAATGAGCTGAAACGTAACATTTTAAGACTCAAAGAAGAAATATACTGGTGTGGGTTCGGTGCTTCCTTGGGCCTCAATTGTTTACGCTGATTTATGCCCATTTATGCTCACTTTAAGTTTGGGCGTATTCTAATGGAATTGAGAGGATACTTGGGTGTAACTTGACAGCTTCAGACCCAATTCCGGGTGCATCTTCCGGGTTGTGCCTCAGGTGCAAACTCCAAGCTTTTTTCAAACAAATATTTGTGTTATGGTTACCAGTTTGTTGCACTGTTTCCAGCTTCAGTGACACAGTTACCAGTTTATACATTTCTTGCAGCTTACACGGGAGCTGCTCTGTTCAAGCTGTTCTGAGGAAAGTTGAGTGATCATCCAGACCATGTAGAGCAAAACAGATGTGTCTAAGTAATAAGCACACACCATCAGTGCCATCCATTATTGGACCTGCCAGATCTTGCAGCATTGGGTGAAAGGTAATTATCAAGTCAACTCTCACACCAAGATGTGACTGCCCAGAATAAGACCAAGAACGTAAAGTGTGAGGCGCCAAAACTGAAGCCTCCTTTTCTTTTTAACAGATCGCTGAGAAGCAGGAATGCAGTTCAAAGAGTCAAACCTTCCATTCTCAAAAACCTTAACAGGGCAACATTTTTCCATCATTCATCCACATGGCTGCTGAGGGGATTTGCCTGGGGAAGGAGTGGGTAGAAAAAGTGAAGCCTAGAATTTTACACCTCTCTGCAAGACAGCCGCACAGCAGGCAGAAACTGAGCTGAATCCATAATGCCACGAGAAGCTGACCGATTACTCAGAAAGATTCTATAAGCTACACATCGTTTTTTCTTTCTTAACATTCTTTATTTTCCTTCTTCTGTTTCTGAATCGGGACGTACTGTGTACCATGACTTTTACTTGATCTGATTATTCAGCTTGATGTTCGGATCTCTATTCTTTGGTCGATAAGTGAAACAGCCAAACCAGGCCACAGCCTAATCATGCTGTACTTGGAAAAGAGAGAAAAGTCAGGTTGGGAGAGATAAAGAAGAAATGAACTAATCCGTCTGTCATCATCAATCGGAGAGGGCAGGTTACAATCACCTGGTCATTTTAAACTATCAGAAGCTAATCAGATTGGATCAGGTTACAGAGCTAAACTTTTTCAATAAACCTGACAATCTGTAAACAGCAATCCTGGGCCTATATTTGCTGAACGTGTGTGATTGTGTCTTCCCCTCCCCCCCGCTCCGATTTATGGTTAAAGAGTGTGTAAGTTCATTCAGACCTTCACAATAAGGTAACTTTTAATTCAAGTGTTCTCCCCTTTTCTCCCTTCCCTCCTGAAGGCACTGACTTTTGCAGGGGTACAGTGCGACAGCAGTGGTTAAAGTGAAGTTTTTAAGTGGCGTCCTTAATACACCAAGCTATTGTAACCTTTGACCCCGACCTTATCAGCTTTTTCTCATACGAGTTAAATCTTCTTTCTTCCAACAGCAGCTGATTTTGCACTGGAGGGGAACTAAGTTTTACAATTTAAACAGAATTGAATTGTTACTTTTGTTTGAATCCCTTAATGATAAATATGGAATTCAATCCTTGGCCTTTGATAATCCATAGGATTTCAATCCCTAATGGCAGCTGAGGAATATTGTTTCTATATGTATTGTTTTTGTCTCCTACATTAGCAGCTGTTCTATCTTGCAGAATCCATCCCACAATGTAAATGAGGCAGGTTTGGCAGCAAGGGAACCAAGCAATATTATGGGCTACCTTTTAAAATTGTATGTGGTCCATTGCAAGCACGCACTCATTCTGGGCACACAAAGGCTCGCAAGGGTGATTGGCAAAATGGCATTTACAACACAAACAACAATATTTGCTGGGAAGATGGTGATCCACTTAACTGTGCCTTCTGCAGCATTGCTGTATTGTTAGAATGTAACTAGTTTTATAGTCAGTATGGCACTAAAGCTGCTGGTCTGAGCTGACAGATTTTTTTTTGATGACTCATACCCAGTGTATATAGTATTTATATCAATCACATAAAGTAAAACCGGGAGCATAAAGAATTGGACACAGTAAAGTTTATTTGAAATGGACACATTTAGCACAGGAATTGATTCATTGACGTGTGATCCTATAATTTAGGTGTGAATTTTCCTCACTTGTGTCTGACAAATCATAGGAACAAGAGTAGGTCATTCAACCCATCAAGCCTGTTGTGCCATTCAATTAAATCCTAGCTGATCTGTACCTGAACCCCATTTACCCACCTTTGCTTCATATCACTTGATATCCTTACCTAACAAAAATCTATTGATCTCAGCCCTGAAAGTTTCAATTGGCCCAGCATCCACAACCTTTTGGGAGAGTGTTTATGCCCCCTTGTTCTGAATTCCTCCACCAGAGGAAATGGATTCTTTGTACCTACCTTATCAAAACATTTTAGCATTTTAAACACCTTGATTAGATCACCCTTCACTTTTTTATACTCAAGGAAATACAAGCAAAGTTTATGTAACCTGTCCTCATATTTTAACCCCTTAATCCCCAGTATCATTCTGGTGAATCTGCGTTGTATCCTCTCCAAGGCCAATATATCCTTCCCAGAGTGGAAAGGGGGGCAAGTGGGGGAGGGCAGTTAGTGCACAAATCCTATCGCTTGTGCTTCATTTTGTGAACAGATTATTGCACACTCTTGCATCTTAATTATTTCTGTTTTCTGTCCCTCTTGTGGGCACATACTGTTTCCCTGTTAAAAACATGGCCAGGTGACCAGCTCTTATGTATGCCACAGTTGAGATCATAGTTAGGAGTGACACACCTTTGATTTTTTTGTCTCCCTCTGTGAGAGGAAAATACTTGGCCTGGACTCAGCACCTTCCATTGACAGCACATCTGAGATAATGAACTCACTACATCTGAGGGAACATGGGCACAAACATAGAAGATAGAAACACACAAGATAGGAGCAGGAGTAGGCCCCTCGAGCCTGCTCTGCCATTCAATGGGATCATGGCTGATCATCCAAATTCAGTACCCTGTCCCTGCTTTCTCCCCATATCCCTTGATCCCCTTAGCCTTAAGAAATATATCTAACTCCTTCTTGAATATATTTAATGAATTGGCCTCAACTGTCTTCTGTGGTAGAGAATTCCACAGGTTCACCACTCTCTGGGTGAAGAAATTCCTCATCATCTCAGTCCTAAATGGCTTACCCCTTATCCTTAGACTGTGACCCCTGGTTCTGGACACCCACGCCATCGGGAACAGACTTCCTGCATCTAGTCTGTCTAGTCCTGTTAGAATTTTATAAGTTTCAATGAGATCCCCTCTCATTCTTTTAAACTCTAGCGAATATAAGCCTAATCGACCCAATCTCTCTTCATACGTCATTCCTGCCATCCCAGGTATCAGTCTGGTGAATCTTCGCTGCACTCCCTCCATGGCAAGAACATCCTTCCTCAGATAAGGCGACCAAAACTGCACACAATACTCAAGGTGTGGTCTCACCAAGGCCCTGTACAACTGCAGCAAGACATCCTTGTTCCTGTACTCAAATCCTCTCGCTATGAAGGCCAGCATACCATTTGCCTTCTTAACTGCCTGCTGCACCTGCATGCTTACCTTCAGCGACTGGTGCACAAGGACACCCAGGTCTTGTTACACTTACCCTTTTCCCAATCTATTGCTGTTCAGATAATAATCTGCCTTCCTGTTTTTGCCACCAAAGTGGATAACCTCGCATTTATCCACATTACACTGCATCTGCCATGCATCTGCCCAATCGCCCAACCTGTCCAAATCGTACTGGAGTTTCTCTGCATCCTCCTCACAGCACACACGCCCACCCAGCATTGTGTCATCTGCAAACTTGGAGATATTCCCTCATCTAGATCATTAATATATATTGTGCATAACTGGGACCCGAGCACCGATCCCTGCGGTACCCCACTAGTCACTGCCTTCCACTCGGAAAAACACCCGTTTATTCCAACTCTTTGCTTCCTGTCTGCCAACCAGTTTTCTATCCAAGTCAGTACCTCACCCCCAATCCCATGTGCTGTTGAATTCGCAAAATTGAACATTGTCCTATAAGGGTCTATTGGCAGAAAAGGCCTTAATTTTAAAGACTGTTTTAAACGAAGCCCAGGAAAAAGGGGCATACAAAATGGCCGCCAGACCCCGTGACCAGCTTTTGGGACACTTTAAAATGGTTCCTGCAGTCCCCAGACAGCTTTTGTGGATTCAGCCCACAGTAGGTTCTGGAAGGCAGTTTCAGGGAAAACGAAACCAGACAGAGCTCCATACATATAGATTGGATGCAGATCCGATCAAGATCGGCCTGTAGATAAAGGCCATCTAAATGTTTACCCAGACAAAGGGAAACAGTTTCATATTCATAGGGGGAACATCAAGAACCATTTAAGACATCAGAAGGACATTAAAAACATTACCAGGTCATTCCAGACCAGAGATGGCAGTTACCGGCCATCCAGAAGGTAATTCTTACACAAAGACTACCCCGCTGTGATACAAGCCCGCCAAGAATTAAACAAAGACTCACCTTGATTTGACGGGAGTTAAGGGCCTCTTTGAGAAGTATAACTGGAGTCCCGGGGTAGCCATCGGTAGCTTTGGCAGCTTTTGCAGCTTTTTGGAGCTTGGCATAGCGGGAGGGTAGCATAGCGTGGCGCAGCTTGGCTTAGCTAGCTTGCCTTTCTGAGAGCCGTGCAGAAACGTCGATCCGGAGACCAGTCAAGAAGGTGATTCGAGTCTGCGTCCAGCCCCGGGGTAACCATCAGGAAATCATCGACAAACCCCGGGCCGTTGACGAGACAAAGGACAGTAGCCCTCCAGAAGAAACCTACATGAAAATGGTAAAACAGCTGGGCTCTGCGAAGAAACCTATATGACAATGGTCAAACAGTTGGTCTCCGTCCATGCCGACATCCAGGCCTGCTAGCATCCAGCCTGTCTGTGACCTTCACCTCGAGGGAGAAGAGAGAGTGTTGCAGTCCGCAGCATTGACCACGTGGAGACAGGACGCCTGAGAGGATCAAAACGCAGACCTTTCAAAATCTTATACTTTCTAATTGGATTGGTGAGCACGTTTCTGGCCTCTCATAATCTGGTCTAGCTAGGCTTAGTGGGCGGGCATTTTGGGTATAATTAATTATGAGTTGTTGTCCCTCGATGTTCCGTGTGTTTCCCCATTTCGAGATGAATTTTGTAAAGTATAATATGCCTGTAGATATGTTGGCTAGTACTGTATAATGATTTGTTTTTCCCTCCCATGTACCTTATTGGCTTACATTCAATATTTGTTTCTTTGCGCAATAAAATTTTATTTCGTTTCATTAAATTTTGGTCTATAGAGTATTCTCTACATTGTAGTTCCTGCCTCAAAGTCCAGTGTATAGAACCTAAGGGGCGAGTGGGTTGAACCACTCAAGGTTTTACTGGGCAAGAGAGAGAGGCCTCTGGAGAGAGAAACCTCTGCGATCTAAAACCCCTTACAGAAAATGGCGACTGCGGCAGGACACTGGCAGCAGGATTGCAATGTATTGGACCCAGGTTTAAATGGACGAAATGTTATGGATGAGAGGATAGCGGATTATGTTTTTGGCAAGGTAAATCTCACTAAGCAGTGGATTTCCGATCTCTTACTGGATGGGCGTCCGGTAGACGCAGCCTTCAGGTGGACAGAGAGCAAAGAACATAAGAAGTCAGTCGAGAAGGCAGTGTGGCTGATGTGCTACAAAAGACAAGTCCAGATTTTGGACAAAGTCGTTGCAGCGCAGGCAGCCAAGATCAAAACCCAGGCTTCAGAGATAGAGGAAAAGGCCATGGGTGGGGAAAAGCTCATCGCAGCGCTTCACGCGCTGAATCAGGAACGCCAAACTGTAGCCAGCCAACATCAGGCTAAAATAGAGTACCTGGAATGTCGGGTTACTGAGGCAAAGTTGCATGAAGCGAGGATACGGGAGAAAAGCGCCCGCCTCGCACAACAGCTAAGAGCGCCGGAGGAGAGAGTAGTAGAGGTCAAGGCAGCTTACAAGCTGGCCATTGAGAAAGGGTTTGAGGGCGCAGACCATGGCCCCTGCCAGAAGGCGTTGGAAGACCTAAGAATGGCCCTGGCAAAGGCAAAAGGCATGGTATGCCTCGTAATCCCAAAAGCGAGTCAAATAGACTTCCTGAAGGAATCCAAGAGACCGATTCCACACGAAGTAGTTGTGGCACCAGCCACTGAACCCTCAGCACCGCCGAGCTATAATGAGGTTTGGCCCGAAGGGGGGGTGGAACTCAGGGATGAGGTCTTGGAGGTTATGGGAGTTGGTGACGGCAATCCGTTCTTCCGTGTGGAAGGGACTGTGCAGCTAACTGGAGAACCCCCACGGGTTTCCGCAGAAAGGCTGTGGCCAGTGTATCGGCGCAGCTGTCTGGGCATGCCGGAACGGGCCGCAATGAACAACGTCCAGAGGGTTCATTGGCTCCGCTGCCTGGTTGCCAAAAGCTCACCACAGATACAGGCCCAAGCCAAATCTTGGTTTGACCCCCAAGGTCCCGGGATCACAGAGGAGACAGTGCTCCGACAGCTCACCATTGCATACAAGAATTGCAGGAGTCAGGAGACACCTACCTCTAAGGGAAAAGTGCACGAGGCAAAACCCGCAGCCCCAAGTAAAAAGGAGTGGCATCAGGAGGGAAATCGCCCTCCCCACGCCAAGCTCAATTGCTACAGGTGTGGGAAGGATGGACATTGGCGCAGGGACTGTAAAAATCCATGGAAGGATAATAAGGGAAGATCTCCCGCAGCCCAAGCCCAAGCCCAGACTGCCGCCCCAGAAAAGAGAACCGGTGCAGCTATGGATCCCGCTGCAATAGAGTCAATTTTAGAGACAATGTGGTCTCTTATGATCTCGCAGGGGAGGGTAGCAGCCACCACCGGTCCTGTCGTTCTCACAAACCCGATTGTTTCACCCAAATGACTAGAGTCAGCACAGCCCGTTTACCTATGTCCGCTGTGATATGATTTATGAAGACGACCCCTCGTGGAGATGGAAGTAGAGCAGGAAAGGGGACCTATCTGTTGGATACGGGGGCATCGTGCACCGTGATCCACACAGCTAACCCTACCACCTCACCTCTGTCCACCGGGGTTCCATATATTCTGTCAGGCTTCACAGGTAAAGAACAGGCTGGCGCATTCTCCATCCCTCTCTCCATTCATTTAGGACCACTCCGCACCACGTGGAAGTGTATACTGATGAAGTGGGAGGTGGAGGGTGGAAAAGGGATCCTTGGGTCCGATTTCTTAGTGGAACACGGGATTCTCGTGGACCTTAGAAATCACTGTCTCTGGGGAGCGGGCACGGGTAAGGGAGGCGAGGTAGTCATCATCCCAGAAAAGGAAGGGAAAGGGACCCTATGCACCGTGAAGCCAAAAGAGGGCTATGACCTCAAGCTCATGGTAGCAGGTGTCCCACAGGATCTGCAGGCATTCGTGTCAGACCACCTGGCTACGTTTGCCACTCACAAACACGATTGCGGGAGGGTCACCGGGTTTGAGGCCAGAGTAGACGGGGACCCCATGGCCCGACCCCAAAAACAGTACAACTTCCCCAGGGAAGTGGAGCCCGGCATGGAGACAGCAATGTCTTCACTGGTGCAGCAGGGCATGTTGAGGCCGATAGCCACCCATGTAAACTCTCCTTTGTGGCCGGTGAAGAAGCCGGACAATTCATGGAGAGCCACGGTGGACTACAGAGTCCTCAACAGTAACATCCCAGCCTGCGCGCCGACGGTAGCAGCAGTTGCCGATCTGATAGGAAGTATTCCAGCATCCGCAACCACGTTCACGGTGCTGGATGTTTCCAATGGGTTTTGGTCCATCCCTTTAAGGAGGGAGAACATAAGAACATAAGAAATAGGAGCAGGAGTAGGCCAATCGGCCCCTCGAGCCTGCTCCACCATTCAATAAGATCATGGCTGATCTGATCCTAACCTCAAATCTTCTATCACTCTGCATCCACCCGAACCCATGTGATCTCCCGGGAGAGGCGAAAAACCAGATAAAGACCCAATGGCCAATTTGGGAGAAAAAAATCTGGGAAATTCCTCTCCGACCCATCTAGGCGATCGAAATTCTTCCAGGAGATCACTCTGTCCCTATATTTTCTACAGTACTTACCTTCTGTAAAGGCGATCTCCACCCCAGCCAGGAACAGGAATAAAACCATCTCCTGAAATCTAACAGAATTAGAACACAGTAGGAGCAGAACAAGGCTACACGGCCCCTGGGCCCGCTCCACTACCCACAGGGCCATGACCATTCCGAACCCAGACTCATGTCCAATTTCCTGCCCGCTCCCCGTAACCCTTTATTCCCTTTACTTCTAGGAAACTATCTATTTCTGTTTTAAATTTATTTAATGATGTAGCTTCCACAGCTTTCTGGGGCAGCAAATTCCACAAACCTACCACCCTCTGAGTGAAGAAGTTTCTCCTCATCTCAGTTTTGAATGAGCAGCCCCTTATTTTAAGATTATGCCCCCTAGTTCTAGTTTCACCCATCATTGGGAACATCCTCACCGCATCCACCCGATCAAGCCCCTTCACAATCTTATATGTTTCAATAAGATCGCCTCTCATTCTTCTGAACTCCAATGAGTAGAGTCCCAATCTACTCAGCCTCTCCTCATATGACCACCTCCTCATCCCCGGGATTAACCGAGTGAACCTTCTTTGTACTGACTCGAGAGCAAGTATGTCTTTTCTTAAGTATGGACACCAAAACTGTATGCAGTATTCCAGGTGCGGCCTCACCAATACCTTGTACAACTGCAGCAATACCTCCCTGTTTTTATATTCCAACCCCCTAGCAATAAAAGCCAACATTCCATTGGCCTTCTTGATCACTTGCTGCACCTGCATACTAACTTTTTGAGTTTCGTGCACCAGGACCCCCAGATCCCTTTGTACTACAGTACTTTCCAGTTTCTTGCCATTAAGATAATAACTTGCTCTATGATTTTTCCTGCCAAAGTGCATAACCTCACACTTTCCAGTATTGTATTCCATCTGCCAAATCTCTGCCCACTTACTTAGCCTGTCTATGTCCCTTTGCAGGTTTTTTATGTCCTCCTCACTCACTACTTTCCGTCCCATCTTTGTATCATCTGCAAACTTTGATATGTTACACTCGGTCCCCTCCTCCAAATCGTTAATGTAGATTGTAAAGAGTTGGGGACCCAGCACTGACCCCTGCGGAACACCACTAGTTACTGGTTGCCAATCTGAGAACGAACCATTTATCCCAACTCTCTGCTTTCTGTTAGAGAGCCAATCCTCCACCCATGCCAGAATATTACCCCCAATCCCGTGATTTTTTATCTTGAGCAATAATCTTTTGTGTGGCACCTTGTCAAATGCCTTTTGGAAGTCTAAATACACTACGTCCACTGGTTCCCCTTTATCCACCCTGTATGTTACTTCCTCAAAAAACTCAAGCAAATTTGTTAAACATGACTTGCCCTTCATGAAACCATGCTGAGTTTGCCCTATTAAATTATGTTTATCCAAATGTCCCGTTACTGTCTCCTTAATAATGGACTCTAACATTTTACCAACCACAGATGTTAGGCTAACAGGTCTATAGTTTCCAGCCTTCTGCCTACTACCCTTTTTAAATAATGGTGTTACATTAGCAGTTTTCCAATCTGCCGGGACCTTTGCTGAGTCCAGTGAGTTTTGGAAAATTATTACCAATGCATCCACAATCCCTACCGCTACTTCCCTCAAGACCCTGGGATGCAAGCCATCAGGTCCAGGGGATTTATCCACCTTGAGTCCCATTATTTTACCAAGTACCACTTCCTTAGTGATTTTAATTGTATTTAGTTCCTCCCCCCCTAGAGCCCCCTGTTTGTCCAGTGTTGGGATATTCTTAGTGTCCTCTACTGTAAAGACTGATACAAAATAATTGTTCAGTGTTTTTGCCATCTCCATGTTTCCCACCATTAATTTCCCGGTCTCATCCTCTAAGGGACCAACATTTACTTTAGCCACCCTTTTTCTTTTTATATAACTATAGAAACTTTTACTGTCTGTTTTTATATTTTTTGCTAATTTACTTTCATAATCTATCTTCCCTTTCTTAATCAATCTTTTTGTTATTTTTTGCTGTCTTTTAAAGACTTCCCAATCTTCCATCCTCCCACTAGATTTGGCTACCTTATATGCCCTTGCTTTTAGTCGGATACTATCCTTAATTACTTTACTTAGCCACGGATGGCTATCTTTTCTTTTACACCCTTTTTTCCTCAGTGGAATATATTTTTCTTGGAAGTTGTAAAATAACTCCTTAAATGTACACCACTGGTCATGTACCGTCTTACCCTTTAATCTATTTTCCCAGTCCACTCTAATTAATTCCGCTCTCATACCTTCATAGTCTCCTTTATTCAAGCTGAGCACGCTTGTTTGAGATCCAACCTTCTCACCCTCTAATTGAATATGGAACTCAACCATGTTATGGTCACTCATTCCAAGGGGATCCTTTACTAGGACATTTTTAATTAATCCTGTCTCATTACACAGGACCAAATCTAAGGTTGCTTGCCCCCTGGTCGGTTCAGTTACATACTGCTCAAGAAACCCATCCCTAATACACTCAATGAACTCTTCCTCAAGGCTGCTCTGCCCAATTTGATTTGTCCAGTTAATATGATAATTAAAATCCCCCATAATTATAGCTGTTCCCTTATTACAAGCCTCAACTATTTCCTGATTAATACTCCGTCCAACAGAGTTGCAACTGTTCGGAGGCCTATAGACTACACCCACTAGTGTTTTTTTCCCCTTATTATTCCTTACCTCCACCCAAACTGTTTCACTATCCTGCTCCTTTGACCCAATATCATTTCTCTGTATTATAGTGATTCCTTCCTTTATTAACATAGCCACCCCACCTCCTCTCCCTTCCTGCCTGTCCTTCCTGATTGTTAAATAACCTGGTATGTTTAATTCCCAGTCATGGTCACCCTGCAGCCATGTTTCTGTAATGGCCACAAGGTCATACCCATATGTCATTATTTGTGCCGTTAACTCATTCATTTTGTTACGAATGCTACGTGCATTCAGATAAAGAACTTTCAAATATGTTTTGTAACACTTAGTTCCTGTTTTTTTCCCTTTTTAGTACTTTACTTTTTACTCCATACCTTCTGTCCCTTCCTGACACATTCTGTTTTTTAATTCCCCCACTGCTACCTAAGTCTATGACCTTCTCTGTTGTCAAGTTTGCCTTTACTTTTAAAGGGCAACATTACACCTGGAACTGCTTGCCACAGGGTTTCCATAACAGCCCCAGCATTTTCCATCAATGTATGGCAGGAAGCTTAAAGGAGTTCAGCCAGCCCAATCAGCTAGTGCAGTATGTGGACGACCTGCTCCTGTTCACAGGTTACAGGGAGGAACACGGTCCACTATTGGCCGAGCTATTGGAGCTGTTAGGCAGAAAGGATTTCAAGGTGGACCCGAAGAAGGCACGGATTGGCCAGCAGGAAGTAAAATTCCTGGGACTGACCATCCGCGCTGGAGAGAGAGCCATAGACAAGGCTAGACGGGAATCGGTGCAAGATCTACCAATCCCCACCACCGTAACGGGTGTGAGGTCCTTTCTGGGACTGACCGGGTACTGCAGAGACTTCATTGAGGACTATGCAGCCACAACAACCCCGCTGCTCCGACTCCTACACAAAGGAGTGGAATGGTCCTGGGATGAGGGTTGCCAGGCAGCATTTGAAAAACTCAAGGGGGACTTGCAGACCGCGCCAGCTCTGGGGGCCATAGATGGAGAAGAAGAGTTTTTCCTGGAGGTAGCGGCTAGCGCGGATAGCCTGAGCGCTGTACTGCTCCAAGAGCGACACGGCAAGCTAAGGCCGGTGGCTTACTCCTCCAGGGTGCTCACAGATGTGGAAAGGAGTTTCTCCAATTGCGAGTGGCATCTTTTGGCCACGCATTGGGCTGTGAAAAGGTCGTTCATCTTCATAGGCACCTCTCCCATCACTCTCCTCACCCATCACACACCCACCCGGATGCTTCTGGATGGAAGGATTAAGGATGGGACAGTAAGCAGTGCCCGCATTGCGCGCTGGACCCTCCTCCTTTCCCAGATGGATCTGAAGGTGAAGGGTCTCTGCGAGCCCAAGCTCGCGGCCAACATGGTATATCCCGGAACAGCCCATTGGTGTTCCGTAGAAGGGGTATGGGAAGTGAACGTAGGATTATGGGCCGGGCTACACCCCACAGGCCGCGAGATCTACGTAGACGGTTCCAGCACGGTATCCGCTGGCGAACGACACACAGGGTGTGGAGTTTATGGCCCCGCGGCAGACATTGCCCTGGCGATTAAGCTCCCCAGCACTATGAGCGCCCAGCAGGCTGAACTGTCCGCGGTAGTGTACGTCGTTACACACCCCAAAATCTTCCCCACCCCATACACGATTTGCTCGGACAGCATGTTCACATGCAACTCATGTACGGAATACCTGGCCATCTGGTCTCGCCGCGGATACACCTCTGCGGACGGGCGACCCTTGACCGTGAAGCCCCTACTAGGAAAGATCGTGGCCGCAGTGGGGGAGGAAGGGGAAGTCTTTATCCACAAGGTGAAGGCTCATTCCTCCACGGCACCCCGCAACCAGGGTAACCAGCAAGCGGATACGCTAGCCAGGGAAGGTGCCCGCACCGGCACTTTCTGGGATCCCTATGGGTCCAAACCCGTGGCAGTAATCCGAGGCAGGGATGGGAATCAGGGGACCACAGGGGTAACACTGCACCCAGACCTCAAGACCGTCCAAACCCTAGATCCCGCCCTAAAAACAGTCCTCAATGCCATCACTGAGGGCAAGGAAGTAGAAGGTCCATACGGTACAGCAGCCCTTTCCATCCGAGAGGAACAGTGGGTTGTGCCGCAGCAGCACCGGAGGGAATTCCTTCAACTGGCCCATGAGGGTCCAGGAGTGGGACACCCCGGGCCTGAGGTCACCTGGCAATGGGTAGAACAGGCGGGATGGTGGCCGGGACTTCGGGACGATGTCCGCAAGTTCTGTGCTAATTGTCTTGTATGCGCTGCAGACCCCCAGAAAAGGAAGGTGCCCATGGGACACATCAGGAGAGTAGAGGGACCATGGCAGTCGATACAGGTCGACTACATCAGGCCCCTGCCCACCGCCCAGGGAGGCTATAAGTATTGCCTTGTCCTGGTGGATGTGTTCACCAAATGGGTAGAAGCCTTCCCATGCAAAACAGCCACGGCACTTAGTACTGCCAGGATCTTGGTCCGGGAAGTGTTCTCGCGGTGGGGACTACCACGATTTGTGGAGTCTGACCAAGGGAGTCATTTCATGGCCAAGTGATGCAGAACACCCTCATGCTCTTAGGCATCGAAGGGAAGTGGCACGTGGCCCACAATCCTCATTCATTCGGGATTGTGGAGCGCATGAACCGCACCCTCAAAGAAAAACTGAGGAAAGAGACGATGGACTCGCCCCAGAAATGGGCGGAGGTCCTGCCTCTAGTCCTCATGGGGATCCGGGCTAGCCAGTCTAAAAGTACGGGGTACTCCCCGCACGAATTAATGACTGGGAGAGTCATGCAGACCCATGTACTAGCCCCCGGTGCTCACTGAGGGTCAGCTCCGAGAGGTAAATCGGGATAAGTTTGCCCAGACCCTTTTTGAGCGCCTGATACAGATTTATGAGCAAGCGGCTGGGAACATGGGAAAGCAGCATCAGGGCAACCGACTGCTGCTCGAACCCCGTAAGACACAGGAGTGGGAAATTGGAGATCAGGTCATGGTGAGAAACTACGCCCGAGTGGGGAGTTTAGAACCACTGTACATGGGGCCCTACAGTATTGTAGACAAAGCCAGCCCCATGGTTTACGCAGTGAAGCTGCCCCGGTGCACTAAATGGTTTCATGTAAATCAGTGCAAACTATTTAAGCCGGGTGCAAAAGAGCCAACAACCGAAGCCAGGTCTGAGGGTAAAAATCCTCAGCCTGAGGCGTGCAAAGAGTCACAGACCACACAGGCTGGAACCGCAGCCTGCTTGAGGGGAGGAGCTATCCCGCCCACCTGGGAGGTTTCCCCATTGGCCTGGGACTCGGACGGGGAAGAGCTCGAACAGCTAGGCCCCGCCCTTGACACGATTCTGGAGGAGGTGGAGTCGGAGGACGGAGGTCCCGCCCTCGACTCAAGCTTAGGGTAGGCAGAACTTGGGGGGGGAGATTCTCCACCTGTAGGGACAGGTAGGGAGGAGTCGTCCGCCACAGACCCAAATCCCAAAGGGACGGAGCCTGAGGGAAGGGAGCCGAAGCCGGCAGTCGTGGTGGAGCCACGGGCTGTAAGGGCTAAAGTCCCAACCACAGGTCCACTCGCTAAGGGAGCCTTGCCCAAGGCACCCCCTCGCAGGTCGTCTCGAACGCCTCAGCCAGTAAAGCCCTGGCCCGATTCCCCCTACTACAGCAGACACCGACTTGGGAAATCCCTAGAAAGACGCAGTCCCCAATTGGCAGCAAAAGGCTGCAGGGGACTCAAACCACAGGTCAGTGCGGCCCCGCCACAGGGAGCGGTGAGCTGCAGTCCGAACAGGGATTAGGTAGGCCGCCCGGGGACGGGCGATGCTGTACATAAGTTTAGTTAAGTTAAGTTTGGTTAAGTATAAGGTGTGTAAATTTTTAAGGTGATGGGTGTCATAAGGAATAGTTTTAGAATCTGCCCAGCATGTGTGTTTGTTTTGGATCGAGGTCGAAAGACCCGATCATGCCTTCACCTAGGCCAGAATCTCTCAGGAGCCTGGCTGTATCGTTTAATCTGTTGCAGGAACCAAAGGCACTATGGAAGGGATTCTAATCGCGCTCGCGGTGATCGGGTGTAGCTTGGCCTATCGGGGCTACACCAAGGAC
The DNA here is from genome assembly GCF_052327205.1 of Somniosus microcephalus. NCBI lineage: Eukaryota > Metazoa > Chordata > Chondrichthyes > Squaliformes > Somniosidae > Somniosus > Somniosus microcephalus. The sequence goes on along the minus strand of NC_140989.1, from coordinate 151,430,707 downwards.
TCCATAGTATATGGATGTTCCGGGGACACAGCCCCCATCGTGACTGATGGGACAGGAGTACAGGACGTTGAAGAAACAGCTACCTATTTCCCCGAAGGGAGGTGGCCAGGATGGCTGGGGTCGAACTCTACGGAATACTCCAGCCAGTCCGGATTTGCATACAGAGAGACTTCTCTAATGTGTCCCAGGGTGAGGATCATCGCACCCAGAGTCAGCGTCACCGTCGGAAGGAAGATTTGTTTGGTGTGCCATGCACATGTTCCTTTGGACAGATGGTGGTGGCTCAGGAAGCTGAGCAAGACCATGAAGAACTCCACGGTCGAGTGGGAGCAACTGGGTAACAATACCCATCGGACTATTACGGGGACTCATGGGGTATTGAGTGTCTGTTGAGACAAATGGTGGGAACCAGATGAGGGGATTTACATCTGTATGTGGGGTTCAGAACACGTCTGCCCCACAGGCGTCTCCATCTTTTTCCAAAGACAGTGGCAGGATGCTGGGAAAGGGATGAGGTGAGACGTCAGCACACGGGTGTGCGGAGTCCCATACTCTCAGATCCTGGTGAATGCCACTGAGCTCATCACCCGCCCCCACAAGCCCCTGCCCACGATTCCGGTAGCCAAAGCCAGCAAGGAAGGGTGCCCCACCACTACCAAGGGACACGGGAACGGATTGTTATTAGTGCCCACAGGTCAGGTGCTGTACCAAGGGGTGCACTACACGGTGGCCTTGGTGATTTTAAACCTCACCGAGGTGCGATTGCCAGAGTGGTGCCCCAAGGAAATGGAGCAATTGTATCAGGTCCTATTAACAAACATGTTCAGACAATTTTATGAGTTTGACTTTGCCGATGTCGAAAAAGCTGGATTATACACCACACCACATGAGGTCTTGGACAGGGTAGGGAGACAAAGAAGGGGTACAGTCAATGATACTTTTACCGCCTTTAACACAGGGACTTCCATCATCAACACTCTGGATGACGTGGAGCTGCAGACCCAGATCAATGATTTAAAAGGGCGGTTAAGAAAGATACTGACGGATGAGAATAAGGTCGTGGGTTCTGAGTTAAATGAGGACCAGACCATGACACTACACTTAAAAGAAACCATAGCTGAGCTGGAGAAACACGCTAAAACGGTAAATGCTCTCATCAGAGAGGATCGGAATGCGTCAGATCAGGCTGCGCAGAACGAAGCGTGCGTGCTGTATGGGGCGTGGTTACTGGGCGAGGGCCGCAGTAATCTGGAGGATTTAAAACAAGGTTTGGTCCCCTCCTGGATCGGCAATAAGCACCTTGCAGCCCTCCACCCTTTTGAGAATGCATTAAGTCCGTGCCAGCTCAGACTAGCTTCAGAGGCCTACCCAGTCCCAGTGGACTGTGGGCAGTCTAATCACACCATTATGGGTATAGTGGTAAAAATGCCGGTTATGGGAAAGACAGCTAAACCCGCCCCGGTATACAGGGTGGAGAACATTGGAGTCATTCGCTACACAGCGGTCCCACCTTACGTCATTCGATGGGAGCATGCAATGACGGGTACCGACCTCTCAGGGTGCCGGAGCCGGGGAGCACACATCATCCTGTGTCCCCAGCACTTGAATTCCTATTCGAAACCACAGTGCGGGTTCAGAACTGCTGGCGCGAAGCCTATAAATTGCACCATGGAGGCAATGGCACAAAGCCATGTGCCCCCGCAGGTGGCATACATAGGAGGTGGGACATACTGTGTCACCACTGCAGCGCCCCACTACCAACATGGACAGCACGGCTGGTGTCCGGTCAGTGACAGCAGTTTCTGCTTCAAACCCAAGGCAGAAGTTCAAGTGGCCAAAGAGCGAATTGTCCCTATTCCTGAACCTTCCACTGTTCACCTCACTGTCAAGGAAAATTTCACCGATCTGCAACGATTCGTTGCACATTTTGGCTACGTCATTCCCCCTCTCCCTGAACGCCTCACCAAGATACTAAAAGCCGTTGCTGTTTCACAGAAACATTTTTACACGCTGGAGCAGAAGACATTAGAAATAGGGGCAAACATATTAGATATAGTGACCCCACAGTGGTGGGACCTGTTCACTAATATAGAAGTCCCTTCATGGATTAGGATAGCCTCCCACGTCCTCGTAGTATGTCAAATTTTTATTGTGATTTATTTACGCTTTGTACATTGTAAGAGGGACAAACGTTTCCAGAAGTATGAGAACAGGAGAGAATGGAGGGAGCATTATGTGCGGGTAGACGAGGAGACACCCGTTTGAATTTTTGCTGCTATGTATAGAGTTAAAGTTTCCCTCCCTCTTCCATTTTTGATAGTATTCGTGTACGATTTTGTGTGTATGTTCTTTCTTCATTACTTTATTGAAGTTTTTAGGTTGTGTTGTTGTTAATAAAAATAATATGTATGAACCAGGTGGTGTAGGGGTATTAGGCCCCCCTCCATGCCTGGAAATGTGTGTATCAGATTTTTATTCCAATGTATTGCCATCTATAGATGCTTAATGTACACTGTGGGTTTTTCTGAAATGGGAAATGCATGTGTCGTGGGGTCATAGATAGGTAAATGCAGGGGATGGTTTGATTATGGAGAGTCAGAAAATTTTGCTCACCCAGAATTATGATACTTCAAGCAAGTTATAGTATCATCAGGGTGGACTGTAGAATTCGCAAAATTGAACATTGTCCTATAAGGGTCTATTGGCAGAAAAGGCCTTAATTTTAAAGACTGTTTTAAAAGAAGCCCAGGAAAAAGGGGCATACAAAATGGCCGCCAGACCCCGTGACCAGCTTTTGGGACACTTTAAAATGGTTCCTGCAGTCCCCAGACAGCCTTTGTGGATTCAGCCCACAGTAGGTTCTGGAAGGCAGTTTCAGGGAAAATGAAACCAGACAGAGCCCCATACATATAGATTGGATGCAGATCCGATCAAGATTGGCCTGTAGATAAAGGCCATCTAAATGTTTACCCAGACAAAGGGAAACAGTTTCATATTCATAGGGGGAACATCAAGAACCGTTTAAGACATCAGAAGGACATTAAAAACATTACCAGGTCATTCCAGACCAGAGATGGCAGTTACCGGCCATCCAGAAGGTAATTCTTACACAAAGACTACCCCGCTGTGATACAAGCCCGCCAAGAATTAAACAAAGACTCACCTTGATTTGGTGGGAAATAAGGGCCTCTTTGAGAAGTATAACTGGAGTCCTGGGGTAGCCATCGGTAGCTTTGGCAGCTTTTTGGTGCTTGGCGTAGCGGGAGGGTAGCGTAGCATGGTGCAGCTTGGCTTAGCTAGCTTGCCTTTTCGAGAGCCGTGGAGGAACGTCGATCCGGAGACCAGTCAAGAAGGTGATTCGAGTCTGCGTCCAGCCCCGGGGTAACCATCGGGAGATCATCGACAAACCCCGGGCCGTTGACGAGACAAAGGACAGTAGCCCTCCAGAAGAAACCTACATGAAAATGGTAAAACAGCTGGGCTCTGCGAAGGAACCTATATGACAATGGTCAAACAGTTGGTCTCCGTCCACACCGACGTCCAGGCCTGCTAGCATCCAGCCTGTCCGTGACCTTCACCTCGAGGGAGAAGAGAGAGTGTTGCAGCCCGCAGCGTTGACCACGTGGAGACAGGACGCCTGAGAGGATCGAAATGCAGACCTTTCAAAATCTTATACTTTCTAATTGGATTGGTGAGCATGTTTCTGGCCCCTCATAATCTGGTCTAGCTAGGCTTAGGGGGTGGGCATTTTGGGTATAATTAATTATGAGTTGTTGTCCCTCGATGTTCCGTGTGTTTCCCCATTTTGAGATGACTTTTGTAAAGTATAATATGCCTGTAGATATGTTGGCTAGTACTGTATAATGATTTGTTTCTCCCTCCCATGCACCTTATTGGCTTACATTCAATATTTGTTTCTTTGTGCAATAACATTTCATTTTGTTTCATTAAATTTTGGTCTATAGAGTATTCTCTACATTGTAGTTCCTGCCTCAAAGTCCACTGTATCGAACCTAAGGGGCGAGTGGGTCGAACCACTCAAGGTTTTACTGTGCAAAAGAGAGAGGCCTCTAGAGAGAGAAACCTCTGCGATCTAAAACCCCTTACAGTGCTTTAACTTTGTATGCTAGTCTCTTATGCGGGACCTTATCAAAAGCCTTCTGAAAGTCCAAATACACCACATCCACTGGTTCTCCCTTATCTATTCTACCAGTTACATCCTCAAAAAATTCCAGTAGATTAGTCAAACATGATTTACCTTTTGTAAATCCATGTTGACTTTGTCCGATCCTGTCACTATTTTCCAAGTGCTCTGCTATTACATCTTTTATAATGGACTCTAGCATTTTCCCCACTACTGATGTCAGGCTTACCGGTCTATAATTCCCCATTTTTTCTCTACCACCTTTTTCAAATAGTGGGGTTATATTAGCTACCCTCCAATCCATGGGAACTGTTCCAGAGTCTATAGAATTTTGGAAGATGACCAGCACTACATCTACTATTTCTAGGGCCAGTTCCTTATGTAACCTAGGATGTAGATTATCAGGCCCTGGGGATTTATCGACCTTCAATCCTGTCAATTTCCCCAGCACCATTTCATTACAAATACTGATTTCATTCAGTTCCTCCCTCTCATTAGAATCTATGTTCCCGACATCTCTGGGAGTTTATTTGTGTCCTCCTTTGTGAAGACAGAACCAAAGTATGTATTTAATTGGTCTGCCATGTCTTTGTTCCCCATTATAAATTCCCCTGATTCTGACTGGAATGGACCTACACTTGACTTTACCAATCTTTTTCTCTTCACATATCTATAAAAGCTTTTACAGTCAATTTTTATGTTCCCTGCAAGCTTACTCTCATATTCTATTTTCCCCCTCTTAATTAATCCCTTTTTCCTCCTTTGCTGAATCCTAAACTGCTCCCAATCCTCAGGTTTGCTGCTTTTTCTGACCAATTTATATGTCCTCTCCTTGGATCTAATTTCCCTTGTTAGCCAATGTTGAGTCACCTTTTCTGTTTTATTTTTATGCCAAACAGGGATGAACAAATTCTGTAGTTCATCCATCCGATCTTTAAATGTTTGCCATTGCCTATTCACTGTCAACTCTTTAAGTAACATTTCCCAATCCATCCTAGCCAACCCGCGCCTCATACCATCACAGTTTCCTTTATTTAATTTCAGTACCCAAGTCTCTGAATCAACTACTTCACTCTCCATCTTAATGAAGAATTCTATCATATTATGATTGCTCCTCCCCAAGGGGCCTCGCACAACGAGATTGCTAATTAATCCTTTCTCATTACATAATACCCAGTCTAAGAAGGCCTCATCTCTAGTTGGTCCCTTGACATATTGGTCCAGGAATCCATCCCGTATACACTCTAGGAATTCCTCTTCCACAGTATGTGACTTATTTGGCTAGACCAAAATATATGTAGATTAAAGTCACCCATGATAACTGCAGTGTCCTTATTACACGCATCTCCAATTTCCCTTTTAATGCCATCCCCAACCTCAGCATTACTGTTTGGGGGTCTGTATACAACTGTCACTAATGTTTTCTGCCCCATGGTATTTCTCAGCTCTACCCATACAGATTCTACATCATCAGAGCTAATATCCTTTCTTACTATTGTGTTAATCTCCTCTTTAACCAGCAATGTTACCCCACCGCCTTTTCCTTTTTGCCTGTCCTTCCTGAATATTGAATACCCCTGAACGTTGTGTTCCCAGCCTTGGTCACCCTGGAGCCATGTCTCCGTAATCCCAATTATATCAAAACCTGCATTGGCATAGTGCCATCCTCAAGCCCCAGGTAAAACTATGAAAATATTATGGGGATGTGACTACAGGAGACTTAACAAGCACCTCTTGAAATTGGTATCTCTTACAACATCCATTAATATCTGTGTTAAAGCCAGCAACTTAAAAACCCCAAATAAGCTAAAAGTTTGTTCAGCAATGTTCTTTAAAAGATTTTGATCCATTCTTGACTGCTTCTTTTTATGAGCTGTCTTTTTTGAATAATTCACAGTCTTTTATGTCACTACGCACAGCCACTGTTGCAAAACGTATTGAAAGTAAAATGACATATTATGCCTGCAATGTTCTTTGGAGCATCTTCCTTTTGAAATCCCTTTCAGAAAGCAGTCAGTTGCTGCAGCATTTTTGTTGTTTGTTGCTATGGTAATCTTCCTTGATTGGATTAATAAAATCAGTGTGAAACTAAAGAAGGCTACAGATTCCACCCATAGTTCAAACATGAAGCGTATCTAACGAAACTGTTACCTACTTTTATTTTGCAACATTGACAGCTTATTCTAATGTAAAAGGAAAATTTGACAATAAGTAATAATTTTTGCAATTAGTTTACAAGAGTGCATCACCTTTAATTGGATAGGTTCCCTCTTTTGACAGAATATAATGTAATATCTCAGGTCTTCAGTTGTTCTAAATAATATTTTTTATTTGCTGCAAGCTTGATATAATTATAGCCAATAAAATGCATAAAAATATATTCTTACAATTTAAGACCTATAAAGTAAAATTAATAAATGTTATCAGAAGTTAACATCAAAGGGAGTGTTCTGTCAACATTAAAATGTAATGGAAATCTTTGCCTGAAGTGTTATTGTTTTGTTCCTCATCTTTGTTGATTCAGGAGTGAGCATCTGAAAAAAGTCCACTTGGAAATGACCACTAAATGGACTGTAGCTATTTAATGATTCTGCATGATCTTTAAACAATCTTCTTTGAAAAGTGTTTAAGATACAGTTTGGTAACTTCATTCCTATTCCATTCCATGAGCAGAACACTGAGCTACAAGGAGCAATGATCAGAACGAGGGCAAACAATAACAGAATATTACTCAGGATAATATATAAAAGTGTGAGTGGTACCAGGGGGGTGATAACAAGTCAGTAACCTAATTGACAGGCTAAAGTGACAACATGAGAGTAAACCTGGAGCCATTTACAGCCATCATCAGAAGCCTAGGATGGGTCAGAGTAAAAGAGGAACTGTTAAGTGCTCGAAATCAGAAATAAAAATAGAAAATGTTGTAAATACACAACAAGTCAGTTAGAATCTCAAACAGAAAGGTGGGCTGAACTATCTGAAGTTGAAATAACTATAGGCTAATCACCCAACGTATTTGTTATTTTTGTATACTATACTATGTGAAAGTCCCGTGGCATTGCTCATGGATAAAAAAATGGAGCAATAAATAAATCCATGGCATTTACCTTCCCCACTGCTTTTTATATTATAATTAGAAATAGAACAAATATGCATCATAACAGAATATATTGTAGATATGTTAAATATTAGAAATATATAATTCAAAGTATATCTAATTGCAAAAATATATTAAACTATACACAAATATAATTATATCAAATTAGTTAATTGTATAAGATTATACATATATATTTTTATTAGATGTAAAATGTATAATTATATAAATTAAAAGATTTCAAATTAATTAGGAACATATCTAATTACTTAATATAAGAATATCTATTATACTGAAATAAGTGTACATAATTAAATGTAAATATATCTCAGTATGAAATTTAAATGTATAATTGTTATAAGTTTATTTTTAAAGATCATTTCTGAATATATAAATACAAGAACAGGTAAGGATGAGGTTGAGATCCAGGGTGAACTACAAATGCTTTGACAGTAACTCATTTAAGTCACAGCATAGGTTTTATAGAGGCAGAATACATCTGAATAATAATGAACAATAATTTGTTGGAAAAGAAACAGTCCGGTCGGTGAATGTTGCACAATAGCTGACTTACAACATCCCTGTGTATTTCTGCCAACCCTCAGAACGAGACGGAAAAACAATGGGTGGAAGCACTTAGTTTACTTATTATCTACTTACACAGTAATTATTGCATACAGTAATCATTTACTTATTAATGTGCAAAAGCTATGTCTGTGTACGTGTGCATTCTTGTATGCATGTCTCCAGTCAGGGCTCAGCTAGGGGACCCAATTGGGCCGGGACGTATCAGGAGAAGGTTGATGAAGCTTGCCGGGGTACTTCAGATTATAGTAGATGGGGGGGGGGGGGGGAGCGGGGGAACAATTGAAAGAATGGATGCTGCAGGTTAATTAGTGATTTTTCTGGTTTTTGTGTATTTGCTATGTTTTTTGGGGGGGAGGGGGAGATCGAGTTTGGTGGTTGAGAAACTGGCGGCCAGAACATCGAGATGTTTGCTGCAATGTGATTGGGTAGAATGTGTTTTCTATATGATTGGTGGAATTTTTCCTCTCATGTGATTGGTGACGAATTGTTGTTTGGGAGGGGGAAGGCATTTTGCACAATATGATTGGTGAGATGATGAAAGTAGCAAGTAACCAGTTAGAAAGCAGAAACAGTAATCATAAAGAAAGATTGAAATACTCCTGGTACAAACTGCTCGCAACAATACTGCGGGAATAGACGGATAAATTGATCGATTGTATAAAGTGTATGGATTGGTTTTACTGTATTTTAGGGGAGGGCTTATGCTCTTAGGGGCTGTCAGTGCGACGCTAACAGATCATGTCCCACATGCCATTGATTCTGATGATATTCATACTCAATGATTGCAGCAACATTAACCCGAATCGATTAAAAAATAATTTGCAGCTGATTATCAGCATTTTCCGCATACACTACAGCTGCACGGATTGTGGTTACAGTATTGAAATGCATTATGATTCTGCTACTTTTGATTTCACGGGGACGACTGTGGGTTTAAACTTTGTGCATAACTGCAATGTTGTCAATACTTATGGATTGCAGCATCTATCCCTTGTATTGAAAAAGCACGTTTTAGAAGTCCCTGCTGGTTTTTTTTTGCGGTGCCAACACAGCTCCGAATGGAATTGTCAAGCCCTTTGGCTCCGTGTGGCAAATAAGCCTGATTGGTGAGGTTCAAGTGCCAATGATTAACGCTCTGTAATATATTTCCCTTTGTGTGCTATTCCTAGGCAGGCGTCGGTGCGTTTAAAAATACATGGGTTGATGCGTAAAAATAGCGCACGTATAACGCAGTGTCCGTACCCGAACTGATCAACATACATCCCCTATTTGTGTCGGCGTAGAGCAGTTGCAGCTCCAGACAATATAAAAATATATGAGGCGGAGTCTGGCGTGAAGCCGCTAGAATCAGAGTTCGGCAAACCGTGCAACCAACACACCTCAAAGAGGCCGTGTTCCATCGCTTTGTTGACTCTGCCAATATTCGAATGTGGATGCCGACGATGCACTGTCATCAGTATAACTTGAATCTGCCCTCTCTGCGTTTCCTGAAAGTTGCGGTTGAAATATAATGACAATGTAATATAAACAGCAAGGTTTGAGGCTGGGCCCCACCTCCTGTCTCCATGAAATCAAAAGCAATCAACACTGCTGAATAACTTCGACCCAAATCTACCCAAGGTCCATATAGAATAACGATTCTGATAGAATCATAGAATGATGCAGCACAGAAGGAGGTCATTCTGCCCGCAGTGCCTGTGCCCGCTCTTTCCCCACAGCCCTGCAAATCTCCTCCTTCCACTATTTCTCCAATTTCATTTTGAAAGTTATTATTGAAATGCTTTCAGCACCCTTCCAGGTAGTGCGTTCCAGATCACAACTTGTGTGTATTTATGTTTGCTCATGTTGCCTCTGGTTCTTTTGCCAATTACCTTAAATGTGTGCCCTCTGGTTACTGACTCTTCTGCCAGATATTTACTCTATCAAAACTCTTCAGGATTTTGAACGCATGAATTTAAGAAACATTTTTGGTACATGAAAGCACATGACAATAGTTTACTTCAATATTATCGCATAAACTCTATTTTCATCGTTTAAGGGGATCGGAGCAGAATTTTCCAGATCCCCCCACCCCCCCTCTAATTGGCCTGGGTTTTAATCTGAGTTTTTTTCACCTCTCCCAGGAGATTCCATGGATCCGGGTGGGGTGTGGGAAGTGTATGTATTGTGGTGCACAAGGCATCACAACTGTATGGGGCAGGCTGGATGGACCAGTAGGTCTTTTCCTATCGACCAGTTTTCGAGTGTCGATATGAAGGAAGCATTATATTGTATAATAACTGCTTTATTGGTTTTCCATGAGTAATTTCTTCCCCCGGGCGCAATTATGACTCTTTCCCTTGCTTTACTTCCCTTATAGCGTACTGTAAAAATTGCATTGTATGCAGGATTAAATCGTTAACAGACCTTTGAAGTTTATCAATTAGGGCAGCGCAATGAGTTTAGTCATTTTTTACAGCCGCAATCAAGTATTTGGTTAAAGGACGTGAAGGTGTAGCATCCGATTATAAGACGTCGACCACACACACACACAGGACGATTAATGTGGGTGTATCAGGACACGTCAGTTTGCTTTCCTTGGTAACGACATCCAGAAAGACGTGGTCATTAGCAATGACTGGACGGTACAGCAGGTGTTTAAGGGAATCTGGGTGGAGTCCGATTTTTCATTGGAGAGAATGAGAAAGCCAAGTTCAGAATTGAGTTCTATAATCTAGCGAGAGGCAGATATTTGACTTAATGAAACTTTCGGTTATAGACTATAATTTGTGCACCAGACTTTAAATAAAAACTAATTCATTTCGCATCAAACTGTGAAAGAAAATTCATGAAATCAATAGCGAATCTAGTTGGGAAACCTTTTCAACGCATTCTTGGGTAGTTTGCTTATTATGTTCTTTGTAAATTATTCCTGACATTTAATAAAATAAATGACAAACGAGATTACAAGTTCAGACAAAATAAGGGTAAGGTTGTCGGCATCTCCAATGGGAGGTGAAGCTTTTGTTTACAGAATCTCAGGTGAGGTCACTCTGAGGTCAAAGGCAGGTGTGTTTCGCCTCAATTTACTTGAATAAACGGTCAGAGATTTTCCACCAAAAATATATATCTTGGAGCTATTCGTAAGGGCAAAACGTAGGCTCCGTTTTTGCTCGCCCCTTACCGAATAAGCATCACTGCACTACTTGTCATCTCGCCTGTGGTTAAAACACAAACAAGACTGGGGACAACAGACTTCACACACACAGCACACACTAACACTCAAACACACACACGGCACACACCAACACTCAAACAAACACACAGCACACACTAACACGCAAACACACACAAACAGCACACACTAACACGCAAACACACACAAACAGCACACACTAACAATCAAACACACACACAGGACACATTAACACTCAAACACACACAAAGCACACACTAACACTCAAACACACACAAAGCACACACTAACACGCAAACACACACAAACAGCACACACTAACAATCAAACACACACACAGGACACATTAACACTCAAACACACAAACAGCACACACTAACACTCAAACACATAAACAGCACACACTAACAATCAAACACACACACACAGCACACACTAACACTCAGACACACACACATAGCACACACTAACACTCAAACACACACACATAGCACAAACTGACACTCAAACACACACACATAGCAGACACGAACACTCAAACACATACACATAGCACATACTAACACTCAAACACACACAGCAAACACTAACATTCAAACACACACAAACATCACTCACTAACACACAAACACACAGAGAGCACACACTAACACTCAAACACACACACAGCACACACTAACACTCAAACACACACACAGCACAGACTAACACTCAAACACACACAGCACACACTAACACTCAAACACACACAGACAGCACACACTAACAGTCAAACACACACAAAGTGCACATATACACTTAAACACACACACAGCACAAGCTAACACCAAAACAAACACACACATCACATACTAACACTCAAACATACAAACATCACAAACGAACACCCAAACACAAACAGCACACACTAACATTCAAGCACACAAACAGCACACACTAACACTCAAACACACACACACAGCACACACTAACACTCAAACATTCACACACAGCAAACACTAACAATCAAACACACACAAAGTGCACACTTACATTCAAAAACACACACATTGCACAAGCTAACACCGAAAAAAACAAACACAGCACACACTAACATTCAAACACAAACACAGCACACACTAACACACAGACACACACACACAGCACAAACTAACACTCAAACACACACACATCACATACAAGCACTCAAATACACACACGCAGCAAACACAATCACTCAAACACAAACACAGCAAACAGTAACACTCAAACACACACACAGCACACACTAACACTCAAATACACACACAGCACACACTAACACTCAAACACAAATACAGCACACACTAACACACAGACACACATACACAGCAGAAACTGACACTCAAACACACACACACATCACATACTAACAATCAAACACATACACAGAGCAAACACTAACACTCAAACACAAACACAGCAAACACTAACACTCAAACACACACACAGCACACACTAACACTCAAACACACACACACAGCACAAACTAACACTCAAACACACACACAGCACACAGGAACACTCAAACACACACACACACAGCACACACTAACACTCAAACACACACACACACAGCACAAGCTAACACTCAAACACGCACACACACACATCATGCATTAACACTCAAACACACACACATCACATACTAACACTGGCAGCACACACTAACACTCAACCAAACACACAGCACACAATAACACTCAAACACACACAAACATCACACAGCACACACTAACACACACACACACAACACACACGAACACTCAAACACACACACAGCACACAATAACACTCAAACACACACACATGCACATCACGCATCAACACTCAAACACACACACATCACATACTAACACTGGCAGCACACACTAACACTCAACCAAACACACGGCACACAATAACACTCAAACACACACACACAGCAAACACTAACACTCAAACACAAACACAGCAAACACACACTAACAGCCACAGCACAGATTAACACTCAAACACAAACACAGCACACACTAACACTGAAACACACACAGCACACACTAATACTCAAACACACACACAGCACACAATAACATGGAAACACACACACAGCACACACTAACAATCAAATACACACACAGCATACACTAACACTCAAACACACGCACACAGCATACACTAACAGTCAAACACACACAAAGTGCATCCTCACACTTAAACACACACACAGCACAAGCTAACACCAAAACAAACACACACATCACATACTAACACTCAAACATACAAACATCACAAACGAACATTCAAACACAAACAAAGCACACACTAACACACAGACACACACACACAGCACAAAGTAACACTCAAACACACACACATCACATACAAATACTCAAACACACACACAGCGCACAAGAACACTCAAACACACACACATCACATACTACCACTCAAACATACACACACAGCAAACACTAACACTCAAACACAAACACAGCAAATACTAACACTCAAACACACACACAGCACAAACTAACACTCAAACACACACACAGCACAAACTAACACTCAAACACACACACACAGCACAAACTAACACTCAAACACACACTGGCAGCAGACACTAACACTCAAATAAAACACACGGCACACAATAACACTCAAACACACACAAACATCACACACTAACACTCAAACACACACACAGCACACAATAACACTCAAACACACACACACAGCACACATTAACACTCAAACACACACACCTCACATACTAACACTGGCAACACACACTAACACTCAACCAAACAAACGGCACACAATAACACTCAAACACACACACACAGCACACACTTACACTCAAACACATGTCACACACTAACACTCAAACACACACACACAGCACACACTAACACTCAAACACACACACAGCACACAATAACACTCAAACACACACACCCAGCACACACTATCACTCAAACACACACACAGGACACACTAGCACTCAAAAACACACAGACAGAACACACTAACATGCAAACATACACACAGCACACACTAACACTCAAACACACAAACAACACACATTAACACTCAAACAAATACACACAGCAGACACTAACACTCAAAAACACGCACACAGCTCACACTAACACTCATACACACACACAGCACACACTAACACAAACACACACACAGCACACACTAACACGCAAATACACCAACGGCACACACTAACACTCAAACACACACACACAGCACACACAAACAGTCAAACACACACAAAGTGCACACTTACACTTAAACACACACAGAGTACAAGCTAACACCGAAACAAACACACACATCACACACTAACACCCAAGCACAAACACAGCACACACTAACACTTAAACACACACACATCACACACTAACACATAAACACACAAACAACACACACTAACACTCAAACACACACACACAGCTCACACTAACACACAAACACACACAAACAGCACACCCTAACATTCAAACACACACACACAGCAAACATTAACAGTCAAAAAGACACAAAGTGCACACTTACACTCAAACACACACACAGCACAAGCTAACACTGAAATAAACACACACATCACACACTAACATTCAAACACACACACACAGCACACACTAACACACATACAAACACACACACAGCTCACACTAACACAAACACACACACAGCACACACTAACATGCAAATACACAAACAGCACACACTAACACTCAAACACACACAGATCACATACTAACATCCAAACACAAAAACACACAGCACAGACACCACACACTAAGACTCAAACAGACACACACAGCACACACGAACACACAAACACACAGACAGCACACAATATCATTCAAACATACACACAGCACATACTAACACTCAAACACACACAGAGCACACACTAACACCCAAACAAAGAGGCCCACAGCACACACTAACACTCAAACACACACACAGCACACACTAACACACAAACACACACACAGGACACACTGGCACTCAAAAACACACAGACAGAACACACTAACATGCAAACATACACACAGCACACACTAACACTCAAACACACAAACAACACACATTAACACTCAAACAAATACACACAGCAGACACTAACACTCAAAAACACGCACACAGCTCTCACTAACACTCATACACACACACAGCACACACTAACACAAACACACACACAGCACACACTAACACGCAAATACACCAACGGCACACACTAACACTCAAACACACACACACAGCACACACTAACAGTCAAACACACACAAAGTGCACACTTACACTTAAACACACACAGAGTACAAGCTAACACCGAAACAAACACACACATCACACACTAACACCCAAGCACAAACACAGCACACACTAACACTTAAACACACACACATCACACACTAACACACAAACACACAAACAACACACACTAACACTCAAACACACACACACAGCTCACACTAACACACAAACACACACAAACAGCACACCCTAACATTCAAACACACACACACAGCAAACATTAACAGTCAAAAAGACACAAAGTGCACACTTACACTCAAACACACACACAGCACAAGCTAACACTGAAATAAACACACACATCACACACTAACATTCAAACACACAAACACAGCACACACTAACACACCTACAAACACACACACAGCTCACACTAACACAAACACACACACAGCACACACTAACATGCAAATACACAAACAGCACACACTAACACTCAAACACACACAGATCACATACTAACATCCAAACACAAAAACACACAGCACAGACACCACACACTAAGACTCAAACAGACACACACAGCACACACGAACACACAAACACACAGACAGCACACAATATCATTCAAACATACACACAGCACATACTAACACTCAAACACACACAGAGCACACACTAACACCCAAACAAAGAGGCCCACAGCACACACTAACACTCAAACACACACACAGCACACACTAACACACAAACACACACACAGCACACACTTACACTCAAACACATATACAGCACAGACTAACACTCAAACAAACACAGCACACATTAACACCGAAACAAACACACACATCACACAATAACACTCAAACACAAACACAGCACACACTAACACTCAAACACACACACATCACACACTAACACACAAACAAACACACAGCAAACACTAACACTCAAACACACACACAGCACACACTAACACACACAGAGCACACAATAACACTCAAACACACACACACATCACACACTAACACTCAAACACAAACATAAAGCACACAATAACACACAAACTCACACACAAAGCACACACAAACACTCAAACACAGACACAATACACAATAACACACAAACATAAACACAGCACACACTGACACTCAAACACACACAAAGCACAGACTAAGACTAACAAACACACAGCACATACTAACACTCAAACACACACAGAGCAAACATTAACACTCAAACAAACAGTCCCACAGCACAGACTAACACTCAAACATACACAGCACACACTAACACTCATGCACTCACACAGAGCACACACTAACACTCAAACACACACAGCACACACTCACACTCAAACACACACACAGCACCCACTAACACTCAAACACACACACACACATCATACACTAACACTCAAACACACACACTGCACACACTAACACTCAAACACACACAAGGCACACAATAACACACAAACACACACACACATCACACACTAACACTCAAACAAACACACAGCATACACAAACACACACAGAGCACACAATAACACACAAACACACACACACATCACACACTAACACTCAAACACAAACACACAGCATACAATAACACACAAACTCAAGCACACAGCACACATCAACACTCAAACAAAGACACAGCACACACAAAAACACAAACACACACACAGACAGCACATACTAGCACTCAAACACAAACACACAGCACACACTAACACTCAAACACTCACGCAGCACACACTAACACTCCAACACACAAACAGAACATGCTAACACTCAAACACAAACACACCGCACACACTAACAACCAAACACAAACACACACAGCACACACACCGCACACTAACACTCAAACACACACAAACAGCACACATTAACACTCAAACACACCCACACAGCACACACTAACGCTCAAACACACACACACAGCAGACACTAACACTCAAACACACACACAAAGATCACACTAACACACAAACAAACATACATAGCACACCCTAACACTCAAACACACACACACAGCAAACATTAACAGTCAAAAAGACACAAAGTGCAAACTTACACTCAAACACACACACAGCACAAGCTAACACTGAAATAAACACACACATCACATACTAACATTCAAACACACACACACAGCACACACTAACTCACATACAAACACACACACAGCTCACACTAACACAAACACACACACAGCACACACTAACACGCAAATACACAAACAGCACACACTAACACTCAAACACACACAGATCACATACTAACATCCAAACACAAAAACACACAGCACAGACACCACACACTAAGACTCAAAAAGACACACACAGCACACACGAACACACAAACACACAGACAGCACACAATATCATTCAAACATACACACAGCACACACTAACACTCAAAAACACACAAAGCACAGGCTAACACTAAGAAACACACAGCACATACTAACACTCAAACACACACAGAGCACACACTAACACCCAAACAAAGAGGCCCACAGCACACACTAACACTCAAACACACACACAGCACACATGAACACACAAACACACACACAGCACACACTTACACTCAAACACATATACAGCACAGACTAACACTCAAAGAAACACAGCACACACTAATACCGAAACAAACACACACATCACACAATAACACTCAAACACAAACACAGCACACACTAACACTCAAACACACACACATCACACACTAACACACAAACAAACACACAGCAAACACTAACACTCAAACACACACACAGCACACACTAACACACACAGAGCACACAATAACACTCAAACACACACACACATCACACACTAACACTCAAACACAAACATAAAGCACACAATAACACACAAACTCACACACAAAGCACACACAAACACTCAAACACAGACACAATACACAATAACACACAAACATAAACACAGCACACACTGACACTCAAACACACACAAAGCACAGACTAAGACTAACAAACACACAGCACATACTAACACTCAAACACACACAGAGCAAACATTAACACTCAAACAAACAGTCCCACAGCACAGACTAACACTCAAACATACACAGCACACACTAACACTCATGCACTCACACAGAGCACACACTAACACTCAAACACACACAGCACACACTCACACTCAAACACACACACAGCACCCACTAACACTCAAACACACACACACACATCATACACTAACACTCAAACACACACACTGCACACACTAACACTCAAACACACACAAGGCACACAATAACACACAAACACACACACACATCACACACTAACACTCAAACAAACACACAGCATACACAAACACACACAGAGCACACAATAACACACAAACACACACACACATCACACACTAACACTCAAACACAAACACACAGCATACAATAACACACAAACTCAAGCACACAGCACACATCAACACTCAAACAAAGACACAGCACACACAAAAACACAAACACACACACAGACAGCACATACTAGCACTCAAACACAAACACACAGCACACACTAACACTCAAACACTCACGCAGCACACACTAACACTCCAACACACAAACAGAACATGCTAACACTCAAACACAAACACACCGCACACACTAACAACCAAACACAAACACACACAGCACACACACCGCACACTAACACTCAAACACACACAAACAGCACACATTAACACTCAAACACACCCACACAGCACACACTAACGCTCAAACACACACACACAGCAGACACTAACACTCAAACACACACACAAAGATCACACTAGCACACAAACAAACATACATAGCACACCCTAACACTCAAACACACACACACAGCAAACATTAACAGTCAAAAAGACACAAAGTGCAAACTTACACTCAAACACACACACAGCACAAGCTAACACTGAAATAAACACACACATCACACACTAACATTCAAACACACACACACAGCACACACTAACACACATACAAACACACACACAGCTCACACTAACACAAACACACACACAGCACACACTAACACGCAAATACACAAACAGCACACACTAACACTCAAACACACACAGATCACATACTAACATCCAAACACAAAAACACACAGCACAGACACCACACACTAAGACTCAAAAAGACACACACAGCACACACGAACACACAAACACACAGACAGCACACAATATCATTCAAACATACACACAGCACACACTAACACTCAAAAACACACAAAGCACAGGCTAACACTAAGAAACACACAGCACATACTAACACTCAAACACACACAGAGCACACACTAACACCCAAACAAAGAGGCCCACAGCACACACTAACACTCAAACACACACACAGCACACATGAACACACAAACACACACACAGCACACACTTACACTCAAACACATATACAGCACAGACTAACACTCAAACAAACACAGCACACACTAATACCGAAACAAACACACACATCACACAATAACACTCAAACACAAACACAGCACACACTAACACTCAAACACACACACATCACACACTAACACACAAACAAACACACAGCAAACACTAACACTCAAACACACACACAGCACACACTAACACACACAGAGCACACAATAACACTCAAACACACACACACATCACACACTAACACTCAAACACAAACATAAAGCACACAATAACACACAAACTCACACACACAGCACACACAAACACTCAAACACAGACACAATACACAATAACACACAAATATAAACACAGCACACACTGACACTCAAACACACACAAAGCACAGACTAAGACTAACAAACACACAGCACATACTAACACTCAAACACACACAGAGCAAACATTAACACTCAAACAAACAGTTCCACAGCACAGACTAACACTCAAACACACACAGCACACACTAACACTCATGCACTCACACACAGCACACACTAACACTCAAACACACACACACATCATACACTAACACTCAAACACACACACTGCACACACTAACACTCAAACACACACAAGGCACACAATAACACACAAACACACACACACATCACACACTAACACTCAAACAAACACACAGCATACACAAACACACACAGAGCACACAATAACACACAAACACACACACACATCACACACTAACACTCAAACACAAACACACAGCAATCAATAACACACAAACTCAAGCACACAGCACACATCAACACTCAAACAAAGACACAGCACACACAAAAACACAAACACACACACAGACAGCACATACTAGCACTCAAACACACACACACAGCACACACTAACACTCAAACACAAACACAGCACACACTAACACACAGACACAGCACAAACTAACACTCAAACACACACACATCACATACAAATACTCAAACACACACACAGCACACACTAACACTCAAACACACACACATCACATACTAACACTCAAACACACACACACAGCAAACACTAACACTCAAACACAAACACAGCAAATACTAACACTCAAACACACACACAGCACAAACTAACACTCAAACACACACACAGCACAAACTAACACTCAAACACACACACACAGCACAAACTAACACTCAAACACACACTGGCAGCAGACACTAACACTCAAATAAAACACACGGCACACAATAACACTCAAACACACACAAACATCACACACTAACACTCATACACACACACAGCACACACTAACACAAACACACACACAGCACACACTAACACGCAAATACACCAACGGCACACACTAACACTCAAACACACACACACAGCACACACTAACAGTCAAACACACACAAAGTGCACACTGACACTTAAACACACACAGAGTACAAGCTAACACCGAAACAAACACACACATCACACACTAACACCCAAGCACAAACACAGCACACACTAACACTTAAACACACACACATCACACACTAACACACAAACACACAAACAACACACACTAACACTCAAACACACACACACAGCTCACACTAACACACAAACACACACAAACAGCACACCCTAACATTCAAACACACACACACAGCAAACATTAACAGTCAAAAAGACACAAAGTGCACACTTACACTCAAACACACACACAGCACAAGCTAACACTGAAATAAACACACACATCACACACTAACATTCAAACACACACACACAGCACACACTAACACACATACAAACACACACACAGCTCACACTAACACAAACACACACACAGCACACACTAACACGCAAATACACAAACAGCACACACTAACACTCAAACACACACAGATCACATACTAACATCCAAACACAAAAACACACAGCACAGACACCACACACTAAGACTCAAACAGACACACACAGCACACACGAACACACAAACACACAGACAGCACAAACTATCACTCAAACACACACACAGCACAAACTAACACTCAAACACACACACACAGCACAAACTAACACTCAAACACACACTGGCAGCAGGCACTAACACTCAAATAAAACACACGGCACACAATAACACTCAAACACACACAAACATCACACACTAACACTCATACACACACACAGCACACACTAACACAAACACACACACAGCACACACTAACACGCAAATACACCAACGGCACACACTAACACTCAAACACACACACACAGCACACACTAACAGTCAAACACACACAAAGTGCACACTGACACTTAAACACACGCAGAGTACAAGCTAACACCGAAACAAACACACACATCACACACTAACACCCAAGCACAAACACAGCACACACTAACACTTAAACACACATACATCACACACTAACACACAAACACACAAACAACACACACTAACACTCAAACACACACACACAGCTCACACTAACACACAAACACACACAAACAGCACACCCTAACATTCAAACACACACACACAGCAAACATTAACAGTCAAAAAGACACAAAGTGCACACTTACACTCAAACACACACACAGCACAAGCTAACACTGAAATAAACACACACATCGCACACTAACATTCAAACACACACACACAGCACACACTAACACACATACAAACACACACACAGCTCACACTAACACAAACACACACACAGCACACACTAACATGCAAATACACAAACAGCACACACTAACACTCAAACACACACAGATCACATACTAACATCCAAACACAAAAACACACAGCACAGACACCACACACTAAGACTCAAACAGACACACACAGCACACACGAACACACAAACACACAGACAGCACACAATATCATTCAAACATACACACAGCACACACTAACACTCAAAAACACACAAAGCACAGGCTAACACTAACAAACACACAGCACATACTAACACTCAAACACACACAGAGCACACACTAACACCCAAACAAAGAGGCCCACAGCACACACTAACACTCAAACACACACACAGCACACACTAACACACAAACACACACACAGCACACACTTACACTCAAACACATATACAGCACAGACTAACACTCAAACAAACACAGCACACACTAATACCGAAACAAACACACACATCACACAATAACACACAAACATAAACACAGCACACACTGACACTCAAACACACACAAAGCACAGACTAAGACTAACAAACACACAGCACATACTAACACTCAAACACACACAGAGCAAACATTAATACTCAAACAAACAGTCCCACAGCACAGACTAACACTCAAACACACACAGCACACACTAACACTCATGCACTCACACACAGCACACTCTAACACTCAAACACACACAGCACACACTCACACTCAAACACACACACAGCACCCACTAACACTCAAACACACACACACACATCATACACTAACACTCAAACACACACACTGCACACACTAACACTCAAACACACACAAGGCACACAATAACACACAAACACACACACACATCACACACTAACACTCAAACAAACACACAGCATACACAAACACACACAGAGCACACAATAACACACAAACACACACACACATCACACACTAACACTCAAACACAAACACACAGCAATCAATAACACACAAACTCAAGCACACAGCACACATCAACACTCAAACAAAGACACAGCACACACAAAAACACAAACACACACACAGACAGCACATACTAGCACTCAAACACACACACACAGCACACACTAACACTCAAACACAAACACAGCACACACTAACACACAGACACAGCACAAACTAACACTCAAACACACACACATCACATACAAATACTCAAACACACACACAGCACACACTAACACTCAAACACACACACATCACATACTAACACTCAAACACACACACACAGCAAACACTAACACTCAAACACAAACACAGCAAATACTAACACTCAAACACACACACAGCACAAACTAACACTCAAACACACACACAGCACAAACTAACACTCAAACACACACACACAGCACAAACTAACACTCAAACACACACTGGCAGCAGACACTAACACTCAAATAAAACACACGGCACACAATAACACTCAAACACACACAAACATCACACACTAACACTCATACACACACACAGCACACACTAACACAAACACACACACAGCACACACTAACACGCAAATACACCAACGGCACACACTAACACTCAAACACACACACACAGCACACACTAACAGTCAAACACACACAAAGTGCACACTGACACTTAAACACACACAGAGTACAAGCTAACACCGAAACAAACACACACATCACACACTAACACCCAAGCACAAACACAGCACACACTAACACTTAAACACACACACATCACACACTAACACACAAACACACAAACAACACACACTAACACTCAAACACACACACACAGCTCACACTAACACACAAACACACACAAACAGCACACCCTAACATTCAAACACACACACACAGCAAACATTAACAGTCAAAAAGACACAAAGTGCACACTTACACTCAAACACACACACAGCACAAGCTAACACTGAAATAAACACACACATCACACACTAACATTCAAACACACACACACAGCACACACTAACACACATACAAACACACACACAGCTCACACTAACACAAACACACACACAGCACACACTAACACGCAAATACACAAACAGCACACACTAACACTCAAACACACACAGATCACATACTAACATCCAAACACAAAAACACACAGCACAGACACCACACACTAAGACTCAAACAGACACACACAGCACACACGAACACACAAACACACAGACAGCACAAACTATCACTCAAACACACACACAGCACAAACTAACACTCAAACACACACACACAGCACAAACTAACACTCAAACACACACTGGCAGCAGGCACTAACACTCAAATAAAACACACGGCACACAATAACACTCAAACACACACAAACATCACACACTAACACTCATACACACACACAGCACACACTAACACAAACACACACACAGCACACACTAACACGCAAATACACCAACGGCACACACTAACACTCAAACACACACACACAGCACACACTAACAGTCAAACACACACAAAGTGCACACTGACACTTAAACACACGCAGAGTACAAGCTAACACCGAAACAAACACACACATCACACACTAACACCCAAGCACAAACACAGCACACACTAACACTTAAACACACATACATCACACACTAACACACAAACACACAAACAACACACACTAACACTCAAACACACACACACAGCTCACACTAACACACAAACACACACAAACAGCACACCCTAACATTCAAACACACACACACAGCAAACATTAACAGTCAAAAAGACACAAAGTGCACACTTACACTCAAACACACACACAGCACAAGCTAACACTGAAATAAACACACACATCGCACACTAACATTCAAACACACACACACAGCACACACTAACACACATACAAACACACACACAGCTCACACTAACACAAACACACACACAGCACACACTAACATGCAAATACACAAACAGCACACACTAACACTCAAACACACACAGATCACATACTAACATCCAAACACAAAAACACACAGCACAGACACCACACACTAAGACTCAAACAGACACACACAGCACACACGAACACACAAACACACAGACAGCACACAATATCATTCAAACATACACACAGCACACACTAACACTCAAAAACACACAAAGCACAGGCTAACACTAACAAACACACAGCACATACTAACACTCAAACACACACAGAGCACACACTAACACCCAAACAAAGAGGCCCACAGCACACACTAACACTCAAACACACACACAGCACACACTAACACACAAACACACACACAGCACACACTTACACTCAAACACATATACAGCACAGACTAACACTCAAACAAACACAGCACACACTAATACCGAAACAAACACACACATCACACAATAACACACAAACATAAACACAGCACACACTGACACTCAAACACACACAAAGCACAGACTAAGACTAACAAACACACAGCACATACTAACACTCAAACACACACAGAGCAAACATTAATACTCAAACAAACAGTCCCACAGCACAGACTAACACTCAAACACACACAGCACACACTAACACTCATGCACTCACACACAGCACACTCTAACACTCAAACACACACAGCACACACTCACACTCAAACACACACACAGCACCCACTAACACTCAAACACACACACACACATCATACACTAACACTCAAACACACACACTGCACACACTAACACTCAAACACACACAAGGCACACAATAACACACAAACACACACACACATCACACACTAACACTCAAACAAACACACAGCATACACAAACACACACAGAGCACACAATAACACACAAACACACACACACATCACACACTAACACTCAAACACAAACACACAGCATACAATAACACACAAACTCAAGCACACAGCACACATCAACACTCAAACAAAGACACAGCACACACAAAAACACAAACACACACACAGACAGCACATACTAGCACTCAAACACACACACACAGCACACACTAACACTCAAACACAAACACAGCACACACTAACACACAGACACAGCACAAACTAACACTCAAACACACACACATCACATACAAATACTCAAACACACACACAGCACACACTAACACTCAAACACACACACATCACATACTAACACTCAAACACACACACACAGCAAACACTAACACTCAAACACAAACACAGCAAATACTAACACTCAAACACACACACAGCACAAACTATCACTCAAACACACACACAGCACAAACTAACACTCAAACACACACACACAGCACAAACTAACACTCAAGCACACACTGGCAGCAGACACTAACACTCAAATAAAACACACGGCACACAATAACACTCAAACACACACAAACATCACACACTAACACTCATACACACACACAGCACACACTAACACAAACACACACACAGCACACACTAACACGCAAATACACCAACGGCACACACTAACACTCAAACACACACACACAGCACACACTAACAGTCAAACACACACAAAGTGCACACTGACACTTAAACACACACAGAGTACAAGCTAACACCGAAACAAACACACACATCACACACTAACACCCAAGCACAAACACAGCACACACTAACACTTAAACACACACACATCACACACTAACACACAAACACACAAACAACACACACTAACACTCAAACACACACACACAGCTCACACTAACACACAAACACACACAAACAGCACACCCTAACATTCAAACACACACACACAGCAAACATTAACAGTCAAAAAGACACAAAGTGCACACTTACACTCAAACACACACACAGCACAAGCTAACACTGAAATAAACACACACATCACACACTAACATTCAAACACACACACACAGCACACACTAACACACATACAAACACACACACAGCTCACACTAACACAAACACACACACAGCACACACTAACACGCAAATACACAAACAGCACACACTAACACTCAAACACACACAGATCACATACTAACATCCAAACACAAAAACACACAGCACAGACACCACACACTAAGACTCAAACAGACACACACAGCACACACGAACACACAAACACACAGACAGCACACAATATCATTCAAACATACACACAGCACACACTAACACTCAAAAACACACAAAGCACAGGCTAACACTAACAAACACACAGCACATACTAACACTCAAACACACACAGAGCACACACTAACACCCAAACAAAGAGGCCCACAGCACACACTAACACTCAAACACACACACAGCACACACTAACACACAAACACACACACAGCACACACTTACACTCAAACACATATACAGCACAGACTAACACTCAAACAAACACAGCACACACTAATACCGAAACAAACACACACATCACACAATAACACTCAAACACAAACACAGCACACACTAACACTCAAACACACACACATCACACACTAACACACAAACAAACACACAGCAAACACTAACACTCAAACACACACACTAACACACACAGAGCACACAATAACACTCAAACACACACACACATCACACACTAACACTCAAACACAAACATAAAGCACACAATAACACACAAACTCACACACACAGCACACACAAACACTCAAACACAGACACAATACACAATAACACACAAACATAAACACAGCACACACTGACACTCAAACACACACAAAGCACAGACTAAGACTAACAAACACACAGCACATACTAACACTCAAACACACACAGAGCAAACATTAACACTCAAACAAACAGTCCCACAGCACAGACTAACACTCAAACACACACAGCACACACTAACACTCATGCACTCACACACAGCACACACTAACACTCAAACACACACAGCACACACTCACACTCAAACACACACACAGCACCCACTAACACTCAAACACACACACACACATCATACACTAACACTCAAACACACACACTGCACACACTAACACTCAAACACACACAAGGCACACAATAACACACAAACACACACACACATCACACACTAACACTCAAACAAACACACAGCATACACAAACACACACAGAGCACACAATAACACACAAACACACACACACATCACACACTAACACTCAAACACAAACACACAGCATACAACACACAAACTCAAGCACACAGCACACATCAACACTCAAACAAAGACACAGCACACACAAAAACACAAACACACACACACAGCACATACTAACACTCAAACACACACACACAGCACACACTAACACTCAAACACTCACGCAGCACACACTAACACTCCAACACACAAACAGAACATACTAACACTCAAACACAAACACACCGCACACACTAACAACCAAACACAAACACACACAGCACACACACCGCACACTAACACTCAAACACACACAAACAGCACACATTAACACTCAAACACACCCACACAGCACACACTAACGCTCAAACACACACACACAGCAGACACTAACACTCAAACACACACACAAAGATCACACTAACACACAAACAAACATACATAGCACACCCTAACACTCAAACACACACACACAGCAAACATTAACAGTCAAAAAGACACAAAGTGCAAACTTACACTCAAACACACACACAGCACAAGCTAATACCGAAACAAAGACACACATCACACACTAACACTCAAACACAAATACAGGACACACTAACACTCACACACACACACACAGCACACATTAACACTGAAACACACACACAGCACACAATAACACGCAAACACACACACAGCACACACTAACACTCAAACACACACACACAGCACACACTAACACTCAAACACAAACACAGCAAACACACACTAACAGCCACAGCACAGATTAACACTCAAACACAAACACAGCACACACTAACACTGAAACACACACAGCACACACTAATACTCAAACACACACACACAACACACACTAACACTCAAACACACACACACAGCACACACTAACAATGAAACAAACAGACGCAGCACACATTAACACTCAAACACACATACACAGCACACACTTACACTCAACCTAATACACAGCACACAATAACACTCAAACACACACACACATCAGACACTAACACTCAAACACACACACAGCACACAATAACACTCAAACACACACACACATCAGACACTAACACTCAAACACACACACAGCACACAATAACACTCAAACACACACACAACACAGACTAACACACACAGCACACACTAACACTCAAACACACACACACAGCACACACTAACACTCAAACACACACAGCAAACAATCACACTCAAACACACACACAGCACACACTAACACTCATACACACACACACAGCACGCACTTACACTCAAACACAAACACAGCACACAATAACATGGAAACACGCACACAGCATACACTAACACTCAAACACACACACACTGCATACACTAACACTCAAACACATGCACACAGCATACACTAACAGTCAAACACACACAAAGTGCATCCTCACACTTAAACACACACACAGCACAAGCTAACACCGAAAAAAACACACACATCACATACTAACACTCAAACATACAAACATCACAAACGAAAATTCAAACACAAACACAGCACACACTAACACACAGACACACACACACAGCACACACTAACACTCAAACACACACACATCACATACTAACACTCAAACACACACACACAGCAAACACTAACACTCAAACACAAACACAGCAAATACTAACACTCAAACACACACACACAGCACAAACTAACACTCAAACACACACACAGCACAAACTAACACTCAAACACACACACACAGCACAAACTAACACTCAAACACACACTGGCAGCAGACACTAACACTCAAATAAAACACACGGCACACAATAACACTC
The DNA here is from genome assembly GCF_052327205.1 of Somniosus microcephalus. Lineage (NCBI taxonomy): Eukaryota > Metazoa > Chordata > Chondrichthyes > Squaliformes > Somniosidae > Somniosus > Somniosus microcephalus. The sequence continues at coordinate 151,400,401 of NC_140989.1, read as the reverse complement.
AAACACACACAAACATCACACACTAACACTCATACACACACACAGCACACACTAACACAAACACACACACAGCACACACTAACACGCAAATACACCAACGGCACACACTAACACTCAAACACACACACACAGCACACACTAACAGTCAAACACACACAAAGTGCACACTGACACTTAAACACACACAGAGTACAAGCTAACACCGAAACAAACACACACATCACACACTAACACCCAAGCACAAACACAGCACACACTAACACTTAAACACACACACATCACACACTAACACACAAACACACAAACAACACACACTAACACTCAAACACACACACACAGCTCACACTAACACACAAACACACACAAACAGCACACCCTAACATTCAAACACACACACACAGCAAACATTAACAGTCAAAAAGACACAAAGTGCACACTTACACTCAAACACACACACAGCACAAGCTAACACTGAAATAAACACACACATCACACACTAACATTCAAACACACACACACAGCACACATACAAACACACACACAGCTCACACTAACACAAACACACACACAGCACACACTGACACGCAAATACACAAACAGCACACACTAACACTCAAACACACACAGATCACATACTAACATCCAAACACAAAAACACACAGCACAGACACCACACACTAAGACTCAAACAGACACACACAGCACACACGAACACACAAACACACAGACAGCACACAATATCATTCAAACATACACACAGCACACACTAACACTCAAAAACACACAAAGCACAGGCTAACACTAACAAACACACAGCACATACTAACACTCAAACACACACAGAGCACACACTAACACCCAAACAAAGAGGCCCACAGCACACACTAACACTCAAACACACACACAGCACACACTAACACACAAACACACACACAGCACACACTTACACTCAAACACATATAGAGCACAGACTAACACTCAAACAAACACAGCACACACTAATACCGAAACAAACACACACATCACACAATAACACTCAAACACAAACACAGCACACACTAACACTCAAACACACACACATCACACACTAACACACAAACAAACACACAGCAAACACTAACACTCAAACACACACACAGCACACACTAACACACACAGAGCACACAATAACACTCAAACACACACACACATCACACACTAACACTCAAACACAAACATAAAGCACACAATTACACACAAACTCACACACACAGCACACACAAACACTCAAACACAGACACAATACACAATAACATTCAAACATAAACACAGCACACACTGACACTCAAACACACACAAAGCACAGATTAAGACTAACAAACACACAGCACATACTAACACTCAAACACACACAGAGCAAACATTAACACTCAAACAAACAGTCCCACAGCACAGACTAACACTCAAACACACACAGCACACACTAACACTCATGCACTCACACACAGCACACACTAACACTCAAACACACACAGCACACACTCACACTCAAACACACACACAGCACCCACTAACACTCAAACACACACACACACATCATACACTAACACTCAAACACACACACTGCACACACTAACACTCAAACACACACAAGGCACACAATAACACACAAACACACACACACATCACACACTAACACTCAAACAAACACACAGCATACACAAACACACACAGAGCACACAATAACACACAAACACACACACACATCAAACACTAACACTCAAACACAAACACACAGCATACAACACACAAACTCAAGCACACAGCACACATCAACACTCAAACAAAGACACAGCACACACAAAAACACAAACACACACAGACAGCACATACTAACACTCAAACACACACACACAGCACACACTAACACTCAAACACTCACGCAGCACACACTAACACTCCAACACACAAACAGAACATACTAACACTCAAACACAAACACACCGCACACACTAACAACCAAACACAAACACACACAGCACACACACCGCACACTAACACTCAAACACACACAAACAGCACACATTAACACTCAAACACACCCACACAGCACACACTAACGCTCAAACACACACACACAGCAGACACTAACACTCAAACACACACACAAAGATCACACTAACACACAAACAAACATACATAGCACACCCTAACACTCAAACACACACACACAGCAAACATTAACAGTCAAAAAGACACAAAGTGCAAACTTACACTCAAACACACACACAGCACAAGCTAATACCGAAACAAAGACACACATCACACACTAACACTCAAACACAAATACAGGACACACTAACACTCATACACACACACACAGCACACATTAACACTGAAACACACACACAGCACACAATAACACACAAACACACACACAGCACACACTAACACTCAAACACACACACACAGCACACACTAACACTCAAACACAAACACAGCAAACACACACTAACAGCCACAGCACAGATTAACACTCAAACACAAACACAGCACACACTAACACTGAAACACACACAGCACACACTAATACTCAAACACACACACACAACACACACTAACACTCAAACACACACACACAGCGCACACTAACAATGAAACAAACAGACGCAGCACACATTAACACTCAAACACACATACACAGCACACACTTACACTCAACCTAATACACAGCACACAATAACACTCCAACACACACACACATCAGACACTAACACTCAAACACACACACAGCACACAATAACACTCAAACACACACACACATCAGACACTAACACTCAAACACACACACAGCACACAATAACACTCAAACACACACACAACACAGACTAACACACACAGCACACACTAACACTCAAACACACACACACACAGCACACACTAACACTCAAACACACACAGCAAACAATCACACTCAAACACACACACAGCACACACTAACACTCATACACACACACACAGCACACACTAACACTCAAACACATACACAGCACACAATAACATGGAAACACACACACAGCACACACGAACACTCAAACACACACACACTGCATACACTAACACTCAAACACATGCACACAGCATACACTAACAGTCAAACACACACAAAGTGCATCCTCACACTTAAACACACACACAGCACAAGCTAACACCGAAAAAAACACACACATCACATACTAACACTCAAACATACAAACATCACAAACGAACATTCAAACACAAACACAGCACACACTAACACACAGACACACACACACAGCACACACTAACACTCAAACACACACACATCACATACTAACACTCAAACACACACACACAGCAAACACTAACACTCAAACACAAACACAGCAAATACTAACATTCAAACACACACACAGCACAAACTAACACTCAAACACACACACAGCACAAACTAACACACAAACACACACACACAGCACAAACTAACACTCAAACACACACTGGCAGCAGACACTAACACTCAAATAAAACACACGGCACGCAATAACACTCAAACACACACAAACATCACACACTAACACTCATACACACACACAGCACACACTAGCACAAACACACACACAGCACACACTAACACGCAAATACACCAACGGCACACACTAACACTCAAACACACACACACAGCACACACTAACAGTCAAATACACACAAAGTGCACACTTACACTTAAACACACACAGAGTACAAGCTAACACCGAAACAAACACACACATCACACACTAACACCCAAGCACAAACACAGCACACACTAACACTTAAACACACACACATCACACACTAACACACAAACACACAAACAACACACACTAACACTCAAACACACACACACAGCTCACACTAACACACAAACACACACAAACAGCACACCCTAACATTCAAACACACACACACAGCAAACATTAACAGTCAAAAAGACACAAAGTGCACACTTACACTCAAACACACACACAGCACAAGCTAACACTGAAATAAAAACACACATCACATACTAACATTCAAACACACACACACAGCACACACTAACACACATACAAACACACACACAGCACACACTAACACAAACACACACACAGCACACACTAACATGCAAATACACAAACAGCACACACTAACACTCAAACACACACAGATCACATACTAACATCCAAACACAAAAACACACAGCACAGACACCACACACTAAGACTCAAACAGACACACACAGCACACACGAACACACAAACACACAGACAGCACACAATATCATTCAAACATACACACAGCACACACTAACACTCAAAAACACACAAAGCACAGACTAACACTAACAAACACACAGCACATACTAACACTCAAACACACACAGAGCACACACTAACACCCAAACAAAAAGGCCCACAGCACACAATAACACTCAAACACACACACAGCACACACTAACACACAAACACACACACAGCACACACTTACACTCAAACACATATACAGCACAGACTAACACTCAAACAAACACAGCACACACTAACACCGAAACAAACACACACATCACACAATAACACTCAAACACAAACACAGCACACACTAACACTCAAACACACACACATCACACACTAACACACAAACAAACACACAGCAAACACTAACACTCAAACACACACACAGCACCCACTAACACACACAGAGCACACAATAACACTCAAACACACACGCACATCACACACTAACACTCAAACACAAACATAAAGCACACAATAACACACAAACTCACACACACAGCACGCACAAACACTCAAACACAGACACAATACACAATAACACACAAACATAAACACAGCACACACTGACACTCAAACACACACAAAGCACAGACTAAGACTAACAAACACACAGCACATACTAACACTCAAACACACACAGAGCAAACATTAACACTCAAACAAACAGTCCCACAGCACAGACTAACACTCAAACACACACAGCACACACTAACACTCATGCACTCACACACAGCACACACTAACACTCAAACACACACAGCACACACTCACACTCAAACACACACACAGCACCCACTAACACTCAAACACACACACACACATCATACACTAAGAATCAAACACACACACTGCACACACTAACACTCAAACACACACAAGGCACACAATAACACACAAACACACACACACATCACACACTAACACTCAAACAAACACACAGCATACACAAACACACACAGAGCACACAATAACACACAAACACACACACACATCACACACTAACACTCAAACACAAACACACAGCATACAATAACACACAAACTCAAGCACACAGCACACATCAACATTCAAACAAAGACACAGCACACACAAAAACACAAACACACACAGACAGCACATACTAACACTCAAACACACACACACAGCACACACTAACACTCAAACACTCACGCAGCACACACTAACACTCCAACACACAAACAGAACATACTAACACTCAAACACAAACACACCGCACACACTAACAACCAAACACAAACACACACAGCACACACACCGCACACTAACACTCAAACACACACAAACAGCACACATTAACACTCAAACACACCCACACAGCACACATTAACACTCAAACACACACACACAGCACACAATAACACTCAAACACACACACAAAGATCACACTAACACACAAACAAACATACATAGCACACCCTAACACTCAAACACACACACACAGCAAACATTAACAGTCAAAAAGACACAAAGTCCAAACTTACACTCAAACACACACACAGCACAAGCTAATACCGAAGCAAAGACACACATCAGACACTAACACTCAAACACAAATACAGGACACACTAACACTCATACACACACACACAGCACACATTAACACTGAAACACACACACAGCACACAATAACACGCAAACACACACACAGCACACACTAACACTCAAACACACACACACAGCACACACTAACACTCAAACACAAACACAGCAAACACACACTAACAGCCACAGCACAGATTAACACTCAAACACAAACACAGCACACACTAACACTGAAACACACACAGCACACACTAATACTCAAACACACACACACAGCACACACTAACACTCAAACACGCACACACAGCACACACTAACAATGAAACAAACAGACGCAGCACACATTAACACTCAAACACACATACACAGCACACACTTACACTCAACCTAATACACAGCACACAATAACACTCAAACACACACACACATCAGACACTAACACTCAAACACACACACAGCACACAATAACACTCAAACACACACACAACACAGACTAACACACACAGCACACACTAACACTCAAACACACACACAGCACACACTAACACTCAAACACACACAGCAAACAATCACACTCAAACACACACACAGCACACACTAAAACTCATACACACACACACAGCACACACTAACACTCAAACACACACACAGCACACAATAACATGGAAACACACATACAGCACACACTAACACTCAAACACACACACACTGCATACACTAACACTCAAACACATGCACACAGCATACACTAACAGTCAAACACACACAAAGTGCATCCTCACACTTAAACACACACACAGCACAAGCTAACACCGAAAAAAACACACACATCACATACTAACACTCAAACATACAAACATCACAAACGAACATTCAAACACAAACACAGCACACACTAACACACAGACACACACACACAGCACAAACTAACACTCAAACACACACACATCACATACAAATACTCAAACACACACACAGCACACACTAACACTCAAACACACACACAGCACAAACTAACACTCAAACACACACACACAGCACAAACTAACACTCAAACACACACTGGCAGCAGACACTAACACTCAAATAAAACACACGGCACACAATAACACTCAAACACACACAAACATCACACACTAACACTCATACACACACACAGCACACACTAGCACAAACACACACACAGCACACACTAACACACAAATACACCAACGGCACACACTAACACTCAAACACACACACACAGCACACACTAACAGTCAAACACACACAAAGTGCACACTTACACTTAAACACACACAGAGTACAAGCTAACACCGAAACAAACACACACATCACACACTAACACCCAAGCACAAACACAGCACACACTAACACTTAAACACACACACATCACACACTAACACACAAACACACAAACAACACATACTAACACTCAAACACACACACACAGCTCACACTAACACACAAACACACACAAACAGCACACCCTAACATTCAAACACACACACACAGCAAACATTAACAGTCAAAAAGACACAAAGTGCACACTTACACTCAAACACACACACAGCACAAGCTAACAGTGAAATAAACACACACATCACACACTAACATTCAAACACACACACACAGCACACACTAACACACATACAAACACACACACAGCACACACTAACACAAACACACACACAGCACACACTAACATGCAAATACACAAACAGCACACACTAACACTCAAACACACACAGATCACATACTAACATCCAAACACAAAAACACACAGCACAGACACCACACACTAAGACTCAAACAGACACACACAGCACACACGAACACACAAACACACAGACAGCACACAATATCATTCAAACATACACACAGCACACACTAACACTCAAAAACACACAAAGCACAGACTAACACTAACAAACACACAGCACATACTAACACTCAAACACACACAGAGCACACACTAACACCCAAACAAAGAGGCCCACAGCACACACTAACACTCAAACACACACACAGCACACACTAACACACAAACACACACACAGCACGCACTTACACTCAAACACATATACAGCACAGACTAACACTCAAACAAACACAGCACACACTAACACCGAAACAAACACACACATCACACAATAACACTCAAACACAAACACAGCACACACTAACACTCAAACACACACACATCACACACTAACACACAAACAAACACACAGCAAACACTAACACTCAAACACACACACAGCACCCACTAACACACACAGAGCACACAATAACACTCAAACACACACACACATCACACACTAACACTCAAACACAAACATAAAGCACACAATAACACACAAACTCACACACACAGCACACACAAACACTCAAACACAGACACAATACACAATAACACACAAACATAAACACAGCACACACTGACACTCAAACACACACAAAGCACAGACTAAGACTAACAAACACACAGCACATACTAACACTCAAACACACACAGAGCAAACATTAACACTCAAACAAACAGTCCCGCAGCACAGACTAACACTCAAACACACACAGCACACACTAACACTCATGCACTCACACACAGCACACACTAACACTCAAACACACACAGCACACACTCACACTCAAACAGACACACAGCACCCACTAACACTCAAACACACACACACACATCATACACTAACACTCAAACACACACACTGCACACACTAACACTCAAACACAAACACAGCAAACACACACTAACAGCCACAGCACAGATTAACACCCAAACACAAACACAGCACACACTAACACTGAAACACCCACAGCACACACTAATACTCAAACACACACACACAGCACACACTGACACTCAAACACACACACACAGCACACACTAACAATGAAACAAACAGACGCAGCACACATTAACACTCAAACACACATACACAGCACACACTTACACTCAACCTAATACACAGCACACAATAACACTCAAACACACACACACATCAGACACTAACACTCAAACACACACACAGCACACAATAACACTCAAACACACACACAACACAGACTAACACACACAGCACACACTAACACTCAAACACACACACACAGCACACACTAACACACATACAAACACACACACAGCAAACAATCACACTCAAACACACACACAGCACACACTAGCACTCATACACACACACACAGCAAACATTAACAGTCAAAAAGACACAAAGTGCAAACTTACACTCAAACACACACACAGCACAAGCTAATACCGAAACAAAGACACACATCACACACTAACACTCAAACACAAATACAGGACACACTAACACTCATACACACACACACAGCACACATTAACACTGAAACACACACACAGCACGCAATAACACACAAGCACACACACAGCACACACTAACACTCAAACACACACACACAGCACACACTAACACTCAAACACAAACACAGCAAACACACACTAACAGCCACAGCACAGATTAACACTCAAACACAAACACAGCACACACTAACACTGAAACACACACAGCACACACTAATACTCAAACACACACACACAGCACACACTAACACTCAAACACACACACACAGCACACACTAACAATGAAACAAACAGACGCAGCACACATTAACACTCAAACACACATACACAGCACACACTTACACTCAACCTAATAAACAGCACACAATAACACTCAAACACACACACACATCAGACACTAACACTCAAACACACACACAGCACACAATAACACTCAAACACACACACACAGCACACACTAACACACATACAAACACACACACAGCAAACAATCACACTCAAACACACACACAGCACACACTAACACTCATACACACACACACAGCACACACTAACACTCAAACACACACAGATCACATACTAACATCCAAACACAAAAACACACAGCGCAGACACCACACACTAAGACTCAAACAGACACACACAGCACACACGAACACACAAACACACAGACAGCACACAATATCATTCAAACATACACACAGCACACACTAACACTAAAAAACATACAAAGCACAGACTAACACTAACAAACACAAAGCACATACTAACACTCAAACACACACAGGGCACACACTAACACCCAAACAAAGAGGCCCACAGAACACACTAGCACTCAAACACACACACAGCACACACTAACACACAAACACACACACAGCACACACTTACACTCAAACACATATACAGCACAGACTAACACTCAAACAAACACAGCACACACTAACACCGAAACAAACACACACATCACACAATAACACTCAAACACAAACACAGCACACACTAACACTCAAACATAAGAACATAAGAACATAAGAAAGAGGCCCACAGCACACACTAACACTCAAACACACACACAGCACACACTAACACACAAACACACACACAGCACACACTTACACTCAAACACATATACAGCACAGACTAACACTCAAACAAACACATCACACACTAACACACAAACAAACACACAGCAAACACTAACACTCAAACACACACACAGCACACACTAACACACACAGAGCACACAATAACACTCAAACACACACACACATCACACACTAACACTCAAACACAAACATAAAGCACACAATAACACACAAACTCACACACACAGCACACACAAACACTCAAACACAGACACAATACACAATAACACACAAACATAAACACAGCACACACTGACACTCAAACACACACAAAGCACAGACTAAGACTAACAAACACACAGCACATACTAACACTCAAACACACACAGAGCAAACATTAACACTCAAACAAACAGTCCCACAGCACAGACTAACACTCAAACACACACAGCACACACTAACACTCATGCACTCACACACAGCACACACTAACACTCAAACACACACAGCACACACTCACACTCAAACACACACACAGCACCCACTAACACTCAAACACACACACACACATCATACACTAACACTCAAACACACACACTGCACACACTAACACTCAAACACACACAAGGCACACAATAACACTCATACACACACACACACATCATACACTAACACTCAAACAAACACACAGCATACACAAACACACACAGAGCACACAATAACACACAAACACACACACACATCACACACTAACACTCAAACACAAACACACAGCATACAATAACACACAAACTCAAGCACACAGCACACATCAACACTCAAACAAAGACACAGCACACACAAAAACACAAACACACACAGACAGCACATACTAACACTCAAACACACACACACAGCACACACTAACACTCAAACACTCACGCAGCACACACTAACACTCCAACACACAAACAGAACATACTAACACTCAAACACAAACACACCGCACACACTAACAACCAAACACAAACACACACAGCACACACACCGCACACTAACACTCAAACACACACAAACAGCACACATTAACGCTCAAACACAACCACACAGCACACACTAACGCTCAAACACACACACAGCAGACACTAACACTCAAACACACACACAAAGATCACACTAACACACAAACAAACATTCATAGCACACCCTAACACTCAAACACACACACACAGCAAACATTAACAGTCAAAAAGACACAAAGTGCAAACTTACACTCAAACACACACACAGCACAAGCTAATACCGAAACAAAGACACACATCACACACTAACACTCAAACACAAATACAGGACACACTAACACTCATACACACACACACAGCACACATTAACACTGAAACACACACACAGCACACAATAACACGCAAACACACACACAGCACACACTAACACTCAAACACACACACACAGCACACACTAACACTCAAACACAAACACAGCAAACACACACTAACAGCCACAGCACAGATTAACACTCAAACACAAACACAGCACACACTAACACTGAAACACACACAGCACACACTAATACTCAAGCACACACACACAGCACACACTAACACTCAAACACACACACACAGCACACACTAACAATGAAACAAACAGACGCAGCACACATTAACACTCAAACACACATACACAGCACACACTTACACTCAACCTAATACACAGCACACAATAACACTCAAACACACACACACATCAGACACTAACACTCAAACACACACACAGCACACAATAACACTCAAACACACACACAACACAGACTAACACACACAGCACACACTAACACTCAAACACACACACACAGCACACACTAACACTCAAACACACACAGCAAACAATCACACTCAAACACACACACAGCACACACTAACACTCAAACACACACACACTGCACACACTAACACTCAAACACACACACAGCACACAATTACATGGAAACACACATACAGCACACACTAACACTCAAACACACACACACTGCATACACTAACACTCAAACACATGCACACAGCATACACTAACAGTCAAACACACACAAAGTGCATCCTCACACTTAAACACACACACAGCACAAGCTAACACCGAAAAAAACACACACATCACATACTAACACTCAAACATACAAACATCACAAACGAACATTCAAACACAAACACAGCACACACTAACACACAGACACACACACACAGCACAAACTAACACTCAAACACACACACATCACATACAAATACTCAAACACACACACAGCACACACTAACACTCAAACATACACACATCACATACTAACACTCAAACACACACACACAGCAAACACTAACACTCAAACACAAACACAGCAAATACTAACACTCAAACACACACACAGCACAAACTAACACTCAAACACACACACAGCACAAACTAACACTCAAACACACACACACAGCACAAACTAACACTCAAACACACACTGGCAGCAGACACTAACACTCAAATAAAACACACGGCACACAATAACACTCAAACACACACAAACATCACACACTAACACTCATACACACACACAGCACACACTAGCACAAACACACACACAGCACACACTAACACGCAAATACACCAACGGCACACACTAACACTCAAACACACACACACAGCACACACTAACAATCAAACACACACAAAGTGCACACTTACACTTAAACACACACAGAGTACAAGCTAACACCGAAACAAACACACACATCACAAACTAACACCCAAGCACAAACACAGCACACACTAACACTTAAACACACACACATCACACACTAACACACAAACACACAAACAACACACACTAACACTCAATCACACACACACAGCTCACACTAACACACACAAACAGCACACCCTAACATTCAAACACACACACACAGCAAACATTAACAGTCAAAAAGACACAAAGTGCACACTTACACTCAAACACACACACAGCACAAGCTAACAGTGAAATAAACACACACATCACACACTAACATTCAAACACACACACACAGCACACACTAACACACATACAAACACACACACAGCACACACTAACACAAACACACACACAGCACACACGAACATGCAAATACACAAACAGCACACACTAACACTCAAACACACACAGATCACATACTAACATCCAAACACAAAAACACACAGCACAGACACCACACACTAAGACTCAAACAGACACACACAGCACACACGAACACACAAACACACAGACAGCACACAATATCATTCAAACATACACACAGCACACACTAACACTCAAAAACACACAAAGCACAGACTAACACAAACAAACACACAGCACATACTAACACTCAAACACACACAGAGCACACACTAACACCCAAACAAAGAGGCCCACAGCACACACTAACACTCAAACACACACACAGCACACACTAACACACAAACACACACACAGCACACACTTACACTCAAACACATATACAGCACAGACTAACACTCAAACAAACACAGCACACACTAACACCGAAACAAACACACACATCACACAATAACACTCAAACACAAACACAGCACACACTAACACTCAAACACACACACATCACACACTAACACACAAACAAACACACAGCAAACACTAACACTCAAACACACACACAGCACCCACTAACACACACAGAGCACACAATAACACTCAAACACACACACACATCACACACTAACACTCAAACACAAACATAAAGCACACAATAACACACAAACTCACACACACAGCACACACAAACACTCAAACACAGACACAATACACAATAACACACAAACATAAACACAGCACACACTGACACTCAAACACACACAAAGCACAGACTAAGACTAACAAACACACAGCACATACTAACACTCAAACACACACAGAGCAAACATTAACACTCAAACAAACAGTCCCACAGCACAGACTAACACTCAAACACACACAGCACACACTAACACTCATGCACTCACACACAGCACACACTAACACTCAAACACACACAGCACACACTCACACTCAAACAGACACACAGCACCCACTAACACTCAAACACACACACACACATCATACACTAACACTCAAACACACACACTGCACACACTAACACTCAAACACAAACACAGCAAACACACACTAACAGCCACAGCACAGATTAACACACAAACACACACACAGCACACACTTACACTCAAACACATATACAGCACACACTAACACACACAGAGCACACAATAACACTCAAACACACACACACATCACACACTAACACTCAAACACAAACATAAAGCACACAATAACACACAAACTCACACACACAGCACACACAAACACTCAAACACAGACACAATACACAATAACACACAAACATAAACACAGCACACACTGACACTCAAACACACACACAGCACACACTAACACACAAACACACACACAGCACACACTTACACTCAAACACATATACAGCACAGACTAACACTCAAACAAACACAGCACACACTAACACCGAAACAAACACACACATCACACAATAACACTCAAACACAAACACAGCACACACTAACACTCAAACACACACAAGGCACACAATAACACTCATACACACACACACACATCATACACTAACACTCAAACAAACACACAGCATACACAAACACACACAGAGCACACAATAACACACAAACACACACACACATCACACACTAACACTCAAACACAAACACACAGCATACAATAACACACAAACTCAAGCACACAGCACACATCAACACTCAAACAAAGACACAGCACACACAAAAACACAAACACACACAGACAGCACATACTAACACTCAAACACACACACACAGCACACACTAACACTCAAACACTCACGCAGCACACACTAACACTCCAACACACAAACAGAACATACTAACACTCAAACACAAACACACCGCACACACTAACAACCAAACACAAACACACACAGCACACACACCGCACACTAACACTCAAACACACACAAACAGCACACATTAACGCTCAAACACAACCACACAGCACACACTAACGCTCAAACACACACACAGCAGACACTAACACTCAAACACACACACAAAGATCACACTAACACACAAACAAACATTCATAGCACACCCTAACACTCAAACACACACACACAGCAAACATTAACAGTCAAAAAGACACAAAGTGCAAACTTACACTCAAACACACACACAGCACAAGCTAATACCGAAACAAAGACACACATCACACACTAACACTCAAACACAAATACAGGACACACTAACACTCATACACACACACACAGCACACATTAACACTGAAACACACACACAGCACACAATAACACGCAAACACACACACAGCACACACTAACACTCAAACACACACACACAGCACACACTAACACTCAAACACAAACACAGCAAACACACACTAACAGCCACAGCACAGATTAACACTCAAACACACACACAGCACACAATAACACGCAAACACACACACAGCACACACTAACACTCAAACACACACACACAGCACACACTAACACTCAAACACAAACACAGCAAACACACACTAACAGCCACAGCACAGATTAACACTCAAACACAAACACAGCACACACTAACACTGAAACACACACAGCACACACTAATACTCAAGCACACACACACAGCACACACTAACACTCAAACACACACACACAGCACACACTAACAATGAAACAAACAGACGCAGCACACATTAACACTCAAACACACATACACAGCACACACTTACACTCAACCTAATACACAGCACACAATAACACTCAAACACACACACACATCAGACACTAACACTCAAACACACACACAGCACACAATAACACTCAAACACACACACAACACAGACTAACACACACAGCACACACTAACACTCAAACACACACACACAGCACACACTAACACTCAAACACACACAGCAAACAATCACACTCAAACACACACACAGCACACACTAACACTCAAACACACACACACTGCACACACTAACACTCAAACACACACACAGCACACAATTACATGGAAACACACATACAGCACACACTAACACTCAAACACACACACACTGCATACACTAACACTCAAACACATGCACACAGCATACACTAACAGTCAAACACACACAAAGTGCATCCTCACACTTAAACACACACACAGCACAAGCTAACACCGAAAAAAACACACACATCACATACTAACACTCAAACATACAAACATCACAAACGAACATTCAAACACAAACACAGCACACACTAACACACAGACACACACACACAGCACAAACTAACACTCAAACACACACACATCACATACAAATACTCAAACACACACACAGCACACACTAACACTCAAACATACACACATCACATACTAACACTCAAACACACACACACAGCAAACACTAACACTCAAACACAAACACAGCAAATACTAACACTCAAACACACACACAGCACAAACTAACACTCAAACACACACACAGCACAAACTAACACTCAAACACACACACACAGCACAAACTAACACTCAAACACACACTGGCAGCAGACACTAACACTCAAATAAAACACACGGCACACAATAACACTCAAACACACACAAACATCACACACTAACACTCATACACACACACAGCACACACTAGCACAAACACACACACAGCACACACTAACACGCAAATACACCAACGGCACACACTAACACTCAAACACACACACACAGCACACACTAACAATCAAACACACACAAAGTGCACACTTACACTTAAACACACACAGAGTACAAGCTAACACCGAAACAAACACACACATCACAAACTAACACCCAAGCACAAACACAGCACACACTAACACTTAAACACACACACATCACACACTAACACACAAACACACAAACAACACACACTAACACTCAATCACACACACACAGCTCACACTAACACACACAAACAGCACACCCTAACATTCAAACACACACACACAGCAAACATTAACAGTCAAAAAGACACAAAGTGCACACTTACACTCAAACACACACACAGCACAAGCTAACAGTGAAATAAACACACACATCACACACTAACATTCAAACACACACACACAGCACACACTAACACACATACAAACACACACACAGCACACACTAACACAAACACACACACAGCACACACGAACATGCAAATACACAAACAGCACACACTAACACTCAAACACACACAGATCACATACTAACATCCAAACACAAAAACACACAGCACAGACACCACACACTAAGACTCAAACAGACACACACAGCACACACGAACACACAAACACACAGACAGCACACAATATCATTCAAACATACACACAGCACACACTAACACTCAAAAACACACAAAGCACAGACTAACACAAACAAACACACAGCACATACTAACACTCAAACACACACAGAGCACACACTAACACCCAAACAAAGAGGCCCACAGCACACACTAACACTCAAACACACACACAGCACACACTAACACACAAACACACACACAGCACACACTTACACTCAAACACATATACAGCACAGACTAACACTCAAACAAACACAGCACACACTAACACCGAAACAAACACACACATCACACAATAACACTCAAACACAAACACAGCACACACTAACACTCAAACACACACACATCACACACTAACACACAAACAAACACACAGCAAACACTAACACTCAAACACACACACAGCACCCACTAACACACACAGAGCACACAATAACACTCAAACACACACACACATCACACACTAACACTCAAACACAAACATAAAGCACACAATAACACACAAACTCACACACACAGCACACACAAACACTCAAACACAGACACAATACACAATAACACACAAACATAAACACAGCACACACTGACACTCAAACACACACAAAGCACAGACTAAGACTAACAAACACACAGCACATACTAACACTCAAACACACACAGAGCAAACATTAACACTCAAACAAACAGTCCCACAGCACAGACTAACACTCAAACACACACAGCACACACTAACACTCATGCACTCACACACAGCACACACTAACACTCAAACACACACAGCACACACTCACACTCAAACAGACACACAGCACCCACTAACACTCAAACACACACACACACATCATACACTAACACTCAAACACACACACTGCACACACTAACACTCAAACACAAACACAGCAAACACACACTAACAGCCACAGCACAGATTAACACACAAACACACACACAGCACACACTTACACTCAAACACATATACAGCACACACTAACACACACAGAGCACACAATAACACTCAAACACACACACACATCACACACTAACACTCAAACACAAACATAAAGCACACAATAACACACAAACTCACACACACAGCACACACAAACACTCAAACACAGACACAATACACAATAACACACAAACATAAACACAGCACACACTGACACTCAAACACACACACAGCACACACTAACACACAAACACACACACAGCACACACTTACACTCAAACACATATACAGCACAGACTAACACTCAAACAAACACAGCACACACTAACACCGAAACAAACACACACATCACACAATAACACTCAAACACAAACACAGCACACACTAACACTCAAACACACACAAGGCACACAATAACACTCATACACACACACACACATCATACACTAACACTCAAACAAACACACAGCATACACAAACACACACAGAGCACACAATAACACACAAACACACACACACATCACACACTAACACTCAAACACAAACACACAGCATACAATAACACACAAACTCAAGCACACAGCACACATCAACACTCAAACAAAGACACAGCACACACAAAAACACAAACACACACAGACAGCACATACTAACACTCAAACACACACACACAGCACACACTAACACTCAAACACTCACGCAGCACACACTAACACTCCAACACACAAACAGAACATACTAACACTCAAACACAAACACACCGCACACACTAACAACCAAACACAAACACACACAGCACACACACCGCACACTAACACTCAAACACACACAAACAGCACACATTAACGCTCAAACACAACCACACAGCACACACTAACGCTCAAACACACACACAGCAGACACTAACACTCAAACACACACACAAAGATCACACTAACACACAAACAAACATTCATAGCACACCCTAACACTCAAACACACACACACAGCAAACATTAACAGTCAAAAAGACACAAAGTGCAAACTTACACTCAAACACACACACAGCACAAGCTAATACCGAAACAAAGACACACATCACACACTAACACTCAAACACAAATACAGGACACACTAACACTCATACACACACACACAGCACACATTAACACTGAAACACACACACAGCACACAATAACACGCAAACACACACACAGCACACACTAACACTCAAACACACACACACAGCACACACTAACACTCAAACACAAACACAGCAAACACACACTAACAGCCACAGCACAGATTAACACTCAAACACAAACACAGCACACACTAACACTGAAACACACACAGCACACACTAATACTCAAGCACACACACACAGCACACACTAACACTCAAACACACACACACAGCACACACTAACAATGAAACAAACAGACGCAGCACACATTAACACTCAAACACACATACACAGCACACACTTACACTCAACCTAATACACAGCACACAATAACACTCAAACACACACACACATCAGACACTAACACTCAAACACACACACAGCACACAATAACACTCAAACACACACACAACACAGACTAACACACACAGCACACACTAACACTCAAACACACACACACAGCACACACTAACACTCAAACACACACAGCAAACAATCACACTCAAACACACACACAGCACACACTAACACTCAAACACACACACACTGCACACACTAACACTCAAACACACACACAGCACACAATTACATGGAAACACACATACAGCACACACTAACACTCAAACACACACACACTGCATACACTAACACTCAAACACATGCACACAGCATACACTAACAGTCAAACACACACAAAGTGCATCCTCACACTTAAACACACACACAGCACAAGCTAACACCGAAAAAAACACACACATCACATACTAACACTCAAACATACAAACATCACAAACGAACATTCAAACACAAACACAGCACACACTAACACACAGACACACACACACAGCACAAACTAACACTCAAACACACACACATCACATACAAATACTCAAACACACACACAGCACACACTAACACTCAAACATACACACATCACATACTAACACTCAAACACACACACACAGCAAACACTAACACTCAAACACAAACACAGCAAATACTAACACTCAAACACACACACAGCACAAACTAACACTCAAACACACACACAGCACAAACTAACACTCAAACACACACACACAGCACAAACTAACACTCAAACACACACTGGCAGCAGACACTAACACTCAAATAAAACACACGGCACACAATAACACTCAAACACACACAAACATCACACACTAACACTCATACACACACACAGCACACACTAGCACAAACACACACACAGCACACACTAACACGCAAATACACCAACGGCACACACTAACACTCAAACACACACACACAGCACACACTAACAATCAAACACACACAAAGTGCACACTTACACTTAAACACACACAGAGTACAAGCTAACACCGAAACAAACACACACATCACACACTAACACCCAAGCACAAACACAGCACACACTAACACTTAAACACACACACATCACACACTAACACACAAACACACAAACAACACACACTAACACTCAATCACACACACACAGCTCACACTAACACACACAAACAGCACACCCTAACATTCAAACACACACACACAGCAAACATTAACAGTCAAAAAGACACAAAGTGCACACTTACACTCAAACACACACACAGCACAAGCTAACAGTGAAATAAACACACACATCACACACTAACATTCAAACACACACACACAGCACACACTAACACACATACAAACACACACACAGCACACACTAACACAAACACACACACAGCACACACGAACATGCAAATACACAAACAGCACACACTAACACTCAAACACACACAGATCACATACTAACATCCAAACACAAAAACACACAGCACAGACACCACACACTAAGACTCAAACAGACACACACAGCACACACGAACACACAAACACACAGACAGCACACAATATCATTCAAACATACACACAGCACACACTAACACTCAAAAACACACAAAGCACAGACTAACACAAACAAACACACAGCACATACTAACACTCAAACACACACAGAGCACACACTAACACCCAAACAAAGAGGCCCACAGCACACACTAACACTCAAACACACACACAGCACACACTAACACACAAACACACACACAGCACACACTTACACTCAAACACATATACAGCACAGACTAACACTCAAACAAACACAGCACACACTAACACCGAAACAAACACACACATCACACAATAACACTCAAACACAAACACAGCACACACTAACACTCAAACACACACACATCACACACTAACACACAAACAAACACACAGCAAACACTAACACTCAAACACACACACAGCACCCACTAACACACACAGAGCACACAATAACACTCAAACACACACACACATCACACACTAACACTCAAACACAAACATAAAGCACACAATAACACACAAACTCACACACACAGCACACACAAACACTCAAACACAGACACAATACACAATAACACACAAACATAAACACAGCACACACTGACACTCAAACACACACAAAGCACAGACTAAGACTAACAAACACACAGCACATACTAACACTCAAACACACACAGAGCAAACATTAACACTCAAACAAACAGTCCCACAGCACAGACTAACACTCAAACACACACAGCACACACTAACACTCATGCACTCACACACAGCACACACTAACACTCAAACACACACAGCACACACTCACACTCAAACAGACACACAGCACCCACTAACACTCAAACACACACACACACATCATACACTAACACTCAAACACACACACTGCACACACTAACACTCAAACACAAACACAGCAAACACACACTAACAGCCACAGCACAGATTAACACACAAACACACACACAGCACACACTTACACTCAAACACATATACAGCACACACTAACACACACAGAGCACACAATAACACTCAAACACACACACACATCACACACTAACACTCAAACACAAACATAAAGCACACAATAACACACAAACTCACACACACAGCACACACAAACACTCAAACACAGACACAATACACAATAACACACAAACATAAACACAGCACACACTGACACTCAAACACACACACAGCACACACTAACACACAAACACACACACAGCACACACTTACACTCAAACACATATACAGCACAGACTAACACTCAAACAAACACAGCACACACTAACACCGAAACAAACACACACATCACACAATAACACTCAAACACAAACACAGCACACACTAACACTCAAACACAAACATAAAGCACACAATAACACACAAACTCACACACACAGCACACACAAACACTCAAACACAGACACAATACACAATAACACACAAACATAAACACAGCACACACTGACACTCAAACACACACAAAGCACAGACTAAGACTAACAAACACACAGCACATACTAACACTCAAACACACACAGAGCAAACATTAACACTCAAACAAACAGTCCCACAGCACAGACTAACACTCAAACACACACAGCACACATTAACACTCATGCACTCACACACAGCACACACTAACACTCAAACACACACAGCACACACTCACACTCAAACACACACACAGCACCCACTAACACTCAAACACACACACACATCATACACTAACACTCAAACACACACACTGCACACACTAACACTCAAACACACACAAGGCACACAATAACACACAAACACACACACACATCACACACTAACACTCAAACAAACACACAGCATACACAAACACACACAGAGCACACAATAACACACAAACACACACACACATCACACACTAACACTCAAACACAAACACACAGCATACAATAACACACAAACTCAAGCACACAGCACACATCAACATTCAAACAAAGACACAGCACACACAAAAACACAAGCACACACAGACAGCACATACTAACACTCAAACACACACACACAGCACACACTAACACTCAAACACTCACGCAGCACACACTAACACTGCAACACACAAACAGAACATACTAACACTCAAACACAAACACACCGCACACACTAACAACCAAACACAAACACACACAGCACACACACCGCACACTAACACTCAAACACACACAAACAGCACACATTAACACTCAAACACACCCACACAGCACACACTAACGCTCAAACACACACACACAGCAGACACTAACACTCAAACACACACACAAAGATCACACTAACACACAAACAAACATACATAGCACACCCTAACACTCAAACACACACACACAGCAAACATTAACAGTCAAAAAGACACAAAGTGCAAACTTACACTCAAACACACACACAGCACAAGCTAATACCGAAACAAAGACACACATCACACACTAACACTCAAACACAAACAGCACACACTAACACTCAAACACACACAGATCACATACTAACATCCAAACACAAAAACACACAGCACAGACACCACACACTAAGACTCAAACAGACACACACAGCACACACGAACACACAAACACACAGACAGCACACAATATCATTCAAACATACACACAGCACACACTAACACTCAAAAACACACAAAGCACAGACTAACACAAACAAACACACAGCACATACTAACACTCAAACACACACAGAGCACACACTAACACCCAAACAAAGAGGCCCACAGCACACACTAACACTCAAACACACACACAGCACACACTAACACACAAACACACACACAGCACACACTTACACTCAAACACATATACAGCACAGACTAACACTCAAACAAACACAGCACACACTAACACCGAAACAAACACACACATCACACAATAACACTCAAACACAAACACAGCACACACTAACACTCAAACACACACACATCACACACTAACACACAAACAAACACACAGCAAACACTAACACTCAAACACACACACAGCACACACTAACACACACAGAGCACACAATAACACTCAAACACACACACACATCACACACTAACACTCAAACACAAACATAAAGCACACAATAACACACAAACTCACACACACAGCACACACAAACACTCAAACACAGACACAATACACAATAACACACAAACATAAACACAGCACACACTGACACTCAAACACACACAAAGCACAGACTAAGACTAACAAACACACAGCACATACTAACACTCAAACACACACAGAGCAAACATTAACACTCAAACAAACAGTCCCACAGCACAGACTAACACTCAAACACACACAGCACACACTAACACTCATGCACTCACACACAGCACACACTAACACTCAAACACACACAGCACACACTCACACTCAAACAGACACACAGCACCCACTAACACTCAAACACACACACACACATCATACACTAACACTCAAACACACACACTGCACACATTAACACTCAAACACAAACACAGCAAACACACACTAACAGCCACAGCACAGATTAACACTCAAACACAAACACAGCACACACTAACACTGAAACACCCACAGCACACACTAATACTCAAACACACACACACAGCACACACTGACACTCAAACACACACACACAGCACACACTAACACTCAACCTAATACACAGCACACAATAACACTCAAACACACACACACATCAGACACTAACACTCAAACACACACACAGCACACAATAACACTCAAACACACACACAACACAGACTAACACACACAGCACACACTAACACTCAAACACACACACACAGCACACACTAACACACATACAAACACACACACAGCAAACAATCACACTCAAACACACACACAGCACACACTAGCACTCATACACACACACACAGCAAACATTAACAGTCAAAAAGACACAAAGTGCAAACTTACACTCAAACACACACACAGCACAAGCTAATACCGAAACAAAGACACACATCACACACTAACACTCAAACACAAATACAGGACACACTAACACTCATACACACACACACAGCACACATTAACACTGAAACACACACACAGCACGCAATAACACACAAGCACACACACAGCACACACTAACACTCAAACACACACACACAGCACACACTAACACTCAAACACACACACACAGCACACACTAACAATGAAACAAACAGACGCAGCACACATTAACACTCAAACACACATACACAGCACACACTTACACTCAACCTAATAAACAGCACACAATAACACTCAAACACACACACACATCAGACACTAACACTCAAACACACACACAGCACACAATAACACTCAAACACACACACACAGCACACACTAACACACATACAAACACACACACAGCAAACAATCACACTCAAACACACACACAGCACACACTAACACTCATACACACACACACAGCACACACTAACACTCAAACACACACAGATCACATACTAACATCCAAACACAAAAACACACAGTGCAGACACCACACACTAAGACTCAAACAGACACACACAGCACACACGAACACACAAACACACAGACAGCACACAATATCATTCAAACATACACACAGCACACACTAACACTAAAAAACATACAAAGCACAGACTAACACTAACAAACACACAGCACATACTAACACTCAAACACACACAGGGCACACACTAACACCCAAACAAAGAGGCCCACAGCACACACTAACACTCAAACACACACACAGCACACACTAACACACAAACACACACACAGCACACACTTACACTCAAACACATATACAGCACAGACTAACACTCAAACAAACAGAGCACACACTAACACCGAAACAAACACACACATCACACAATAACACTCAAACACAAACACAGCACACACTAACACTCAAACATAAGAACATAAGAACATAAGAAAGAGGCCCACAGCACACACTAACACTCAAACACACACACAGCACACACTAACACACAAACACACACACAGCACACACTTACACTCAAACACATATACAGCACAGACTAACACTCAAACAAACACATCACACACTAACACACAAACAAACACACAGCAAACACTAACACTCAAACACACACACAGCACACACTAACACACACAGAGCACACAATAACACTCAAACACACACACACATCACACACTAACACTCAAACACAAACATAAAGCACACAATAACACACAAACTCACACACACAGCACACACAAACACTCAAACACAGACACAATACACAATAACACACAAACATAAACACAGCACACACTGACACTCAAACACACACAAAGCACAGACTAAGACTAACAAACACACAGCACATACTAACACTCAAACACACACAGAGCAAACATTAACACTCAAACAAACAGTCCCACAGCACAGACTAACACTCAAACACACACAGCACACACTAACACTCATGCACTCACACACAGCACACACTAACACTCAAACACACACAGCACACACTCACACTCAAACACACACACAGCACCCACTAACACTCAAACACACACACACACATCATACACTAACACTCAAACACACACACTGCACACACTAACACTCAAACACACACAAGGCACACAATAACACTCATACACACACACACACATCATACACTAACACTCAAACAAACACACAGCATACACAAACACACACAGAGCACACAATAACACACAAACACACACACACATCACACACTAACACTCAAACACAAACACACAGCATACAATAACACACAAACTCAAGCACACAGCACACATCAACACTCAAACAAAGACACAGCACACACAAAAACACAAACACACACAGACAGCACATACTAACACTCAAACACACACACACAGCACACACTAACACTCAAACACTCACGCAGCACACACTAACACTCCAACACACAAACAGAACATACTAACACTCAAACACAAACACACCGCACACACTAACAACCAAACACAAACACACACAGCACACACACCGCACACTAACACTCAAACACACACAAACAGCACACATTAACGCTCAAACACAACCACACAGCACACACTAACGCTCAAACACACACACACAGCAGACACTAACACTCAAACACACACACAAAGATCACACTAACACACAAACAAACATTCATAGCACACCCTAACACTCAAACACACACACACAGCAAACATTAACAGTCAAAAAGACACAAAGTGCAAACTTACACTCAAACACACACACAGCACAAGCTAATACCGAAACAAAGACACACATCACACACTAACACTCAAACACAAATACAGGACACACTAACACTCATACACACACACACAGCACACATTAACACTGAAACACACACACAGCACACAATAACACGCAAACACACACACTGCACACACTAACACTCAAACACTTACGCAGCACACACTAACACTCCAACACACAAACAGAACATACTAACACTCAAACACACACACAGCACACACTTACACTCAAACACACACACACAGCACACACTAACACGCAAAGACACAAACAGCACACATTGACACTCAAACACACACAGCACACTCTAACACTCAAACACACACAAATCACACACTAACACTCAAACACAAACACACAGAACACACACACAGTACACTAACACTCAAACACAAACACACCGCACACACTAACACTCAAACACACACAGAGCACACACTAACAACCAAACACAAACACACACAGCACATAAACTGCACACTAACACTCAAACACACACAAACAGCACACATTAACACTCAAGCACACACACACAGCACACACTAATGCTCAAACACACACACACAGCACACATTAACACTGAAACACACACACAGCACACAATAATACGCAAACACACACACAGCACACACTAACACTCAAACACACACACACAGCACACACTAACACTCAAACACACACACAGCACAAGCTAACACCGAAACAAACACACACATCGCATAGTAACACTCAAACATGCAAACATCACAAACGAACACCCAAAAACAAACAGCACACACTAACCTTCAAACACACACACACACAACACACAGCAAACACTAACAGTCAAACACACACAAAGTGTACACTTACATTCAAAAACACACACACTGCACAAGCTAACACCGAAACAAACAAACACTGCACACACAAACATTCAAACACAGACACAGCACACACTAACACAGACACATACACTGCACAAACTAATACTCAAACACACACAGATCACATACAAAGACTCAAATACACACATGCAGCAAACAATAACACTCAAACACAAACACAGCAAACAGTAACACTCAAAAATACACACAGCACACACTAACACTCAAACACACACACAGCACACACTAACACTCAAACACACACACACAGCACACACTTACACTCAAACACACCCACAGCACACACTTACACTCAAACACACACACACAGCACAAAATAACACTCAAGCACACACACACTTTAGACACTAACACTCAAACATACACACACAGCACACACTAACACTCAACCAAATACACAGCACACAATAACTCTCAAACCGACACACACATCACACACTAACACTCAAACACACAAACAGCATACACTAACACTCAAACACACACACACACTAACAGTCAAACACACACAAAGTGCACACTTACACTTAAACACACACACAGTACACGCTAACACCGAAACAAACACACACATCACACACTAACACCCAAACACAAACACAGCACACACTAACACCCAAACACACATACACATCACACACTAACACACAAAAACACAAACAACACACACTAACACTCAAACACACACACACAGCTCACACTAACACTCAAACACACACACAGCACACCCTAACACTCAAACACACACACACAGCAAACATTAACAGTCAAAAAGACACAAAGTGCACACTTACACTTAAACATGCACACAGCACAAGCTAACACTGAAACAAACACACACATCACAAACTAACACTCAAACACACATACACAGCACACACTAACACTCATACACACACATACAGCACACACTAACACAAACACACACACAGCACACTCTAACACGCAAATACACAAACAGCACACAGTAACACTGAAACACACACACAGAGCATACACTAACAGTCAAACACACACAAAGTGCACACTTACACTTAAACATGCACACAGCACAAGCTAACACCGAAACAAACACACACGTCACATACTAACACCCAAACAGAAACACAGCACACACTAAAACTCAAACACACACTAACACTCAAACACACACACATCACCCACTAACACCCAAACACACACACACAGCACAAACTAACACTCAAACATACATATCACACACTAACACTCAAACACACACACAGCACACACTAACACTCATACACACACATACAGCACACACTAACACAAACACACACACAGCACACACTAACACTCATACACACACATACAGCACACACTAACACAAACACACAGCACACACTAACACGCAAATACACAAACAGCACACACTAAGACTGAAACACACACACAGAGCATACACTAACAGTCAAACACACACAAAGTGCACACTTACACTTAAACATGCACACAGCACAAGCTAACACCGAAACAAACACACACGTCACATACTAACACCCAAACAGAAACACAGCACACACTAAAACTCAAACACACACTAACACTCAAACACACACACATCACCCACTAACACCCAAACACACACACACAGCACAAACTAACACTCAAACATACACATCACATACTAACACTCAAACACTCACACAGCACACACTAACACTCAAACACAGACACACAGCACACACTAACACTCAAACACACACACAGCACTCACTAACACTCAAACACACACACACAGCACAAACTAACACTCAAACACACACACAGTACACAATAACACTCAAACACACACACACATCACACACAACACTCAAACACACACACACATCACATTCTAACACTCAAACACACAGAAACAGCAAACACTAGCACTCAAACACAAACACAGCAAACACTAACACTCAAACACACACATAGCACACACTAATACTCAAACACACACCCACAGCACAGATTAACACTCAAACACAAACACAGCACACACTAACACTGAACAACACACAGCACACACTAACACTCAAACACACACACACAGCACACACTAACACTCAAACACACACACAGAGCACACACTAACAATCAAACAAACAGACGCAGCACAAACTAACACTCAAACACACACACAGACAGGACACACTAACACTCAAACAAACACACACAGCACACACTAACACTCAACCAAATACACAGCACACAATAACACTCAAACACACACACACATCACACACTAACACTCAAACACACACACAGCACACAATAACACTCAAACACACACACACATCACATTCTAACACTCAAACACACAGAAACAGCAAACACTAGCACTCAAACACAAACACAGCAAACACTAACACTCAAACACACACATAGCACACACTAATACTCAAACACACACCCACAGCACAGATTAACACTCAAACACAAACACAGCACACACTAACACTGAACAACACACAGCACACACTAACACTCAAACACACACACGCAGCACACACTAACACTCAAACACACACACAGAGCACACACTAACAATCAAACAAACAGACGCAGCACACATTAACACTCAAACACACACACAGACAGGACACACTAACACTCAAACAAACATACACAGCACACACTAACACTCAACCAAATACACAGCACACAATAACACTCAAACACACACACACATCACACAATAACACTCAAACACACACACAACAAACACTAAAACTCAAACACACACACATAGCACACAGTAACATTCAAACACACACACAGCGCACACTAACACTCAAACACACACAGACAGCATACACTAACAATGAAACACACAAACAGCACTCATTAACATGCAAACATACACACAGCACACACTAACACTCAAACACACAAACAGCACACATTAACACTGAAACAAATACACACAGCAGACACTAACACTCAAACACACACACGCAGCTCATACGAATACTCATACACACACACAGCACACACTAACACAAACACACACACAGCACACACTAACACGCAAATGTACAAACAGCACACACTAACGCTCAAACACACACAAAGGGCACACTTACACTTAAACACACACACAGTACAAGCTAACACCGAAACAGACACACACATCACACACTAACACCCAAAGACACAAACAACACACGCTAACACTCAAACACACACACACAGCTCACACTAACACTCAAACACACAGACACAGCACACCCTAACACTCAAACACACATACACAGCAAACATTAACAGTCAAAAAGACACAAAGTGTACACCTACACTCAAACATACACACAGAACAAGCTAACACTGAAACAAACACACACATCACACACTAAAACTCAAACACACATACATAGCACACGCTAACACTCATACACACACAGCACACACTAACACAAACACACACACAGCACACACTAACACGCAAATACACAAACAGCACACACTAACACTGAAACACACACACACAGCACACACTAACAGTCAAACACACACAAAGTGCACATTTACACTTAAACATGCACACAGCACAAGCTAACAGCGAAACAAACACACACATCACACACTAACACACAAACACAAACACAGCACACAACACACACTAACAGTCAAACACACAAACAGCACACACTAACATTCAAACACATACACAGCACACACTAACACTCAAACACACACTCACAGCATCAAACTAACACTCAAACAAACACACAGCACACACTAACACTCAAACACACACTAACACTCAAACACACACACATCACACACTAACACACAAACACACAAACTACACACACTAACACTCAAACACACAAACAGCACACACTAACATTCAAACACATACACAGCACACACTAACACTCAAACACACACACACAGCACAAACTAACACTCAAACAAACACACAGCACACACTAACACTCAAACACACACTAACACTCAAACACACACACATCACACACTAACACACAAACACACAAACTACACACACTAACACTCAAACACACAAACAGCACACACTAACATTCAAACACACACACAGCACACACTAACACTCAAATACACACACAGCATACATGAACACTCAAACACACACACAGCACAAACTAACACTCAATAACACACACAGCACTCACTAACACTCAAACACACACACAGCACACAATAACACTCAAACACACACACACATCACACACTAACATTCAAACACACACACACATCACATTCTAACACTCAAACACACAGAAACAGCAAACACTAGCACTCAAACACAAACACAGCAAACACTAACACTCAAACACACACATAGCACACACTAATACCCAAACACACACCCACAGCACAGATTAACACTCAAACACAAACACAGCACACACTAACACTGAACAACACACAGCACACACTAACACTCAAACACACACACAGAGCACACACTAACAATCAAACAAACAGACGCAGCACACATTAACACTCAAGCACACACACAGACAGGACACACTAACACTCAAACAAACACACACAGCACACACTAACACTCGACCAAATACACAGCACACAATAACACTCAAACACACACACACATCACACACTAACACTCAAACACACACACAGCACACAATAACACTCAAACACACACACAACAAACACTAAAACTCAAACACACACACATAGCACACAGTAACATTCAAACACACACACAGCGCACACTAACACTCAAACACACACAGACAGCATACACTAACAATGAAACACACAAACAGCACTCATTAACATGCAAACATACACACAGCACACACTAACACTCAAACACACAAACAGCACACATTAACACTGAAACAAATACACACAGCAGACACTAACACTCAAACACACACACGCAGCTCATACGAATACTCATACACACACACAGCACACACTAACACAAACACACACACAGCACACACTAACACGCAAATGTACAAACAGCACACACTAACGCTCAAACACACACAACGGGCACACTTACACTTAAACACACACACAGTACAAGCTAACACCGAAACAAACACACACATCACACACTAAAACTCAAACACACATACATAGCACACACTAACACTCATACACACACAGCACACACTAACAGTCAAACACACACAAAGTGCACATTTACATTTAAACATGCACACAGCACAAGCTAACAGCGAAACAAACACACACATCACACACTAACACACAAACACAAACACAGCACACAACACACACTAACAGTCAAACACACAAACAGCACACACTAACATTCAAACACATACACAGCACACACTAACACTCAAACACACACACACAGCACAAACTAACACTCAAACAAACACACAGCACACACTAACACTCAAACACACACACATCACACACTAACACACAAACACACAAACTACACACACTAACACTCAAACACACAAACAGCACACACTAACATTCAAACACACACACAGCACACACTAACACTCAAATACACACACAGCATACATGAACCCTCAAACACACACAAAGCACAAACTAACACTCAATAACGCACACAGCACTCACTAACACTCAAACACACACACAGCACACAATAACACTCAAACACACACAAACATCACACACTAACACTCAAACACACGCTCAGCACAGAATAACACTCAAACACACACACAGCACACAATAACACTCAAACACACACACACAACACACGCTAACACTCACACACACACAGCACACATTAACATTCAAACACACACACACAGCACACACTAACACTCAAACACACACACAGCACACACTAAAACCCAAACAGCACACATTAACACGCAAACACGCACACACAACACACACTAACACTCAAACATACACACACAGCTCATACTAACACTCAAACACACACACACAGCACACCCTAACACTCAAACACACAAACACAGCAAACATCAACAGTCAACAAGACACAAAGTGCACACTTACACTCAAACACACACACAGCACAAGCTATCACTGAAACAAACACACACATCACACACTAACACTCAAACACACACACACAGCACACACTAACACTCATACACACACACAGCACACACTAACACAAACACACACACAGCACACACTAACACGCAAATACTCAAAAAGCACACACTAACACTCAAACACACACACACAGCACACACGAACACTCAAACACACACAAAGTGCACACTTACACTTAAACACACACACAGCACAAGCTAACACCGCAACACACACTTCACACACTAACACCCAAACACAAACACAGCACACACGAACATTCAAACACACACACACAGCGCAAACTAACACTCAAACACACACACAGCACACACTAACGCCCAAACACACACACACAGCACAAACTAACACTCAAACATACACATCACATACTAACACACAAACACACACACACACAGCAAACACTAACACTCAAACACAAACACAGCAAACACTAACACTCAAACAAACACACAGCACACACTAACACTCAAAAACACACATAGCACACACTAATACTCAAACACACACCCACAGCACACATTAACACTCAAACACACACACAGCACACACTAACACTCAAACACACACAGCACACACTAACACTCAAACACAGACACACAGGGTGTGAAGGTTGGATCTCAAACAAGCGTGCTGAGCTTGAATAAAGGAGACTATGAAGGCATGAGAGTGGAATTGTTTAGAGTGGACTGGGAAAATAGATTAAAGGGTAAGACGGTACATGATCAGTGGTGAACATTTAAGGAGTTATTTTACAACTTCCAAAAAAAAAATATTCCACTGAGGAAAAAAGGGTGTAAAAGAAAAGATAGCCATCCGTGGCTAAGTAAAGTAATTAAGGATAGTATCCGAATAAAAACAAGGGCATATAAGGTAGCCAAATCGAGTGGGAGGATGGAAGATTGGGAAATCTTTAAAAGACAGCAAAAAATAACTAAAAGATTGATTAAGAAAGGGAAGATAGATTATGAAAGTAAATTAGCAAAAAATATAAAAACAGACAGCAAAATTTTCTATAGTTATATAAAAAGAAAAAGGGTGGCTAAAGTAAATGTTGGTCCCTTAGAGGATGAGACCGGGAAATTAATGGTGGGAAACATGGAGATGGCAAAAACGCTGAACAATTATTTTGTATCAGTCTTTACAGTAGAGGACACTAAGAATATCCCAACACTGGACAAACAGGGGGCTCTAGGGGGGGAGGAACTAAATACAATTAAAATCACTAAGGAAGTGGTACTTGGTAAAATTATGGGACTCAAGGCGGATAAATCCCCTGGACCTGATGGCTTGCATCCTAGGGTCTTGAGGGAAGTGGCGGTAGGGATTGTGGATGCATTGGTAATAATTTTCCAAAACTCCCTGGATTCAGCAAATGTCCCGGCAGATTGGAAAACTGCTAATGTAACACCCTTATTTAAAAAGGGTAGTAGGCAGAAGGCTGGAAACTATAGACCTGTTAGCCTAACATCTGTGGTTGGTAAAATGTTAGAGTCCATTATTAAGGAGACAGTAACGGGACATTTGGATAAACATAATTTAACAGGACAAACTCAGCATGGTTTCATGAAGGGGAAGTCATGTTTGACAAATTTGCTTGAGTTTTTTGAGGAAGTAACATACAGGGGAACCAGTGGACGTAGTGTATTTAGACTTCCAAAAGGCATTTGACATGGTGCCACACAAAAGATTATTGCTCAAGATAAAAAATCACGGGATTGGCGGTAATATTCTGGCGTGGGTGGAGGATTGGCTCTCTAACAGAAAGCAGAGAGTTGGGATAAATGGTTCATTCTCAGATTGGCAACCAGTAACTAGTGGTGTTCCGCAGGGGTCAGTGCTGGGTCCCCAACTCTTTACAATCTATAGTAACGATTTGGAGGAGGGGACCGAGTGTAACATATCAAAGTTTGCAGATGATACAAAGATGGGACGGAAAGTAGTGAGTGAGGAGGACATAAAATACCTGCAAAGGAACATAGACAGGCTAAGTAAGTGGGCAGAGATTTGGCAGATGGAATACAATACTGGAAAGTGTGAGGTTATGCACTTTGGCAGGAAAAATCATAGAGCAAGTTATTATCTTAATGGCAAGAAACTGGAAAGTACTGTAGTACAAAGGGATCTGGGGGTCCTGGTGCACGAAACTCAAAAAGTTAGTATGCAGGTGCAGCAAGTGATCAAGAAGGCCAATGGAATGTTGGCTTTTATTGCTAGGGGGATGGAATATAAAAACAGGGAGGTATTGCTGCAGTTGAACAAGGTATTGGTGAGACCGCACCTGGAATACTGCATACAGTTTTGGTGTCCATACTTAAGAAAAGACATACTTGCTCTCGAGTCAGTACAAAGAAGGTTCACTCGGTTAATCCCGGGGATGAGGGGGTGGTCATATGAGGAGAGGTTGAGTAGATTGGGACTCTACTCATTGGAGTTCAGAAGAATGAGAGGCGATCTTATTGAAACATATAAGATTGTGAAGGGGCTTGATCGGGTGGATGCGGTGAGGATGTTCCCAATGATGGGTGAAACTAGAACTAGGGGGCATAATCTTAGAATAAGGGGCTGCTCTTTCAAAACTGAGATGAGGAGAAACTTCTTCACTCAGAGGGTGGTAGGTTTGTGGAATTTGCTGCCCCAGAAAGCTGTGGAAGCTACATCATTAAATAAATTTAAAACAGAAATAGATAGTTTCCTAGAAGTAAAGGGAATTAAGGGTTACGGGGAGCGGGCAGGAAATTGGACATGAGCCTAGGTTCGGAATGGTCATGGCCCTGTGGGTAGTGGAGTGGGCCCAGGGGCCATGTAGCCTGGTTCTGCTCCTACTGTGTTCTAATTCTGTGTTAGATTTCAGGAGATGGTTTTATTCCTGTTCCTGGCTGGGGTGGAGATCGCCTTTACAGAAGGTAAGTACTGTAGAAAATATAGGGACAAAGTGATCTCCTGGAAGAATTTTGATCGCCTAGATGGGTCGGAAAGGAATTTCCCAGATTTTTTTCTCCCAAATTGGCCATTGGGTCTTTTATCTGGTTTCTCGCCTCTCCCGGGAGATCACATGGGTTCGGGTGGATGGAGAGTGATAGAAGGTTTGAGGTTAGGATCAGATCAGCCATGATCTTATTGAATGGTGGAGCAGGCTCGAGGGGCCGATTGGCCTACTCCAGCTCCTATTTCTTATGTTCTAATGTTCTTACACACTAACACTCAAACACACACACAGCACAAACTAACACTCAAACACACACACAGCACACACTAACACTCAAACACACACACACAGCACACACTAACGCTCAACACACACACAGCACAAACTAACACTCAAACAAACACACACATCACACAGTAGCACTCAAACACAAACACAGCACACACTAACACACAGATACACATACACAGCACAAACTAACACTCAAGCACACACACACATCACATACTAACACTCAAACACAAACACGCAGCAAACACTAACACTCAGACACAAACACAGCAAACACTAACACTCAAACACAAACACAGCACACACTAACACTCAAACACACACACACAGCACAAACTAACACTTAAACACACACATACAGCACACACTAACACTCAAACACACACACACAGCACACACTAACACTCAACGCACACACTAACGTCTGAGTGGTCCTGTTACCACTACAGCTGCCGACCCCCTTCTCGACAGCGAGGGTAAGGCTCTCACCTTTTTCAGCTGTCTCCTTCCACTTGGTCCCCCGCCAGCATGCTTTCTCAGTGTGCAGCCATGTCAGAGCCTTGCCGCAATCTGGCATGCCTTGCCGCCAACCTGACCATTTGCTAAAGCCACTCTTCCACCTCCCTGCTTTCAGATGCTGCATCACCAACTCGGGATCTGCGCCCTGAAGCTGCCAGTACCAGTGCCTCCGGAGGCGAGGATCAGGAGGAAGCCGGAGCATCCGTTCCAAATTCAGGGGAGCGTACACATCTGCAGACTGGGGATAGTAGTTCCCTGGAGGGGATGGGGGGGTGCTCTGCTGATGAGCCAGTTGCCGGAACAAGCGGCATGCAGCAGCGCGGGGGGGGAGGGTGTGTAGGCAAGTTCGGCCACCGGCTCCCCGGAGGGCAAGGCAGGGAGTGATGACTGCTGCACAGAGTGCAGAGGAGGTGCGTAGCCTGGCTGAAATGAGCACCCAGGCCTGGCTCAGGCACACTGAGCTGATGGCTGCAGTGGGGAGGATGCCTCAGTCGATAGAAACACTGGCAAAGAGTGTGTTGGACTTTGTAGCAGCAATGGAGAGGACTGTCCAGGGCTTTGGGGCAGCAATGGAGAGGGCTGTCCAGGGCTTCGAGGCTGCTATGGAGAGGACTGTCCAGGGCTTCGAGGCTGCTATGGAAAGGACTGTTCAGAGCTTCGGACAATCCCTGGAAAGGTCTGTCCAGGGCTTGTCCGAGGCAGTGGAACGGACTGCTCCGGCTTTGTCCGAAGCAATGGAAAGAACTGTCCAGGGCTTCTCCAAAGCACTGGCACCTGCCACACAGGTCCTCACTGCTGCCACACAGTCACTTGCTGGCCTCGTCCACACCCAGATTGAGACAACGCGGACTCTCACTGCAGCCACCCTATCTGCATCAGCTAGGATCACCCCGGGCCCTTCCAGTACCATACACGGCCAGGAATCAGTGGAGCAGGCGATTGTGGCGGTTGAGCCGAACCGGTCCCCTCAGAGAGCCAGTGTGTCGTCCGACCATGGTGCAGGTGCCCTCTCTCGGCAGGTGACCATTGCACATGCCACT
This sequence comes from Somniosus microcephalus, assembly GCF_052327205.1. Lineage (NCBI taxonomy): Eukaryota > Metazoa > Chordata > Chondrichthyes > Squaliformes > Somniosidae > Somniosus > Somniosus microcephalus. The sequence continues at coordinate 151,360,617 of NC_140989.1, read as the reverse complement.
GCTGGTACGTCTGCAGTGCAGCTGCCACCACCTGCAGGGCACACTGCTTCCAGCCATGCTCAGATCAAGCAGCCTGCGTCCGCACCCTCCAAGACCAGAGGTCGGCCAGGCCATCCCTCAGGGGCTTCTGTGCTTCCACACAGTCAGCAGGCGTCCCGCAGCCTTGACCCCGACACTGGGGTTCAATTACGTAGGAGCAGCAGGGAGGGAAGGGGCCGACCGTGAAAGAGAAGTCGCTCTCCATCAAGGGGTCAGCAGTAGAGGGAGGTGCAGAGACGTTTGTTTGGCCAAATTCAAGGACTCCCTCACCTGTTGTGATTGTTGGAAATGGTTTGTTTAGTTTTGCGGCTATGCCGAAGAGTTAACTGTTATTTTGTTAGTTATGGTTTCTGTTGACATGACGTTGTTATGCTGGAAGGAAGGACTTTTGTGACAATAAAGAAAAGTTTTAATTTGCAATGGTACACGTAACTATTTACAGTCATGCTGGCCTTCAGAGCCTTTCAAAGATCCGAAGTGCGCAGGGCGAATGACACCTATCATTCCGCCAGAGGGGCCTGGAACCGAGTCCTGATGAGCCTCTGATGGATGGCCCTTCCACTTTCAGGAGTCCTCCCATCTTCCTCCTCCTCCTCCTCCTCCTCATCCGCATGCTCCTCCTCCTCCTCCTCGTCCGCATGCTCCTCCTCCTCCTCCTCGTCCGCCTGCTCGTCCTCCTCCTCCTCCTCCTCGTCCGCCTGCTCTGCTGGACCTTGAGGGACAGCTGGCATTGGCTGGGTGCGTCGAATCGCCAAGTTGTGGAGCATGCAGCAGACGACGACAATATGACCCACTTGCTCCGGCGAGTACTGCAGGGCTCCCCCCGAATGGTCCAGACAGCGGAAACGCTGTTTGAGCACACCAATAGTGTGCTCTACAATGTTCCTGGTCGCCTGATGGCTGCTGTTGTACAGCTCTTCTGCTGGGGTGGCGGCCAAACGGAGTGGTGTCATGAGCCATGGGCAGAGAGGATAGCCCTTTTCCCCAAGAAGCCAGCCTCGTGGGCGAGCCGGCCCCTCAAAAAGGTCACAAACTGAGGTCCGCCGCAGGATGAAGGCATCATGGCTGCTCCCTGGGAATTGGGCATTGACTGCCATGATCATTTGGCGGTGGTCACAGACCAGCTGCACATTGAGGGAGTGGAGCCCCTTGCGGTTGCGGAAGTCCTCAGGATTGAGTAATGGTGCCCGCAAAGCCACGTGTGTGCAATCAATCGCCCCCTGCACCATGGGGAAGTCCGCAATAGCAGCGAAGCCCTGCGCGCGCTCCGCCTGCTTCTCCAGGCTCAGAGGGAAAGTGATGAATTGATGCCTTCGTCTATAAAGGGCAGCTGTAACTTGCCGGATGCAACAATGGACTGCAAACTGAGAGATATTCGCAATGTCCCCAGTGGCTGACTGAAAGGATCCGGTGGCATAGAAATTGAGGGCAACAGTCACTTTAACGGACACCGACAGAGAGGTCCTGCACCGTAGATGCGGCTGCAGATCCTGAGCAAGCAGGTGGCACAGCTCAGTTACAACCTCCTTCCCGAATCGGAGCCTTCGCACACACTGCTCCTCCGACATTGCAAGGTATGAGACCTGCTGCCTGAATAACCTCGCAGCGTACCCTCAGATTGGCCGACCGCCATTGCCCCTCCTCCTTCTGGCCAATCCCGGCCCTCTCTCCCGCCGTCTCTCTGCCCCTTCACAGTGTTCGGCCATGAGGATGTTGCCATCCAAAGCAGCTCCCATTCCGATGCCAGTCGGTCAAAACGCTGTTAGGTGTAGCGTTCCAACTGCTCCGGACAGGTTTGAAGGTCCCAAGTATTCTAAGGCTAAATTCCAAACAATCTGCTCCACAGTAGCTCACCAACTCTCTCCAGCAACGATCACAATGAACAGGCCAAGTGGCTGCAGCTTTTATACTAGAGCTGTCCCCTTTAAATAGTGCCCCATGACTACGAGAAGGGCCTGGTAATGTTCCATCGAACTGTCACTAACAGCGCTAGGCGCAAAGGTTCCGGGCGCCACCCAATATCTGGTCCGGGGCACCAAAAAGGCGTTGCTCACTGAAATGACGTCATGATCTGCCTGCGCCCGCGGGTGCGTGCAAAGAGTTAGTGCCGGCGCTAAAAGGATACTCAATATGGGAGGTGGCGCTATATTCACTGCGTCCGCCTGAACATTGGGTAACGCCCCAATTCTTGGGCTCTTTAGGCGCTAATCGCTGGCACTACCAACCGAATTTCTAGGCCACTGTGTTTTGCCTGCAGCCTGCAAGAGCTATGTCTCTCTGCTACACCATGTAATAAACAGTTGGGTTTTGTTCCTTAAGATCTCGCTTATCTCAGTTTCGGACCTTACCACTCGGATATCACATATTGGCGACGAGGATCAACTGATCACATCGTGACGGAGAAAAAAAATAAAAGAGCGCTGAATAACCGATCATGGCTGCTATGGTAGGAAAGATCTCTGCTTTTGATGTTCAGACTCAGACCTGGGATGAGTACTGCGAGGTGCTGATGCATTTCTTTGAAGCAAATGAGATAGATGATGTCGGAAAAAGGAGAGCTATTTTGCTCACTCCCGTGGGAAGTCAGACATATAGTTTAATGAGAAACTTATGCAGTCCTGAAAAGCCTGGAGACATTACAATTGCTAACTTAGTGGCCTTGCTGAAGGACCATTTCAATCCCAGACCGAGTGAGATTGTACAGCGTTTCAAATTTAATTCACAGAACAGAAAACTGGGAGAGACTGTTTTGGATTATGTAGCGGTGTTGAGGAAATTGGCACATGATTGCAATTACGGGATCAACCTGAAAGACATGCTGAGAGATAGGCTTGTTTGCGGGATAATGGATGATTGAATGCAGAGGAGATTATTGTCCGAGACTGGGCTTACGTATGAAAAAGTGTTGGAACTGGCTCAAGCCATAGAGACAGCGAACCGAGATGTAAAAGAAATACAAGGTTCAGACTGGGCTACTACAAAGCAAGTTGGAAGTCAGGTTGTGCACAAGTTAAATATGCGTCGGAAACCACCACGTGAGCATGTAAAGGCATGTTATAGATGCAATGGCGATCACCTGGCGAGGGAATGCAGGTTTCTGGAGGAAAAGTGCCACAAGTGTGGGAAAAAAGGACATATAAAACATGCATTCAGGGCAAAAGCAACCGTGGAGGAATACAAACCAAAAGGGGGAGGAAAGCAAAACCTAGGAAGAGAAGTGAAAAAACAGGGAGAACTTCACATCAGCAGAAAAGCTGAGAAAGAAGACAATATGTTCATAATGCATAGTATGGTAGAGAACATTCCAAAAGTGGATCCTATCACTTTGCAACTGGCAATAAATGACTCTAAGGTCAACTTTGAAGTCGATACAGGATGCGGCGTAACCATAATGAACAGGGAGGAGTACTCAAAATTGTGGAACCGTGCAAAAGTTCCAGAGTTAAAGTCTTGCTCTATACAGCTTAAAACATATACCGGTGAATGAGTGGCGACATTGGGTACAGCTACTGTAACTGTGCAACACAGGGACACTGTGGAACAGCTACCTGTAGTTGTAGTATCGGGTTCTGGACCAAACTTGTTAGGTCGGGGCTGGATACAAGAACTTAAATTGGATTGGGGAGCAATAACTCAACTAGAGGGAGGCAAACAATTGTCTTTGCAAGAAGTGTTGATTGAACATGAGAACGTGTTCAAGGAAGAATTTGGCACATTTAATGGACCCCAGCTAAGATTTATGTAGACAAGGAGGCACTGCCAAGGTTTTTTAAATAACGAACTGTGCCTTATGCCATGTAACCGAAGGTAGAGGCTGAGCTTGACCGTCTTTTGAGAGAGAACATCCTGGAACCTGTGAAATGTTCAGAATGGGCAGCTCCCATTGTACCTGTTTTAAAACCGGACAATTCGGTAAGACTCTGTGGAGATTATAAATTGACAGTAAATAGGGTGTCTAAACTAGAACAGTATCCTATTCCCAAAACAGAGGATCGCTTTGCAAACCTGGCTGGAGGGAAGAAATTCACGAAGCTGGATATGAGTTATGCATACTTGCAGATTACACTAGATGAGGAATCCAAGAAGTATATGTAACTATAAATACACACAAGTGTTTGTTTACCTATAACCGCTTATCCTTCGGTGTCTCATCTAGTCCAGCTATTTTCCAGAGGACTATCGAGGGTGTACTGCAAGGGATCCTACATGTTTCAATCTATCTGGATGACATTCTGGTGACGGGCAGAACCGACCAGGAGCATCTGAGCACTCTGAGAGAAGTACTACAAAGATTGGATAAGGCTGGGTTATGGCTCAAGAGGAGTAAGTGCACTTTCCTGGGGAATGAGGCCGTGTTCCTGGGACACAGAGTGGACGCCACTGGGCTCCATCCAATCAAGGAGAAGGTACAAGCACTGCAGGAGGCCCCAGCTCCTACCAATGTGACTGAGTTAAAAGCTTACCTGGGACTGCTAAACTATTATAAAAGATTTTTATCAAACTTGGCAATAGTGTTAGCACCTCTTCACAAACTTATGCGCAAGGAGACACAGTGGCAGTGGGAAGAGGAACAGAGGGTTTCATTTGAACAGTCCAAGAAACTGATGCTGTCCTCGGATGTGCTGGTTCACTACAATGCAGAGAAAGACATCATTCTCTCTTGTGATGCTTCACCTTATGGGGAGGGGGCAGTTCTTTCACACTGCATGGAAGATGGAACAGAAAGACCGATAGGATTTATGTCTCGAACTCTGACACCAGCGGAAAAAAACTATTCCCAGTTAGATAAAGAGGGGTTAGCAGTAATGTTTGGGTTACAGAGGTTTCACAAGTACATATATGGCAGGAAATTCACCATATGCACTGATCATAAACCTCTTCTATCTCTTTTTAATGAAATGAAAGCAGTACCACAGATGGTGTCACCCCCGATCCAGAGGTGGGCAGTGACGTTGAGGGCATATGAGTATGTAATTGTTTACAAGGCGGGCAAGTACCATGGGAACGCAGATGCCTTGAGCCATCTTCCACTGCCAGGTACACCTATCCGTGCAGCTCCAGAGGACAGAGTTTTGATGTTGGAGGACACGGACACGGCAATTGTGACCGCAGAACAAGTACGGACATGGACAGGTAAAGACCCAATACTGTCTAGAGTCCGAGAATATGTGATGAGGGGTTGGCCACAGCATCCGGAAGGGACTGATTTCACGCCTTACAGTATCAGGAAGACAGAGTTGAGTGTGCAGGATGGTTGCGTGTTGTGGGGAGTATGAGTGATTATTCCACAGCCAGCACGACAGTCTATCCTAGGGCAACTACATCAGTGTCATCCTGGAGTTTCGCATATGAAAGCCTTGGCAAGGAGTTTCTTGTGGTGGCCAAAGCTAGATGAGGAGATAGAAAATCTAGTCAAGACATACAGCACTTGTCAAGTACACAGGAAGGCACCAGCAGCGGCTCCTCTCCACCCCTGGGAGTGGCCGGATAAACCATGGAGAAGATTACATGTAGATTATGCGGGTCCATTCATGGGAAAGATGTTCCTCATAATCATTGATGCACATTCCAAATGGATGGACGTGTATCCTGTAAATTCTGCTTCATCGACTGTTACTATAGACTGCCTGCGTAGGAGTTTTAGTAATCAAGGGCTACCGGAGATCGTAGTAAGTGACAATGCCACGTGTTTTGTGAGTACAGAAACAAAAGAATTCATGAGAAACAATGGCATAGTGCACGTTGTAATGTATATACCTTTAAGGGGGGAACTACTTTTTACAGCTCATGTATACTGTAATACCGGCAGTGACCACACCTGTATATAGCACTGAGTAGTAATCTGTACAGTCAGTTCCACTGTGAGCCACGTTGAGTAAACACCTGTTGTACCGTTTCTCCTGCAGTCTGTGTCTTATTATACCCAGACACAACATTGGCGACAAGGCAAGTTCGAACCTACCTGCAAATGTGTATCACCTCCCGGGGATTCGTTCCTGGAGATCAGTGGATTGGAGGTCAAGGCCAGAGACTCAGGCATCGACCATGGGCAACCATCCAGTCATCCAGCAGAGACTCGAGAATTGTGGGGGAGGCTGTCGAGAGCCAGTCTTGGCTTTCAAGTCGAGGTGGTCCAGCGAAACGGGCTGGCAACAGGTAGTGCGCAGACCCTTCCTGGACAGCGGCGGGCTAGAGCCCGGCCGAGCGGCACAGCAAAGGGCCGAGCAGTGTCGATGGGGGAGAGAGAGAGAGAGGGCAGAGCGCACGGGGCGCAGCTGGTGTTCAGGGGCCGTGCAACGTCGAAGAGAGGGAGAGAGAGACGCACAGAAACCCGCGAGGCGCCACCATTGCCACGAGGACCGCCGAGAGCGGTGTTGGCAGCAGCGCAGGAGAAGCGCACGAAACCTACAGGGCGCCGCCATTGCCACGAGGACCGCCGGGAGCAGCGTTGGCAGCAGCGGGGGAGGAAGGAAAGTGCGGGAGACGCCATTTTAAGCCATTGGGAGATGCCATTTTAAACCACACCCAAAATGCCGAAGAGTGGCAGTATCACCGCATTTGACAATGAAGTCGAAGATTGGACTACATATGTCGAACGAATAGAGGTGTACTGCATGGCAAATGAGGTGTCAGATGACAAGCAAGCGTCGGTATTGTTAAATTTAATGGGTGCAAAGACGTATGGTTTATTACGAAATCTAGTAACCCCAACGAAGCCAATGGAAAAGAGTTTTGAAGACATAGTAACGATACTACAGGGACATTTAAACCCCACACCGCTGCTGATAGCAGAAAGATTCCAGTTTCACAAACGGAACCAGCATAAGGATGAAAGCAATGCTGATTATTTAACAGGACTGCGCAAACTATCGAAACACTGCCAGTTTGGAGCGGGACTGGCAGATACCTTAAGGGACAAGTTTGTGGATGGGCTTCAAAGTGAAGGAACCCAGAAAGGGCTTTTATCTGAAAAGGACCTTACGCTGGAAAAGGCTTTCAGCATTGCAGTACCATATGAAGCAGCAGCACGGGGCGCTGCAGAGGTACAACTGAGACCGCAAGAATATGGCACAAACGAAATGTCATATGGAACAGAGAAATGCTATCGCTGCGGCAGAACAACACACGACCAGAATGATTGCTGGTTCAAAGACAAAGTGTGCAGACAGTGTGGAAAAGTAGGACACATAGCATGAGTCTGCAGGTCGGGAAAGTAAACCAGCAATAAGAAACCTACCAAAGGAAAGTACAAGAAGGTACATAAGATGACAGAGAATAGTTCAGACGAACAAAAGAGTGATAACGTCTCCGAAAGCAGGGAACTGAGTTGTCTGAAACTACATAATGTGATCACAACGGAGGATCACCGAACCATTTGGGTCACTCTCAAGATAGCAGGAGTCCAGGTAAAGTTGGAATTGGACACAGGATCAGCCCTAACAGTCATAAACCGACGGGACTATGAGCGGCTATTCTCACACATGCCCTTGAGAGGCACAAAAATTATTTTGAAGACGTACACGGTGCAAAAAGTCTACCCCAAAGGAAAAATAAGGGTGACCGTTATATATAACGGTAAGGAAACACCAAAGCTAGACCTGTATGTATTGCAAGATGGAGGACCACCATTACTGGGACGTGAATGGATCCGGAAAATAAAACTGGATTGGCATTCCATACAGGCACTGGTTGGCTGACAAAAAGGATGACGCCGTCACACCTGGACGACTGTCAAAGATCCTAACTGACGCGAAAGAAGTGTTCCAGCAAGGACTCGGAACACTAAAAGGCATGACAGCGATGATTAAAATTGAAGAAAACGCTAGTCCAAAATTTTTTAATGCCAGACCAGTACCTTATGCGATCCGCCCAGCCGTCGAAGCAGAGCTGGAGAGTCTGGAACGTTCAGGTGTACTGTCCAAGGTAGACTGGAGCGAGTGGGCTACACCCATCGTCCCTGTGATGAAAAAGTCATTGAGCAGCACGCCTGGGGAACCAAACATAGAAACATAGAAGATAGGAGCAGGAGTAGGCCATTCGGCCCTTCAAGCATGCTCCGCCATTCAATGAGATCATGGCTGATCATCCAAATTCAGGACCCGGTCCCTGCCTTCTCCCCATATCCCTTGATCCCTTTAGCCTTAAGAAATATATCCAACTCTTTCTTGAATATACTTAATGAACTGGCCTCCACCGCCCTCTGTGGCAGAGAATTCCACAGGTTCACCACTCTCTAGGTGAAGGAATTCCTCCTCATTTCAGTCCTAAATGGCTTACCCCTTATCCTTAGACTATGACCCCTGGTTCTGGACTCCCCGGCCATCAGAAACATCCTTCCTGCATCTAGTCTGTCCAGGCCTGACAGATATTTATAGGTTTCGATGAGATCCCCTCTCAATCTTCTAAACTCCAGTGAGTATAAGCCCAATCGACACAATCTCTCCGCATACGTCATTCCTGCCATCCCAGGTATCAGCCTGGTGAATCTTCTCTGCACTCCTTCCATGGCAAGAACGTCCTTCCTCAGGTAAGGTGACCAAAACTGCACACAATACTCAAGGTGTGGTCTCACCAATGCCCTGTACAACTGCAGCAGGACATCCTTGTTCTTGTACTCGAACCCTCTTGCTACGAAGGCCAACATACCATTTGCCTTCTTAACCGCCTGCTGCACCTGCATGCTTACCTTCAGCGACTGGTGTACAAGAACACCCAGGTCTCTTTGCACTTCCCCTTCTGCCAATCTATTGCCATTCAAATAATAATCTGCCTTCCTGTTTTTGCCACCAAAGTGGATTACCTCACATTTATCCACATTATAGTGCATTTGCCATGTTTCTGCCCAATCACCCAACCTGTCCAAATCGTGCTGGAGTTTCACGACATCCTCCTCACAGCATACCCTCCCACCCAGCTTTGTGTCGTCTGCAAATTTGGAGATATTACATCCAATTCCCTCGTCCAGATCATTAATATACATTGTGAACAGCTGGGGTCCTAGTACCGATCCTTGCGGTACCCCACTAGTCACTGCCTGCCACTCAGAAAACAACCCGTTTATTCCAACTCTTTGCTTTCTATCCGCCAACCAGTTCTCTATCCAAGTCAATACGTTGCCCCCAATCCCATGTGCCTTAATTTTGCACGCTAATCTCTTATGCGGGACCTTATCGAAAGCCTTCTGAAAGTCCAAATACACCACATCCACTGGTTCTCCCTTATCTATTTTACCAGTTACATTCTCAAAAAATTCCAGTAGATTAGTCAAGCATGATTTACCTTTTGTAAATCCATGTTGACTTTGTCCGATCCAGTCACTGCTTTCCAAGTGCTCTGCTATTACATCTTTTATAATGGACTCTTGCATTATCCCCACTACCGATGTCAAGCTTACCGGTCTATCATTCCCCGCCTTTTCTCTACCACCTTTTTTGAATAGTGGGGTAACATTAGCTACCCGCCAATCCAAGGGTACCGTTCCAGAGTTTTTCGAGTTCTGGAAGATGACCAGCAATGCATCTACTATTTCTAGGGCCACTTCCTTAAGTACCCTGGGATGTAGATTATCAGGCCCTGGGGATTTATCGGCCTTCAGTCCCATCAATTTTCCTAACACCATTTCCCTACAAATACTGATTTCTTTCAGTTCCACCCTTTCATCCGACCCTATGTTCCCCGGCACCTCTGGGAGGTTATTTGTGTCCTCCTTTGTGAAGACAGAACCAAAATATGTATTTAGATGGGATGCCATTTCTTTGTTCCCCATTATAAATTCCCCTGATTCTGACTGCAAGGGACCTACGCTTGACTTCACCAATCTTTTTCTCTTCACATATCTATAAAAGCTTTTACAGTCAGTTTTTATGTTCTCTGCAAGCTTACTCTCATATTCTATTTTCCCTTTCTTAATTAATCCCTTTGTCCTCCTTTGTTGAATCCTAAACTGCTCCCAATCCTCAGGATTATTGCTTTTTCTGGCCAATTTATATGCCCTCTCCTTGGACCTTATGCTATCCCTAATTTCCCTGGTTAGCCATGGTTGGGTCACCTTTTTTGTTTTATTTTTATGCCAAACTGGGATGAACAAATTCTGTAGTTCATCCATTCAGTCTTTGAATGTTTGCCATTGCCTATTCACCGTCAACCCTTTGAGTGCCATTCCCCAATCAATCCTACCCAACTCGCTCCTCAGACCATCGTAATTTCCTTTATTTAAATTGAGGACCCTAGTCTCCGAGTCAACGACTTCATTCTCCATCTTAATGAAGAATTCTATCATATTATGATCGCTCCGACCCAAGGGGCCTCGTACAACAAGATTGCTAATTAATCCTTTCTCGTTACATAATGCCCTGTCTAAGATGGCCTGATCTCTGGTTGGTTCCTCGACATATTGGTCCAGGAAACCATCCCGTAAACACTCCAGGAATTCCTCCTCCACAGTATTGTTACTAATTTGGTTAACCCAATCTATATGTAGATTAAAGTCACCCATGATGACTGCTGTGCCCTTATTGCACGCTTCTTTAATTTCTCTTTTAATGCCATCCCCAACATCCGCCTTACTGTTTGGAGGTCTATAAACCACTCCCACTAACTTTTTTTCCCCTTAGTATTTCTCAATTCTACCCATACAGATTCCACCTCATCAGAGCTAATATCCTTCATTACAATTGTGTTAATCCCTTCTTTAACCAGTAATGCTGCCCCACCTCCATTTCCTTTTTGCCTATCTTTCCTGAATATCGAATACCCCTGGATGTTGAGTTCCCAGTCCTGGCCTTCCTTGAGCCACGTTTCCATAATCCCAACCAAATCGTATTTGTTTACTTCTATTTGCGCAGCCAATTCATCCACCTTATTACAAATGCTCCTCGCATTAAGACACAAAGCCTTCAGGTTTGTTTTTTTAACGCTCTTAGACCTATTAGAATTATTATCTACTGTGGCCATGTTTGATTTAAACCGTTGATTTCTCTGACTGCCACATTTGTTTTTCTCCTTCCTATCTTTTGCTTTTATCCTCGTTTCCCTTTCCTCTGTCTCCCTGCTCAGGTTCCCAACCCCCTGCCATTTTAGTTTAAACCCTCCCCCACAGCACTAGCAAACACTCCCCCTAGGACATTGGTTCCAGCCCTGCCCAGGTGCAAACCGTCCGGTTTGAACTGGTCCCAGCTCCCCCAGACCGGTTCCAATGTCCCAGGAACTTGCATCCCTCCCCCTGGCACCATTCCTCTAGCCACGTATTCATCTGAAGTATCCTTCTATTTCTACTCTGACTAGCACGTGGCACTGGTAGCAATCCTGAGATTACTACCTTTGAGGTCCTGTTTGTAATTTATCTCCTAACTCCCTATACTCCGCTTTTAGGACCTCATCCCACTTTTTACCTATATCGTTGGTGCCTATATGCACCACGACAACTGGCTGTTCACCCTCCCCTTCCAAGATGTTCTGGAGCCGCTCGGAGACATCCTTGACCCTTGCACCAGGGAGGCAACACACCATCCTGGAGTCTCGTTTGCGGCGGCAGAAACGCCTATCTATTCCCCTTACAATTGAATCCCCTATTACTATAGCTATACCCCTCTTTTTCCTCCCATTCTGTGCAGCAGAGCCACCCCTGGTGCCAGGAAGTTGGCTGCTGCTGCCTTCCTCTGATAAGCCATCCCCCCCAACAGTACTCAAAGTGGTGTATCTGTAGGAGAGGGGGATGGCCACAGGGGACCCCTGCACTACCTGCCTGCGCCTAGTACTCTGCCTGTTAGTCACCCGTTCCCTTTCTTCCTGTCCAACCTCTACCTGCAGTGTGTCCAACTCCGTAAATGTGCTATTCACGATGTCCTGAGCATCGTGAACACTCCAGTATGCATCCAATCACAGTTCCAGCGCCGCAATGCGGTCTGTCAGTAGCTGCAGCTGGATGCACCTACTGGCAGATTAAAACCTAGAAAAAGTGACCATCTTTGTAGTCGTTGCGCAGTCATCACCGGAATGCCCTGTTCGCATCTGTGGGGACTTTAAGGTAACAGTGAACACGATCCTTCACACCGTACAATATCCACTTCCGCGGATTGAAGATATTTTCGCCTCGCTATCTGGAGGGAAACGCTTCACTAAGATTGATCTGGCCCAGGCGTATCTGCAAATGGAGGTAGAAGAAGCATCAAAAAAATACCTCACAATCAACACCCATAAAAGTCTCTACCAATACAACCGGCTGGTATTCGGGGTAGCATCAGCTCCGGCTATTTGGCAGAGGGCAATGGAACAAGTCCTGCAAGGGATCCCAAGGACCCAGTGTTATTTGGATGACATCCTGGTCACGGGCGAAAATGACAGTGATCACCTTGCCAACCTGGAGCCTGTGCTCACTAGATTGCAGGAATATGGGCTCCGAGCTAACCGCCCCAAATGCGAGTTTTTTAGAAAACAGATCTCGTATTGTGGCCACGTTATCGATAAAGAGGGGTTACATAAGTCCCCCGAGAAGATTGAGGCAGTAGTCAAGGCTCCAGCACCGGAAAATGTGTCACAACTGAGGTTGTTCCTCGGGCTGGTAAACTACTACCATAAGTTCTTGCCAAATTTGTCTACAATACTACACCCACTGAACACCCTACTGCAAACTGGGGTGCCATGGAAGTGGAGTGATGAATGTAGACGAGCTTTCCAGAAGAGCAAAACACTAATCACATCGAAAGAGGTATTGGCCCATTACAACCCGGCATTAACAATTCGGTTGGCATGTGATGCGTCACCCTACGGCATTGGAGCGGTGCTGTCGCACAAATTCTCGGACGGCTCAGAGAGGCCAATAACCTTTGCATCACGATCACTAACCTCAGCCGAGCGTAACTACGCCCAGATTGACAGGGAGGCCCTCAGCCTAGTGTGGGGAGTGTAAAAGTTCAATCACTATCTGCACGGGCAGAAATTCACCTTGCTGACTGATCACCAGCCTCTTGTCTCCATTTTTAATCCGAAGAAGGGCGTTCCGGTGATGACTGCGCAACGACTACAAAGATGGTCACTTTTTCTAGGGGCGCACCACTATGAGATTGAATATAAGGGCACGAAACAGCATGGAAATGCTGATGGTCTATCACGCCTGCCACTGCCTACTGCGGAGGAAGCACCAGCAGTGGATCCTGTCAAAATATTCCATTCGACTATAGTTGAATACCTACCGGTAACTAACGCTTGTATCGAAAAGGAAACCCGAAATGACTCGACACTGTCTCGGGTATATGATTTGACGGTGAAGGGATGGCTAGCACATGGCGACTCACTGTTGCCAGCATTCTCGACAAGGAGAGAACAGCTGTCAGTGTGCCGGGGGACCTTGATGTGTGGATCCCGAGTGGTAATTCCAACCAAGTTAAGGGATAGAGTGCTCAATGAGCTTCATGAGGGTCATCTGGGGGGGGTAAAAATGAAAAGCCTAGCCAGGGCTTATGTGTGGTGGCCGGGAATCGATAATGAAATCGAGGACCTGACCAAGAGCTGCTCAGGATGCCAGAAAGTTCAAAATGCACCACCACAGGCCCCTCTACACCCATGGGAGTGGCCCTCATCTCCATTGCAACGGGTGCATATTGATTTTGCTGGTCCATTCATGGACTCAATGTTTTTAATAGCTGTGGATGCGCACTCAAAATGGCCTGAGGTCATCAAAATGTCCTCCACCACCACGGAGAAAACTATTGCAGTCCTACGGACCATTTTTGCCAGGAATGGCTTGCCAGAACAGATTTGCTCCGACAACGGACCACAGTTTGTGTCCGAAGAGTTCCGGAGGTTCTTGAAAAAGAATGGGGTAAGGCATTACACATCCACCCCGTATCATCCAGCTACAAATGGATTGGCTGAGAGGTTCGTACAAACCTTTAAGAAGGCAATAAAGGCTATGTACAATGACAACATTCCGCTGCAGCACAAGGTGGACAATTTCCTGTTCGCCTACCGGAATGCGACACATGCAGTCACCAACCAGGCCCCAGCCATGATGTTCTTTAACCGAAGGTTAAGATGTCGCCTGGATTTGCTCAGACCAAATGTACGAAGAGATGTTGAGAGTAAGTAATTCCAGCACATCCATGAGAAGCCAACAAGGAGCTTCAATGTAGGGCAACCAGTCTTGGCCCGCGACTACCGAACAGAAAAATGGCAGCCAGGAACGATATGCACACGACAGGGCCCACTAATGTACACAGTGGACATTGGGGAGAGCATCATGAGACGCAATGCTGACCAGATCCTAGAGTCACAGGAACAAGTCAACCCCATGCCTCGCCCATACGTACCTGGTGATGAACCCGACGTACAGGTCGCATCTACCCCAAAAACAATAGCATCGGAAGCTGATGAACCAACCGACGACAGGGGGCCAGAATCGCCTCTGCACCAAGAGCAAGACACTCGGGAAAGGCGCTATCCAGAAAGGATCAGGAAGCCTCCCCAAAGACTGAATATATAAATAGACTATTTTCAGCTAATGTTGCAAGTTAAAAGTGTTAATTGTAATTAGTTTGATATTTAATTGTTAAATGAGTGTTATGGTACTGTTACTCTAAAAGGGGAGGAATTGTAATGTATATACCTTTAAGGGGGGAACTACTTTTTACAGCTCATGTATACTGTAGTACCGGCAGTGACCACACCTCTATATAGCACTGAGTAGTAATCTGTGCAGTCAGTTCCACTAAGTAAACACCTGTTGTACCGTTTCTCCTGCAGTCTGTGTCTTATTATACCCAGACACAACACACGTGACCTCAGCTCCATATCATCCGTCTTCAAATGGACTTGCAGAGAGAGCTGTACAAACATTTAAGGAGATTATGAAAAAAAGTGCGGAAGGGAGTTTGGCAACCAAGGTGTCACGAGTTCTGTTCAGCTGCAGAATAACAGCTAAATCTACCACAGGACTCTCTCCTGCTGTGCTGTTGTTAGGACATCCACTGCGCGCCACTCTTGACCTGGTTCACCCAGACCTAAAAAGGACGGTGGAAAACCGACAAATCAAACAAAAGGAGAACCATGACAAAAGGACAAAGAGCCGCAGTTTTGGAGAAGGGGATGCGATCCTTACCAGGAATTTCAGTTATGGTCCAAAATGGATTCCTGGCGTCATAGACTCAATGACCGGGCCAGTATCATATACGGTCATGGTGGGAACTGGTCAGGTAGTACGCAGACATGTAGATCAGATACTGACCAGACAAGGGGAAATCGAACTGGAGGTTCCAGAGGAGATGTCGGAGGACAAGTTGGCCACCAGTTATCCAAATGCATCAGTGGTACCACCACCACGAACAGAGCCAGTTCCACCTGGACCCATTCATCAAGAGGAAACCATCGTAGCAGAGTCAGATACTCTGAGTACTGCTCAGGAGCAGCAGGTGGCTCTACCACAATCAAGTAGCGACTTGACTGTCAGACGTTCACCAAGGTTTCGCAAGCCGCCAGAGAGATTGTTAATGACCTGCTAGATTCGTTCAGTATGGACTATCGTTAAAGGAGTTTCCTTATGGGACATTTTAAGAATGTTGTTAAAAAGTTAATGTAAACTTAAGAGGGGGGGGATATAGTAATCTGGGATGTAATGTTTAAGTTATCCACCAGATGGAGCCAAAGATTAAGGGATCATATTCACCAGTATTTAAGGTAATGTCCTGGTACACCAGTTATATGGTAATGTGGCATTGCATTGTGGGTATGACTCAGAGGGGTTCCTCCATCTTGGCTCGTGCAGTTAGAAATACTGGCCTAGAAATTGGGTTTTGGCTTAGCCAGGGCTTTAGCGCCGGAAGTTAGTGCCGGCGCTAAGTCCCCCTGCGCGCGCCAAAAATTCAGTAGCGCCGCGCCCAAATGGCTGCCGGCGCTACTGAAGGGTCTTAGCGCCTGGAAAAGGGCGCTAACTGCCGTTTAGCGCCACAATTCCGGCGCTGCGGCACCCGATGCGGTGCGGCAGGCTGGGGAAGTGCAGGCCTCCTCCTTCCGTTAAGGAGGAGCTGCCTGCACCCGGCCGCGGCCCGCGCAAATCTGTTTAAAAATGAGCCCGGCACCTCGGACAAGTGCCGGGCTTGCATCTGTTCCGGGGCGGGGGGAGGAGAGAAGTCCGGGGAGGGAGCTGCAGGCAGGCGGCCGGCGGGAAAGCGGCCGGCCGCCGCGGGGCCTTTAATGCGCCGGCGCAAACACATGTTGGACTCTGTTGCCAGAGTCTTAGTTGCGGCTGCCACGGGCGAGGCGGCCGCAACTGAATTTCGGCGCTGGGGCCCGTCGGCATGGCAACCGGGACGCTGTGCACACCGATGACGTCATCAGTGCCGGCGCAGCGCTACCGGTGCAACGCCGCTTTAGGGCCCCAGGGAATTTTTCAACTGGCCATAACTCTGGTGCTAGTCCCTCTAGCGCCTCAAAAGCGGCGCTAAGGCTAGTGAATTTCTAGGCACTGTGTTTTGCCTGCAGCCTGTAAGAGCTATGTCTCTCTGCTACACCGTGCAATAAACAGTTGGGTTTTGTTCCTTAATATGTCGCTTATCTCAGTTTTGTACCTTACCACTCGGATATCAAACTAACAGTCAAACACGCACAACACATTAGCTCCAAACAAACATACACAGCACACAATAAAACAAAAAAACACACACAGAGCACACACTAACATTCAAACACAGATAAACAGCACACAAACACTCAAACACACACACACGCAGCACACACTAACACGCAAACACACACAACACACACAAACACTCAAGCACTCACGCACAGCACACAATAACACTCAAACACACACACAGCACACACTAGTACTCAAACACACACACCGCACACAATAACACTCAAACACACACAGCACACAGTTACACTCAAACACACACAGAAAACACACACTAACACTCAAACACACACACACAGCACATACTGACACTCAAACACACACACAGCACACATTAACACTCAAACACACACACATTCAACACACTAACACACAAACACACACGCATTCCACACACTAACACTCAAACACACATACATTACACACTAACACTCAAACAAACACACACAGCACACACTTAAATTTAGAAACAAACACACAGCAGACACTAACACAAAAACACACACACAGCACATGCTAACACTCAAACACACACACAGCACACACTAACACTCAAACACACACACATTCCACACACTAACACTCAAACACACACACATTCCACAAAATAGTACAGAAACACACACACCGCACACAATAACAATCAAACACGCACAGCCCACATAAACACTCAAACATGCACAGCACACACTAACACTCAAACACACACACACAGCACACACATTCCAAACACTAACACTCAAACACACACACATTCCACACACTAACACTCAAACACACACACATTTCACACCCTAATACACAAACAGACACATCACACACTAACACTCAAACACACACACAGCACACAGTAACACTCAAACACACACACACAGCACACAGTAACACTCAAACACACACACATCACACACTAACTCTCAAATACACACACTAACACTCAAACACACACACAGCACACACTAACACACAAACACACACATACAGCATACAATAACACCCAAACACACAAAGCACACACTGACTCTCAAACAAACACACACAGCACACACTAACACTCAAACGCAAACACACAGCACACACTAACACTCAAACACACACAGCACACACTAACACTCAAACACACACACATAGCCCAAAGCAACACTCAAAAACACACACATCACACACTAACACTCAAACACACATACAGCACACAGTAACAAACACACACACACACCACACAGTAACACTCAAACACACACACATCACACACTAGCTCTCAAACACACACACTAACACTCAAACACTCACACATCACACACTAACACTCAAACACACACACAGCACACAGTAACAATCAAACACACACACACAGCACACAGTAACACTCAAACACACACCCATCACACACTAACTCTCAAACACACACACTAACACTCAAACACACACAGAGCATACAGTAATGGCGGCACGGTGGCATAGTGGTTAGCACTGTTGCCTCACAGTGCCAGGGACCCGGGTTCGAATCCGGCCTCGGGTGACTGTCTGTGTGGAGTTTGCACATTCTCCCCGTGTTTGCGTGGGTTTTCTCTGGGTGCTCCGGTTTCCTCCCACAGTCCAAAGATGTGCGGGTTAGGTTGATTGGCTATGATAAATTGACCCTTAGTGTTAGGGGGATTAAATACGTGGGGTTACGGGGATAGGGTGGGATATGTGTTGGTGTAGGGGTTACAGGGATCGGGTGGGATATGTGTCGGTGCAGGCTTGATGGGCCGAAATGGCCTCTATCTGCACTGTGGGGTTTCTGTGATTCTGTGATTCTGTGAATAACACCCAAACACACAAAGCACACACACAACACACACTAACACTCAAATGCAAACACACAGCACACACTAACACTCAGACATACATACACAGCACACACCAACACACAAACACACACAAAGCACACAATAACACTTAAACACACACAGCACACATTAACACTCAAACACATACACACAGCACACACTAACACTCAAACACACACAGCACACACTAACACATAAACACACACACAGCACACACTAACTCTCAAACACACACAGCACACACTAATACTTAAACACACACAGCACACACTAACACTCAAACACACACACTGAACACACTCACACTCAAACACACACAGCACACTCTAACACTCAAACACACACACACAGCACACATTAACACTCAAACCCACACAAGCAGTGCACACTAACACTCAGACACACACACACAGCACACATTAACACTAAAACACACACACACAGCACATACTAACAGACAAACATGACACACTAACACTCAAACACACACACAGCTCATAATAACACTCAAACGAACACACACAGCACACACTAACACTCAAACACCCACACACAGCACACACTAACACTGAAACACACACACACAGCACACACTAACACTCAAACACACTCTAGCACACAAACACACACAGAACACACGAACACTTAAACACACGTACATCTCACACTAACACTCAAACACACACACAGCACAAACTAACACTCAAACACACACAGACACCAAAAAACAGAACGCAAACACACACAGCACAGACTAACACTCAAACACATACACACAGCACACACTAACACTCAAACACAAACACGCAGCACACGTTAACACTCAAACACACACACACAGCTCACACTAACACCCAAACACACACAGAGCAAACACTAACACTCAAACACACACACACAGCACACACTAACAGTCAAACACACACAAAATGCACACACTGATACTCAAGCACACACACACAACACACACTAACACTCAAACACGCACAGCAAATATTAACACTCAAACAGTTAGATCCGTGGTTCAGTGGATAAATAATCACACGGATGCTGTACATTAACAAATAACAGGTCTTTACTGGAGGAGGGTAATCTCTAGACTGGGGTACAGAGGCATGCGCACAGATTATATACCGGTGTGGTCACTGCCGGTACTACATTATATAGGAGCTGTAAAAAGTAGTTCTGACTTAAAGGCACATATACTAGAATTCCTCCCTTTTTAGATTAATAATACCCCCTTAATATTCAAATAACAATTACATTTTTACATGTACATTCAATAACAAAAGTCCATTTATAGATTCAGTCTTTGGGGCGGCTTCCTGACCATTTTGGGATAGTACCTTTCCAGAGGTTCTTGTTCTTGGTGCAGAGGCCATTCTGACCCCTTTTCATCGGGTAGTTCATCGGGTTCCACTGCTACTGGGACTGAAGTACATGCTACCGGTATGTTGGGTTCATCCCCAGGTACTCGAGACATGGGGTTGACGCATTCCTGTGATGCTAAGATCTGATCGACGTGGCGTCTCACAATGTTATCCCCAACATCCACTGTGTACATTAATGGCCCCTGCCTTGTACATATCATTCCGGGTTGCCACTTCTCTGTTCGATAGTCCCGGGCCAAGACTGGTTGCCCTACATTGAAGCTCCTTGTCGGCTTCTCGTTGATGTGCTGGAATTGTTTGTCCTCAACATTTATTCGCACATTTGGTCTGAGCAAGTTCAGACGAGATCTCAACCTTCAGTTAAAGAACATCATGGCCGGGGTCTGGTTGGTAACTGCATGTGTCGTGTTTCGGTAGGCTAATAAGAAATTGTCCAGCTTATGCTGTAGTGGAATTTCCTCGTCGCACATGGCCTTTATCGCCTTCTTAAAGGTTTGTACGAACCGCTCAGCCAGTCCATTGGTGGCTGGATGATACGGGGCGGATGTGTAATGCCTTACCCCATTCCTTTTCATGAATTTTTGGAACTCGTCGGACACAAACTGTGGTCCATTATCAGAGCAGATCTGCTCTGGCAAACCGTTTCTGGCAAATATGGTCCGTAGGACTGCAATCGTTTTCTCTGCAGTGGTTGAAGACATCTTTATCACCTCAGGCCACTTTGAATGAGCATCCACTGCTATTAAGAACATTGAGTCCATGAATGGACCAGCGAAATCAATGTGCACCCGTTGCCATGGAGAGGAGGGCCACTCCAATGGGTGTAAAGGGGCATGTGGTGGTGCATTTTGGATCTTCTGGCATCCTAAGCAGCTCTTCGTTAGGTCTTCGATTTGTTGATCGATTCCCAGCCACCACACATAAGCCCTAGCAAGGCTTTTCATTTTCACTCCCCCCAGATGACCTTCATGTAACTCATTTGGCATTCTCTCCCTTAACTTGGGTGGAATCACCACTCTGGATCCACACATCACTGTCCCCTGGCATACCGACAGCTGTTCTCTTCTGGATGAGAATGCTGGCAACAGTGAGTCGCCATGTGTTGGCCATCCCCTCACCGTCAATTCATATACCCGTGACAGCGTCGGATCATTGCAGGTCTCCTTCTCTATATTCGCGTTTGTTACTGGCAATCGTTCAATTATCGATGAATAAAATATCTCGATAGGGCCCACTGCTGGTGCTTCCTCCACCGTAGGCAGTGGCAGGCGCAATAGCCCATCAGCGTTCCCATGCTGTTTCGTGCCTTTATATTTTATTTCATATTGATTCCCCCCTAGAAATAGGGACCATCTTTGTAACCGCTGAGGTTAGTGACCGAGACGCAAAGGCTACTGTCCTCTCCAACCCGTCTGGGAATTTGTGCGACAGCACCGCTCCAATGCCGTAGGGTGATGCATCACATGCCAAACGAATTGGTAGTGCTGGGTTGAAATGTGCCAACACCTCTTTTGATGTGATCAATTCTTTACACTTCTGGAAAACTCATCTACGTTCATCATCCCACTTCCATGGTACCCCTGTTTGCAGTAGGGTGTTCAGCGGGTGTAATACCGTAGACAAATTTGGTAAGAACTTGTGGTAATAGTTTACCAGCCCGAGGAACTACCTCAGTTGTGACACATTTTCCGGTGCTGGAGCCTTGACTACTGCCTCAATCTTGTCAGGGGACTTATGTAACCCCTCTTCATCGATGACGTGGCCGCAATACGAGATCTGTTTCTGGAAAAACTCGCACTTGTGGCGATTAGCTCGTAGCCCATATTCCTTTAATCTGGCGAGCACCTTCTCCAAGTTAGCGAGGTGATCACCGTCATTTTCGCCCGTGACCAAGATGCCGTTCAAATAACACTGGGTCCCTGGAATCCCTTGCAGGACCTGATCCATCGCCCTTTGCCAGATAGCCGGAGCCGAGGCTACTCCAAACACCAGCCAGTTGTATTCATAGAGACCTTTATGGGTGTTGATCGTAAGGTAATGTTTCGAAGCTTCTTCTACCTCCATTTGCAAGTACGCCTGGGCTAGAGCAATTTTGGTGAAGCGTTTACCACCAGATAGCGAGGCGAAAATATCCTCAATTCGTGGAAGCGGATATTGCACCGTGTGAAGGACTGGGTTCACTGTCACCTTAAAATCCCCACAGATGCGGACCTTCTTTGGTTCCCCAGGCGTATTATTCAACGACCTCTTCATTACAGAAATGATGGGTGTAGCCCACTCGCTCCAGTCCACTTTGGACAGCACTCCTGAACATTCCAACCCTTCCAGCTCTGCTTCAACCGCTGGTCTGATCGCATAAGGCACTGGTCTGGCCGTCAGAAACTTTGGGCTTGCATTATCCTCTATTTTAATTGTTGCTCTTATTCCTTTTAGTGTTCCTAGTCCCTCCTGGAACACTTCTTTTGCATCAGTTAGCATTTTTGACAGTCGTCCAGGTGTGATGTCATCATCCTTTTTGGCCTCAACCTTCAGTGCCTGTATGGGATGCCAATCTAATTGTATCTTTCGGATCCATTCACGTCCTAGCAGTGGTGGTCCTCCATTTGGCAATACATATATATCCATTTTAGGTATTTCCTCACCTTTATATGTCACTTTCACCCTTATTTTCCCTTTGGGGTAGACTTTTTGCCCCGCATATGTCTTCAAGACAATCTCTGTAGCTTTCAAGGGTATGTGTGAAAATAGCCGCTTGTAGTCTCTTTGATTTATGACTGTTAGAGCTGACCCTGTGTCCAATTCCTTTTCCACTTGGACTCCGTCTATCTTGAGTGTAACCCAGATAGTCTGGTGATCCTCCATTTCGGTTACATTATGTAGTTTCAGACAACCCTGCTCCTTGCTTCCGGAGTCTGTGTCACTTTTTTGTTCGTCTGAACCACTGTCCATCACCTGGTGTACCTTTTTGTACTTCTCCTGTGGAGATTTCTTACTGTTGGTTTTCTTCCCAGACCTGCAGACTCTTGCTATGTGTCCTGCTTTCCCACACTGTCTGCACACTTGGTCCTTGAACCAACAATCTTTCTGGTCATGTGTTGTTCTGCCACAGCAATAACACTTCCCTGTTCCATAAGTCATTTCGTTGGTGCCATATTCTTGCGGTCTCCTTTGTATCTCTGCAGCGCCCCTTGCGGCTGCTTCGTGTGATACTGCCATACTGAAAGCTTTGTCCAGCGTAAGGTCCTTTTCTGATAGAAGCCGTTTCTGGGTTCCTTCACTTTGTAGCCCACACACAAACTTGTCCCTTAACATGTCTGCTAGTCCCGCTCCAAACTGGCAGTATTTAGATAGCTTGCGCAATTCCATTAGGTACTCAGCATTGCTTTCGTCTTTGTGTTGGTTCCTTTTATGGAACTTAAATCGTTCTGCTATCAGCAGTGGTGTGGGGTTTAACTGGTCCTGTAGGATTTCTACTATGCTTTCAAAATTCTTGTTTACCGGCTTCTCTGGGGTTATTAGATTTCGTAATAACCCATAAGTTTTTGCACCCATGGAATTTAACAGAACCAGTGCTTTATTAGCATCTGGCACTTCATTCGCCCTGCAGTACACCTCAATACGTTCCACATATGTCGCCCAATCTTCGAATTCATTGTCGAACGTAGAGATACTGCCACTCTTCGGCATCCTTTGTTGTGCATTAACTATCACCAATAGCGCCTCCCGCGCTTCCCCTTCTTCTCCGCTGGCACAAAATGGTGTCTCCCGCACTTTCCTTCCTTCCCGCGCTCACCCGTCTTCTCCGCTGTGGCTTCGCAAAATGGCGTCTCCCGCGCTCTTCCTTCTTCTCCGCGGCTCAATGGCGCCTCCCGCGCTTTCCCTGCTTCTCCGTGGCTCAATGGCATCTCCCGCGCTCTCACTGCTTCTCCGCGGCTCAATGGCGTCTCCCCTTGCTTCGCCCCGCGGACCCTGATCAGCCCGTGATCCCTGGCTGTGCTCTGCGCGTTCTTCGCTTGATATTTGTCGACGCCACTCAGTTTAGAATCCGGCTGTTTCTTACCCTCTCTCTCTCCGGTTTGCAGTATTTTTCCTCGACGCCACTCGGTGATCAACCCCCGGCTGCGCCCTGTTCTCTTCACCCTCTTTCTTATCCCGTCGAGGCTGCTCGGCTCTCTCTCTCTGCCGTCGGTCGGCTCCAGCCGCCGCTGCTCGGGAAGGGTCTGCTCTGGACCTGTCGTCGGTCTCTTACTGCTCGTTGTGGCTGGGGAACCAAGCCCGGCTCTCAACAGCCTCCCCAGTGAAGTTGGATCTCTGCCTGACTGCTGGGTGGTTGCTTGTGGTCGACGCCCGTGCTCCTGGGCTCGACTATTTTTTTTTTTTGTTGCAGGTAGATTCGAATCGACACATGTCGCCACTGTTAGATCCGTGGTTCAGTGGATAAATAATCACATGGATGCTGTACATTAACAAATAACAGGTCTTTACTCGAGGAGGGTAATCTCTAGACTGGGGTACAGAGGCATGCGCACAGCTTATATACCGGTGTGGTCACTGCTGGCACTACAGTATACAGGAGCTGTAAAAAGTAGTTCTGACTTAAAGGCACATACACTAAACAAACACCCACACACAGCATGCACTAACACTGAAACATGCACACACAGCACAAACTAACACACAAACACACAAATAGCACACACTAACACTCAAAAACACACAAAGATTACACGAACGCTTAAACACACACGCAACACACACTAACACTCAAAAGCACACACATCACACATTAACACTCAAACACACACACAGCACACACTAACACTCAAACACACGCACAAAGCACACAGTAAAACTCAAACACACACATCACACACTAACACTCAAAAACACACACAGCACACACTAACACTCAAACAGACACACACAGCACATACTAACACTCAAACACACACACACAGCACAAATTAACACTCAAACATACACACACAGCACACACTAACACTCAAACACACACACACCCATACACTGATGCTCAAACACACACACAGCACACACTGACACTCAAACACACACACATTCCACACACTAACACTTAAACACACACAAACATCACACCCTAACTCTCAAACACACACACATCACATACTAACACTCAAACACACACACAGCACACACTAACATTCAAACACACACATACAGCATACAATAACACTCAAACACACACAGCACACACTGACCTTCAAGCACACACACACAGCACACACTAACACTCAAGCGCAAACACATAGCACACACTAACACTCAAACACACACACAGCACAAACTAACACTCAAACACACACAGCACACACTAATACTCAAACATACACACAGCACAAACTAACACTCAAACACACACAGCACACACTAACACATAAACAGACACAAAGCACACAATAACACTTAAACACACACAGCACACACTAACACACAAGCACATACACACAGCACACACTAACGCTCAAAGACACACAGCACACACTAAAACATAAACACACATGCACAGCACACACTAACAAGCAAACACACACACAGCACACACTAACATTCAAACACACACAAACAGCATACAATAACACTCAAACACTCACAGCACACACTGACTCTCAAAAACACACACACAGCATAGAGTAACACTCAAACACACACACAGCACTCACTAACACACAAACACACACACAGCAATCACTAACACAAAAACACACACACACAGCACACACTAACACTCAAACACACACACATCACAATAGCACTCAAAAACACACACAGCACACACTAACACTCAAAGAGACACAGCACATTCTAACACTCAAACACACACACAGCACACACTAACACTCAAAAACACACACACATCAAGCACAACACTCAAACACACACAAAGCACATACTAACACTCAAACACACACACACAACACACACTAACACTCAAACAGACACACATAGCATACACTAACACTCAAAAACACACCGCACACACTAACACACAAACTCACACACAGCACACACTAACACTCAAACACACACACACAGCACACACTAACACTCAAACACACACACAGCAAAGACTAACACAAAACACAAACACACACAAACACTCAAACACACACTGACAACACACACTAACAGGCAAACACACACACAGCACACACTAACAATCAGACGCATACACACAGCACACACCAACACACAAACACACACACAGCACACACTAACAATCAAACACACAGCACACACTAAAACTCAACACACACAGCACACACTAACACTCAAACACAAACACACAGCACACAGTATCAAACACAGCACACACTAACACTAAAAAAAAACAGCACACAGAAACACTCAAACACACACGTCACACACTAGCTCTCAAACACACATACATCACACACTAACACACAAAAACACACAGCACACACTAACACTCAAACACACACACATAGCACACAGTAACACTCAAACACACACACATCACACACTAACACTCAAGCACGCGCATAGCACACACTAACACTCAAACACACACATATCACACACTAACACTCAAACACACACACATAGCACACAGTAACACTCAAACACACACACATCACACACTAACAATCAAACACGCACACAGCACACACTAACACTCAAACACACACATATCACACACTAACACTCAAACACACACACAGCACACACTAACACTCAAAAACACACACACAACATACAGTAACACTCAAACGCACACACATCGCACACTAACTCTCAAACACACACATATCACGCACTAACACTCAAACACACACACAGCACACACTAACACTCAAACACACACAAACAGCACACACTAACACTCAAACACACACAAAGCACACAATAACACTCAAACACACACAGCACACTCAAACACACACACACATCACACGTTAACACTCAAACACGCACAGCAAATACTAACACTCAAACTCCCACACACAGCACGCACTAACACTGAAACACACACACACAGCACAAACTAACACACAAATAGTACACACTAACACTCAAAAACAGACAAAGATTACACAATCGCCCAAACACACACACAACACACACTAACACTCAAACACTCACACAGCACACACGAACACTCACACAGCGCACACATATCACACACTAACACTCAAACACACACACAGCACACACTAACACTCAAAAA
Organism: Somniosus microcephalus; assembly: GCF_052327205.1. Taxonomy (NCBI): domain Eukaryota; kingdom Metazoa; phylum Chordata; class Chondrichthyes; order Squaliformes; family Somniosidae; genus Somniosus; species Somniosus microcephalus. The sequence goes on along the minus strand of NC_140989.1, from coordinate 151,333,503 downwards.
CACACACACAGCACACAGTAACACTCAAACACACACAAATCACACACTAACTCACAAAAACACACACATCTACACATTAGCACTCAAACACACACACAGCACACACTAACACTTAAACACACACAGAGCACACAATAACACTCAAACACACACACACATCACAAACTAACACTCAAACACGCACAGCAAATACTAACACTCAAACACCCACACACAGTACGTGCTAACACTGAAACACAAACTAACATTCAAACACACACAGCACACACTAACACTCATACACACACACAGCACACACAACACTCAAACACACACAAAGTGCACACTAACACTCAAACACATACACACAGCAGACAGTGACACTCAAACACACAGAGCATATTCTAACACTCAAACACACACACACACAACACACACTAACACTCAAAGACACACACACAGCATACACTAACACTCAAAAACACACCGCACACACTAACACACAAACTCACACACATCACACACAAACACTCAAACACACACACACAGCAAACACTAACACTCAAACACACACACAGCACAGACTAACACAAAACACACTGACAGCTCACACTAACACTCAAACACACACACACACAGCACACACTATCACTCAAACAAAAACACGCAGCACACACTAACACTCAAACACAAACACACAGCACACACTAACAGGCAAACACACACACAGCACACACTAACAATCAGACACACACACACAGCAGGCACCAACACACAAACACACACACAACACACACTAACACTCAGACACACACACAGAGCACACACCAACACACAAACACACACACAGCACACACTAACACACAAACACCCACACATCACACACTAACTCTCAAACATACACAAATCACACACTAACACTCAAACACACACAGCACACACTAAAACTCAAACACACACATATAGCACACACTAACGCTCAAACACACACACATCACACACTAACACTCAAACACACACACAGCACAAACTAACACTCAAACACACACAAACAGCACACAGTAACACTCAAACACACACAAAGCACACAATAACACTTAAACACACACAGCGCACACTAACACTCAAACACATACACACAGCACACACTAACACATAACCACACACATAGCACACACTAACATTCAAGCACACACTAACACACAAACACAACACACTAACACTCAAACACACACACAACACACACTAACACTCAAACACACACAAACAGCACACAGTAACACTCAAACACACACAAAGCACACAATAACACTTAAACACACAGCGCACACTAACACTCAAACACATACACACAGCACACACTAACACATAACCACACACATAGCACACACTAACATTCAAGCACACACAGCACATACTAACACACAAACACAACACACTAACACTCAAACTCACACACAGCACACATTCACACTCAAACACACATAGCACACTCTAACACTCAAACACACACACACATCACACACTAACACTCAAACACGCACAGCAAATACTAACACTCAAACACCCACACACAGCACGCACTAACACTGAAACACACACACACAGCACAAACTAACACACAAATGGTACACACGAACACTCAAAAACACACAAAGATTACACGAACGCTCAAACACACACACAACACACACTAACACTCAAACACTCACACAGCACACACTAACACTCAAACAAAAACACACAGTACACAGTAACACTCAAACACACACACATCACACATGAACACTCAAACACACACACACCACACACTAACACTCAAACACACACACACAGCACACAGTAAAACTCAAACACACACATCACACACTAACACTCAAACACACACACAGCACACACTAACACTCAAACACACACAAACAGCACACAGTAACACTCAAACACACCCACATCACACACTAACACTCAAACAAACACACAGCACACACTAACACTCAAATGCACAAACAGCACACAGTAAAACTCAAACACATACATCACACACTAACTCTCAAACACAAACACATAACAAACTAAAACTCAAACACACACATACAGCATACAATAACACTCAAACACACACAGCACACACTGACACCCAAACACACAAACACCGCACAAACTAACACTGAAAAACACACACCACATTTTAACACACATACACACACACAGCACCCACAAACACATAAACACACATGCACAGTACACACAAACTCTCAAACACATACTAACAGCACACACGGACACTCAAACACACACACACAGCACACACTAGCACACAAACACACACACAGCACACACTAACACTCAGACACACACACAGCACACACTAACGCTCAAACACACACAAACAGCACACAGTAACACTCAAACACACCCACATCACACACTAACACTCAAACAAACACACAGCACACACTAACACTCAAATGCACAAACAGCACACGGTAAAACTCAAACACATACATCACACACTAACTCTCAAACACAAACACATAACAAACTAAAACTCAAACACACACATACAACATACAATAACACTTAAACACACACAGCACACACTGACACTGAAAAATACACACCACACTTTAACACACAAACACACACACAGCACCCACAAACACATAAGCAGACATGCACAGTACACACAAACTCTCAAACACATACGAACAGCACACACGGACACTCAAACACACACACACAGCACACACTAACACACAAACACACACACAGCACACATTAACACTCAGACACACACACAGAGCACACAACAACACACAAACACACACACAGCACACACTAACACACAAACACACACACATCACACACTAACTCTCAAACATATACTCAGCACACACTAACGCTCAAACACACACACATAGCACACAGTAACACTCAAACACACACACATCACACACTAACACTCAAACACACACAGAGCACACACTAACACTCAAACACACACACATCACACACTAACACTCAAACATGCACACAGCACACACTAACACTCAAACACACACACATAGCACACAGTAACGCTCTAACACACACAGCACACACTAACACTCAAACACACACACATAGCACACAGTAACACTCAAACACACACACATCACACACTAACACTCAAACACACGCACACAGCACACACTAACACTCAAGCACACACACATAGCACACAGTAACACTCAAACACACACACACCACACAATAACACACAAACACACACATCACACACTAACACTCAAACATGCACACAGCACACACTAACATTCAAACACACACACACAGCACACACTAACACTCAAAAACACACACACATCACACACTAACTCTCAAACACACACACATCCCACAATAACACTCAAACACACACACAGCACACATTAACACTAAAACACACACACACAGCACACACTAACACTTAAAAACACACAAACAGCACACACTAACACTCAAACACACAGAAAGCACACAATAACACTTAAACACACACAGCACACTAACACTCCAGCACATACACACAGCACACACTAACACATAACCACACACACAGCACACACTAACACTCAAACACACACAGCACATACTGACCCTCAAACACACACACAGCACACACTAACACTCAAAAACACACACAAACAGCACACACTAACACTCAAACACACACAAAGCACACAATAACACTTAAGCACACACAGCACACTAACACTCAAACACATACACACAGCACACACTAACATATAACCACACACACAGCACAAACTAACACTCAAACACACACAGCACACACTAACACTCAAACACACACAGCACACACTAACACATAAACACACATGCACAGCACACACTAACACTCAAACACACACACAGCACACACTAACACTCAAACACAAAGACAGAGCTCACACTAACACTCAAAAACACACACAACACACAATAACACACAAACACACTCACACCATAAATCAAAACACACACACAGCATACACTAACACTCAAACACACACACAGCACACACTAACACTCAAACTCACACACAGCACACACTAACACTCAAACATACACACACAGCACAGACTAACACTCAAACACACACACACACAGCACACACTATCACTCAAACACATACACAAAGCACACACTAACACTCAAACACACACAGCACACACTAACACATAAACACACATGCACAGCACACACTAACACTCAAACACACACACAGCACACAATAACACTCAAAACACACACAGCTCACACTAACACTCAAAAACACACACAGCACACAATAACACTCAAAACACACCCAGCTCATACTAACACTCAAAAACACACAGCACACAATAACTCTCAAACACACACTAACACTCAAACACACAGCACACATTAACACTCAACACACACAGCACACACTAACATGCACACACACACACAGCACACAGTAACAAACACAGCACACACAAACACTCAAAGAAACACACAGCACACACTAACATGCAAACACACACACAGCACCCACTGAAACTCAAACACTCACAAACAACGCACACTAACACTCAAACAAAAACAGAAACAATGCACACTAACAGTCAAACATGCACAACACATTAGCTCCCAAACAAACATAGACAGCACGCGTTAAAACAAAAAAACACACACACAACACACACTAACACTCAAACACACACGCGTCACACACTAACTCTCAAACACACACACATCACACACTAACACTCAAACACACACAGCACAAACTGACACTCAAACAGACACACATAGCACACAGTAACACTCATACACACACACATCACATACTAACACTCAAACACACACACACATCACACACTAACACTCAAACACACACAGCACACACTAACACACAAACACACACATACAGCATACAATAACACTCAAACACACACAGCACACACTGACTCTCAAACACACACACACAGCACACACTAACACTCGTACACACACAAAGCGCACACTAACACTTAAACATGCAGAGCCCACACTAACACTCAAACACATACACACAGCACATACTAACACATAACCACACACACAGCACACACTCACACTCAAACACACACAGCACACTCTAACACTCAAACACACACACACATCACACACTAACACTCAAACACACACACACAGCACACACTAACACATAACCACACACATCACACACTAACACTCAAACACACACACACAGCACACACAAACACATAACCACACACACAGCACATACTAACACTCAAACCCACACAAGCAGTGCACACTAACACTTAGACACACACACAGCACACACTAACACTCAAACACACACACACACAGCACACATTAACATTAAAGACATACACACAGCACACACTAACACACAAACATGACACACTAACACTCAAACACACACACAGCTCATAATAACCCTCAAATGCACACACAAAGCACACACTAACACTCAAACACTCACACACAGCACACACTAACACTGAAACACGCACACACAGCACACACTAACACTTAAACACACACATAGCACACACTAACTCTCAAACACACACACAGCTCACACTAACAATCAAACACACAAAGAACACACTAATACTCAAACACACGCACAGCTGATACTAACACTCAAACACATACACACTGCACACACTAACATTCTAACACACAGAGCACACATTAACACTCAAACATACCCACACAGCTCATACTAACACTCAGCACACACACAGCACTCACTAACACTCAAACACACACAGACAGCAAAAAACAAAATGCAAACACACACAGCACACACTAACACTCAAACACATACACACAGCACACACTAGAACTAAACCATGCACACACAGCACAAACTAACACTCAAACGCACACACACTGCACACACTGACAATCAAACACACACACGCAGCACAGACTAACAGTCAAATACACACACACAACACACACTAATAATCAAACACATACAGTGCACACTAACACTCAAAGACACACACAGCACACACTAACACTCAAACACACACACAACATACACCAACACTCAAACACACACACACAGCACAAACTAACACTCAAACAAAAATGGAACACACTAACACTCAAACATACACACAGCACACACTAACACTCAAACACACAGAACTTCTAACACTCAAACACACACACACAGTAGACACTAACACTCAAACCGACACACAGCACACACTAACACTCAAAAACAAACTGCATACACTAACACTCAAACACAAACTGCACACACTAACACTCAAACACACAGCACATACTAACACTCAAACACATACAGACAAACACACACTGACACTAAAACACACACACAGCACACACTAACACTCAAACACACACACATTCCACACACTAACACTCAAACGTACACGCACAACACATTAGCTCCCAAACAAATATACACAGCACATATTAAAACAAAAAAACACTCACAGAGCACACACTAACACTAAAACACACATAAACAGCACACAAACACTCAAACACACACACAGCATACACTAACACTCAAACACACACACATTTCACACACTCACACTCAAACACACACACATTAAACACTAACACTCAAACACACACACAGCAAACACTAACACTCAAACACACACACACAGCACACAGTAACACTCAAACACACACACATCACACACTAACTCTCAAACACACACACATCACACACTAACACTCAAACACACACACACAGCACACAGTAACACTCAAAGACACAGAGCACACACTAACACTCAAACACACACACACCGCACACACAGACACTCAAAAACACGCAGCACACACTAACACTCAAACACGCACAATTAGCACACAGTAACACACAAACACACACACATCACACACTAACACTCAAACACGCACACAGCACACTCTAACACTCAAACACACACACACAGCACACAGTAACACTCAAACACACACACACATCACTCACTAACTCTCAAACACACACACATCACACACTAACACTCAAACACACACAGCACACACTAACACTCAAACAGACACATACAGCATACAATAAAACTCAAAAACACACAGCACACACTGACTCTCAAATATACACACACAGCACACACTAACACTCAAATGCATACACACAGGACACACTAACACTCAAACACACACACACAGCACACACTAATACTCAAACACACGCACAGCTGATACTAACACTCAAACACATACACACTGCACACACTAACATTCTAACACACAGAGCACACATTAACACTCAAACATACCCACACAGCTCATACTAACACTCAGCACACACACAGCACTCACTAACACTCAAACACACACAGACAGCAAAAAACAAAATGCAAACACACACAGCACACACTAACACTCAAACACATACACACAGCACACACTAGAACTAAACCATGCACACACAGCACAAACTAACACTCAAACGCACACACACTGCACACACTGACAATCAAACACACACACGCAGCACAGACTAACAGTCAAATACACACACACAACACACACTAATAATCAAACACATACAGTGCACACTAACACTCAAAGACACACACAGCACACACTAACACTCAAACACACACACAACATACACCAACACTCAAACACACACACACAGCACAAACTAACACTCAAACAAAAATGGAACACACTAACACTCAAACATACACACAGCACACACTAACACTCAAACACACAGAACTTCTAACACTCAAACACACACACACAGTAGACACTAACACTCAAACCGACACACAGCACACACTAACACTCAAAAACAAACTGCATACACTAACACTCAAACACAAACTGCACACACTAACACTCAAACACACAGCACATACTAACACTCAAACACATACAGACAAACACACACTGACACTAAAACACACACACAGCACACACTAACACTCCAACACACACACATTCCACACACTAACACTCAAACATACACGCACAACACATTAGCTCCCAAACAAATATACACAGCACATATTAAAACAAAAAAACACTCACAGAGCACACACTAACACTAAAACACACATAAACAGCACACAAACACTCAAACACACACACAACACACACAAACACTCAAACACACACACACGCAGCACACACTAACACGCAAACACACACAACACACACAAACACTCAAACACTCACGCACAGCACAAAATAACACTCAAACACACACACATTCCACACACTAACACTCAAACACACACACACATCACACACTAACACTCAAACATACACACACAGCACACACTTAAATTTAGAAATGGACACACAGCAGACACTAACACACAAACACACACAGAGCACACGCTAACACTCAAACACACACACAGCACACACTAACACTCAAACACACAGACATTCCACAAACTAACACTCAAACACACACACATTCCACACACTAACACTCAAACATACACGCATTCCACACACTAACACTCAAACACACACACACATCACACACTAACACTCAAACATACACACACAGCACACACTTAAATTTAGAAATGGACACACAGCAGACACTAACACACAAACACACACAGAGCACACGCTAACACTCAAACACACACACAGCACACACTAACACTCAAACACACAGACATTCCACAAACTAACACTCAAACACACACACATTCCACAAACTAGTACTGAAACACACACACCGCACACAATAACAATCAAACACGCAGAGCACACACTAACACTCAAACATGCACAGCACACACTAACACTCAAACACACACATACAGCACACACTGAAACTCATACACACACACAGCACACACTAACACTCAAACACACACACATTCCACACACTAACACTCAAACACACACATTACACACTAACACTCAAACACACACACAGCAAACACTAACACTCAAACACACACACACAGCACACAGTAACACTCAAACACACACACATCACACTCTAACTCTCAAACACACGCACAGCATACACTAACACACAAACAAACACACACAGCACACACTAACACTCAAAGATGCACAGCAAACACTAAAACTCAAACACACACAGCACACAGTAACACACAAACACACACACAGCACACACTAACACTCAAAGACGCACAGCAAACACTAACACTCAAACACACTCACACAGCACACACTGACGCTCAAACACACACAGCACACACTAACACTCAAACACACACATTTAGCACACAGTAACACTCAAACATACACGCATTCCACACACTAACACTCAAACACACACACACATCACACACAAACACTCAAACATACACACACAGCACACACTTAAATTTAGAAACGCACACACAGAAGACACTAACACACAAACACACACAGAGCACACGCTAACACTCAAACACACACACAGCACACAGTAACACTCAAACACACACACATTCCACACACGAACACTCAAACACACACACTTTCCACAAATTAGTACTGAAACATGCACACCGCACACAATAACAATCAATCACGCACAGCACACGCTAACACTCAAACATGCACAGCACACACTAACACTCAAACACACACACACAGCACACACTGACACTAATACACACACACAGCATACACTAACACTCAAACACACACACATTTCACACACTCACACTCAAACACACACACATTAAACACTAACACTCAAACACACACACAGCAAACACTAACACTCAAACACACACACACAGCACACAGTAACACTCAAACACACACACATCACACACTAACTCTCAAACACACACAAATCACACACTAACACTTAAACACACACACACAGCACACAGTAACACTCAAAGACACAGAGCACATACTAACACTCAAACACACACACACCGCACACACAGACACTCAAAAACACGCAGCACACACTAACACTCAAACACGCACAATTAGCACACAGTAACACACAAACACACACACATCACACACTAACACTCAAACACGCACACAGCACACTCTAACACTCAAACACACACACACAGCACAGAGTAACACTCAAACACACACACACATCACTCACTAACTCTCAAACACACACACATCACACACTAACACTCAAACACACACAGCACACACTAACACTCAAACACACACATACAGCATACAATAAAACTCAAAAACACACAGCACACACTGACTCTCAAATATACACACACAGCACACACTAATACTCAAATGCATACACACAGGACACACTAACACTCAAACACACACACACAGCACACACTAACACTCAGACACACACACACAGCATACACCAACACACAAACACACACACAGCACACACTAACACTCAAACACACACACAGCACACACTAACACTCAAACACACACAGCACACACTAACACATAAACACACACACAGCACACACTAACTCTCAAACACACACTGCACACACTAACACACAAACACACACACACAGCACACAATAACACTCAATAACACACAGCACACACTAACACTCAAACACACACACAGAGCGCACACTAGCACTCAAAGACACACAACACATACAACAACATTTAACACACACAGCACACAGTTACACTCAAACATATACACACAGCACACACGAACACTCACACACACACAGCACACACTAACACATAAACACACACACGGCACACACTAACTCTCAAACACACACAGCACACACTCACACTCAAACACACACACGCAGCACACATTAACACTCAAACACACACACATCACTCACTAACTCTCAAACACACACACAACTCACACTAACACTCAAACACACACAGCACACACTAACACTCAAAAACACACTTACAGCATACAATAAAACTCAAAAACACACAGCACACACTGACTCTCAAATATACACACACAGCACACACTTACACTCAAATGCATACACACAGGACACACTAACACTCAAACACACACACACAGCACACACTAACACTCAGACACACACACACAGCACACACCAACACACAAACACACACACAGCACACACTAACACTCAAACACACACAGCAAATACAAACACTCAAGCACCCACACACAGCACGCACTAACACTGAAAAACACACACACAGCACACACTAACACTCAAACATGCACACATTACACACTAACACTCAAACACACACACAGCAAACACTAACACTCAAACACACACACATCACACACTAGCTCTCAAACACACACACAGCACACACTAACACTCAAAGATGCACAGCACACACTAACACTCAAACACACACACACAGCACACACTGACACTCAAACACACACAGCACACACTAACATTCAAACACACACACTTAGCAAACAGTAAAACTAAAACACACACACATCACACACTAACACTCAAACACACGCAGAGCACACTTTAACACTCAAACACACACACACAGCACACACTAACACTCAAACACACACAACACACACAATAACACTTAAACACACACAGCACACACTAACACTCAAACACATACACACAGCACACACTAACACTCAAACACACACAGCACACACTAACACATAAACACACGCACAGCACACACTAACTCTCAAACACACACAGCACACACTAACACTTCAACACACACAGCACACACTAACACTCAAACACACACACAGCACACACTCACACTCAAACACACACACACAGCACACACTAACACTCACACACACACAGCACACACTAACACATAAACACACACACAGCACACACTAACTCTCAAACACACACAGCACACACTCACACTCAAACACACACACACAGCACACATTAACACTCAAACACACACACATCACTCACTAACTCTCAAACACACACACATCACACACTAACTCTCAAACACACACAGCACACACTAACACTCAAACACACACATACAGCATACAATAAAACTCAAAAACACACAGCACCACTGACTCTCAAATATACACACACAGCACACACTAACACTCAAATGCATACACACAGGACACACTAACACTCAGACACACACACACAGCATACACCAACACACAAACACACACACAGCACACACTAACACTCAAACACACACACACAGCACACACTAACACTCAAACACACACAGCACACACTAACACATAAACACACACACAGCACACACTAACTCTCAAACACACACTGCACACACTAACACACAAACACACACACACAGCACACAATAACACTCAATAACACACAGCACACACTAACACTCAAACACACACACAGAGCGCACACTAACACTCAAAGACACACAACACATACAACAACATTTAACACACACAGCACACAGTTACACTCAAACATATACACACAGCACACACTAACACTCACACACACACAGCACACACTAACACATAAACACACACACAGCACACACTAACTCTCAAACACACACAGCACACACTCACACTCAAACACACACACGCAGCACACATTAACACTCAAACACACACACATCACTCACTAACTCTCAAACACACACACATCACACACTAACACTCAAACACACACAGCACACACTAACACTCAAACACACACATACAGCATACAATGAAACTCAAAAACACACAGCACACACTGACTCTCAAATATACACACACAGCACACACTAACACTCAAATGCATACACACAGGACACACTAACACTCAAACACACACACACAGCACACACTAACACTCAGACACACACACACAGCACACACCAACACACAAACACACACACAGCACACACTAACACTCAAACACACACAGCAAATACAAACACTCAAGCACCCACACACAGCATGCACTAACACTGAAAAACACACACACAGCACACACTAACACTCAAACACACACACATTACACACTAACACTCAAACACACACACAGCAAACACTAACACTCAAACACACACACATCACACACTAGCTCTCAAACACACACACAGCACACACTAACACTCAAAGACGCACAGCACACACTAACACTCAAACACACACACACAGCACACACTGACACTCAAACACACACAGCACACACTAACATTCAAACACACACACTTAGCAAACAGTAAAACTCAAACACACACACATCACACACTAACACTCAAACACACGCAGAGCACACTCTAACACTCAAACACACACACACAGCACACACTAACACTCAAACACACACAACACACACAATAACACTTAAACACACACAGCACACACTAACACTCAAACACATACACACAGCACACACTAACACTCAAACACACACAGCACACACTAACACATAAACACACGCACAGCACACACTAACTCTCAAACACACACAGCACACACTAACACTTCAACACACACAGCACACACTAACACTCAAACACACACACAGCACACACTCACACTCAAACACACACACGCAGCACACATTAACACTCAAACACACACAGCACACACTAACACTTAAACACACACAGAGCACACACTAACACTCAAACACACACACACCGCACACAGTAACACTCAAACACACACACATCACACACTAACACTCAAACACACACAGCACACACTAACACTTAAACACACACACACAGCACACACCGACACACAAACACACACACAGCACACACTAACACTCAAACACACACACACAGCACACGCTAACACTCAAACACAGACAGCACACACTAACACATAAACACACACACAGCACACACTAACTCTCAAACACACACTGCACACACTAACACTCAAACACACACACACAACACACACTAACACTCAATAACACACAGCACACACTAACACTCAAACACGCACAGAGAGCACACACTAACACTCAAAGACACACAACACATACAATAACATTTAACACACACAGCACACAGTAACACTCAAACATATACACACAGCACACACTAACACTCAAACACACACAGCACACACTAACACATAAACACACACACAGCACACACTAACTCTCAAACACACACACGCAGCACACATTAACTCTCAAACACACACACACAGCTCACACTAACACTCAAACCCACACAGAGCAAACACTAACACTCAAACACACACACACAGCACACACTAACAGTGAAACACTCACAAAATGCACACACTAACATTCAAACACACACACACGGCACACACTAACACTCAAACACACACACATTCCACACACTAACACTCAAACACACACACATTACACACTAACACTCAAACACACACACAGCACACACTAACACTCAAACACACACACATTCCACACAGTAACACTAAAACACACACACATCACACATTAGCTCTCAAAAACACACACAGCACACACTAACACTCAAAGACGCACAGCACACACTAACACTCAAACACACACACACAGCACACACTGACACTCAAACACACACAGCACACACTAACATTCAAACACACACACTTAGCAAACAGTAACACTCAAACACACACACATCACACACTAACACTCAAACACACGCAGAGCACACTCTAACACTCAAACACACACACACAGCACACACTAACACTCAAACACACACAACACACACAATAACACTTAAACACACACAGCACACACTAACACTCAAACACATACACACAGCACACACTAACACTCAAACACACACAGCACACACTAACACATAAACACACACACAGCACACACTAACTCACAAACACACACAGCACACACTAACACTTCAACACACACAGCACACACTAACACTCAAACACACACACAGCACACACTCACACTCAAACACACACACACAGCACACATTAACACTCAAACACACACAGCACACACAAACACTTAAACACACACAGAGCACACACTAACACTCAAACACACACACACAGCACACAGTAACACTCAAACACACACACATCACACACTAACACACAAACACACACAGCACACACTAACACTTAAACACACACAGAGCACACACTAACACTCAAACACACACACACAGCACACAGTAACACTCAAAAACACACACATCACACACTAACACTCAAAGACATACACAGTACACACTAACACTCAAACGCACACACACAGCACACAGTAAAACACAAACACACAAATCACACACTAACTCTCAAACACACACACATAACAGACTAACACTCACACACACACACAGCACACACTAAAACTCAAACACACACATACAGCATACAATAACACTCAAACACACACAGCACACACTGACACTCAAACACACACAGCGCACACTAACACTCAAAAACATACAGCACGCTGTACCACACAAACACACACACACTAACACTCAAACACATGCACAGCACACACTAACACTCAAACACATGCACACACAGCAAACACTAACACTCAAAAACACACACAGCACACAGTAACTCTCAAATACTGACGCAGCACATAAAAACAGTCAAACACACACACACAGCTCACACTTGTTGTGTTTTGAGTTTTGCTTCAATTAATTTTGTCCCATTTCCCGGGTGTTACCTGAAGGGGGTGCTGGGGGGCTCGGTTTTACTTTGTCTTTCACTTTCAGTTTCGGGATCTGGCATGCAGACAATGTGCTGTAATGTCCACCCATTTACTCAGTAAATAGTAAAAGGTACATTTCGTCTCCTCTATTCATTACTGTTCGATCAAGATGCAATAACACTAACACTCAATCACACATACACAGTACGCAATAACATTCAAATGCACACACAACACACAGTAACACTGAAACAAACACACACAACACACATCAACAATTAATACACACACACACACACACACTAACATTCAAACACATGCACAGCACACACTAACACTCAAACACATGCACACACAGCAAACAGTAACACTCAAACACACACACAGCACAGAGTAACACACACAGCACACAGTAACACTCAAAAAAACACACAGAACACACTAACACTCAAACACACACACAGCACCCACTGAAACTCAAACACTCACAAACAACACACACTAACACTCAAACAAACACAGAAACATTGCACACTAACAGTCAAACACGCACAACACATTAGCTCCCAAATAAATATACACAGCACATATTAAAACAAAAAAAACACACACAGAGCGCACACTAACACTCAAACACACATAAACAGCACACAAACACTGAAACACACACACAACACACACAAACACTCAAACACACACACACGCAGCACACAATAACACGCAAACACACACAACACACACAAACACTCAAACACTCATGCACAGCACACAATAACACTCAAACACACACACATTCTACACACTAACACTCAAACATACACTCATTCCACACACTAACACTGAAACACACACACACATCACACACTAACACTCAAACATACACACACAGCACACACTTAAATTTAGAAACGCACACACCGCAGACACTAACACACATACACACACAGAGCACACGCTAACACTCAAACACACACACAGCACACACTAACACTCAAACACACACACATTCTACACACTAACACTCAAACACACACACATTCCACAAACTAGTACTGAAACACACACACCGCACACAATAACAATCAAACATGCAGAGCACACACTAACACTCAAACATGCACAGCACAACTAACACTCAAACACACACATACAGCACACACTGAAACTCATACACACACACAGCACACACTAACACTCAAACACACGCACATTCCACAAACTAACACTCAAACACACACATTACACACTAACACTCAAACACATACACAGCAAACACTAACACTCAAACACACACACACAGCACACAGTAACACTCAAACACACACACTTCACACTCTAACTCTCAAACACACACACAGCATAAACTAACACACAAACACACACACACAGCACACACTAACACTCAAAAATGCACAGCACACACTAACACTCAAACACACACACACAGCACACACTGACACTAATACATACACACAGCACACACTAACACTCAAACACACACACATTCGACACACTAACACTCAAACACACACACATTACACACTAACACTCAAACACACACACAGCAAACACTAACACTCAAAAACACACACACACAGCACACAGTAACACACAAACACACACACATCACCCACTAACTCTGAAACACACACACATCACACACTAACACTCAAGCACACACACACTGCACACACTAACACTCAAAGACACAGAGCACACACTAACACTCAAACACACACACACAGCACACACCGACACTCAAAAACAGACAGCACACACTAACACTGAAACACACACACTTAGCACACAGTAACACACAAACACACACACATCACACACTAACACTCAAACACACACACAGCACACTCTAACACTCAAACACACACACACAGCACACAGTAACACTCAAACACACACACATCACTCACTAACTCTCCAGCACACACACATCACACACTAACACACAAACACACACACAGCACACACTAACACTCAAACACACACATACAGCATACAATAAAACTCAAAAACACACAGCACACACTGACCCTGAAACATACACACACAGCACACACTAACACTCAAATGCACACACACAGGCACACTAACACTCAAACACACACACACAGCACACACTATCACTCAGACACACACACACAGCACACACTAACATTCAAACACACACAGCACACACTAACACATAAACACACACACAGCACACACTAATGCTCAAACACACACAGCACACACTAACACTCAAACACATATACACAGCACACACTAACACTCAAACACACACAACACACACAATAACATTTAACACACACAGCACACACTAACACTCAAACACATACACACAGCACACACTAACACTCAAACACACACAGCACACACTAACACATAAACACACACACAGCACACACTAACTCTCAAACACACACAGCACACACTAACACTTAAACGCACACAGCACACACTAACACTCAAACACACACACAGCACACACTCACACTCAAACACACACACATTCCACACTAACACTCAAACACACGCACAGTAAACACTAACACTCAAGCACACACACAAACAGCACACAGTAACACACAAACACACACAAATCACACACTAACTCTCAAACACACACACAGCACACACTAACACTCAAAGACGCACAGCACACATTAACACTCAAACACACTCACACAGCACACAGTAACACTCAAACACACACACATCACACACTAACACTCAAACACACACACAGCACACTTTAACACTCAAACACACACACACAGCACACACTAACACTCAAACACACACAACACACACAAAAACACTTAAACACACACAGCACACACTAACACTCAAACACATACACACAGCACACACTAACACTCAAACACACACAGCACACACTAACACATAAACACACACACAGCACACACTAACTCTCAAACACACACAGCACACACTAACACTTAAACACACACAGCACACACTAACACTCAAACACACGCACAGCACACACTCACACTCAAACACACACACGCAGCACACATTAACAATCAAACACACACACATTCCACACACTAACACTCAAACACACACACATTACACACTAACACTCAAACACACACACAGCAAATACTAACACTCAAAAACACACACACACAGCACACAGTAACACTCAAACACACACACATCACACACTAACTCTCAAACACACACACATCACACACTAACACTCAAACACACACACACTGCACACACTAACACTCAAAGACACAGAGCACACACTAACACTCAAACAGACACACACAGCACACACCGACACTCAAAAACACACAGCACACACTAACACTGAAACACACACACTTAGCACACAGTAACACACAAACACACACACATCACACACTAACACTCAAACACACACACAGCACACTCTAACACTCAAACACACACACACAGCACACAGTAACACTCAAACACACACACATCACTCACTAACTCTCAAACACACACACATCACACACTAACACTCAAACACACACACAGCACACACTAACACTCAAACACACACATACAGCATGCAATAAAACTCCAAAACACACAGCACACACTGGCCCTGAAACATACACACACAGCACACACTAACACTCAAATGCACACACACAGGCACACTAACACTCAAACACACACACACAGCACACACTAACACTCAAACACATACACACAGCACACACTAACACTCAAACACACACAACACACACAATAACATTTAACACACACAGCACACACTAACACTCAAACACATACACACAGCACACACTAACACTCAAACACACACAGCACACACTAACACATAAACACACACACAGCACACACTAACTCTCAAACACACACAGCACACACAAACACTTAAACACACACAGCACACACTAACACTCAAACACACACACAGCACACACTCACACTCAAACACACACACATTCCACACTAACACTCAAACACACACACAGCAAACACTAACACTCAAACACACACACACACACAGCACACAGTAACACACAAACACACACACAGCACACAGTAACACTCAAACACACACACATCACACACTAACACTCAAACACACACACAGCACACTCAAACACTCAAACACACACACACAGCACACACTAACACTCAAACACACACAACACACACAATAACACTTAAACACACACAGCACACACTAACACTCAAAAACATACACACAGCACACACTAACACTCAAACACACACAGCACACACTAACACATAAACACACACACAGCACACACTAACTCTCAAACACACACAGCACACACTAACACTTAAACACACACAGCACACACTAACACTCAAACACACACACAGCACACACTCACACTCAAACACACACACGCAGCACACATTAACACTCAAACACACACACACAGCTCACACTAACACTCAAACCCACACAGAGCAAACACTAACACTCAAACCTACACACACAACACACACTAACACTTAAACATGCACAGCAAATACTAACACTCAAACACCCACATACAGCATGCACTAACACTGAAACACACACTCACAGCACAAAATAACACAAACAAATAGCACACACTAACGCTCAAAAACACACAAAGATTACACGAATGCTCAAACACATACACAACACACACTAACACTCAAACACACACACGGCACACACTAACACTGAAACACACACACACAGCACACAGTAAAACTCAAACACACACATCACACACTAACACTCAAACACACACAGAGCACACACTAACACTCAAACACACCACACAGTAACACTCAAACACACACACATCACACACTAACAATCAAACACACACACAGTACACACTAACTCTCAAACACACACACAGTACACACTAACACACAAACACACACACACAGCACACAGTAAAACACAAACACACAAATCACACACTAACTCTCAAACACACACACACACAGTTACACTCAAACATATACACACAGCACACACTAACACTCACACACACACAGCACACACTAACACATAAACACACACACAGCACACACTAACTCTCAAACACACAGCACACACTCACACTTAAACACACACAGCACACACTAACACTCAAACACATAAACACAGCACACACTAACACTCAAACACACACAGCACACACTCACACTCAAACACACACACGCAGCACACATTAACACTCAAACACACACACACAGCTCACACTAACACTCAAACCCACACAGAGCAAACACTAGCACTCAAACACACATACACAACACACACTAACACTCAAACATGCACAGCAAATACTAACACTCAAGCACCCACACACAGCACGCACTAACACTGAAACACACACACACAGCACACACTAACACTCAAACACACACACATTCCACACACTAACACTCAAACACACACACATTACACACTAACACGCAAACACACACACAGCAAACACTAACACTCAAACACACACACACAGCACACAGTAACACTCAAACACACACACATCACACACTAGCTCTCAAACACACACACAGCACACACTAACACTCAAAGACGCACAGCACACACTAACATTCAAACACACACACTTAGCACACAGTAACACTCAAACACACACACATCACACACTAACACTCAAACACACACACAATGCACATACTAACACTCAAACACACACAACACACACAATAACACTTAACACACACACAGCACACACTAACACTCAAACACATAAACACAGCACACACTAACACTCAAACACACACAGCACACACTAACACATAAACACACGCACAGCACACACTAACTCTCAAACACACACAGCACACACTAACACTTCAACACACACAGCACACACTAACACTCAACCACACACACAGCACACACTCACACTCAAACACACACACGCAGCACACATTAACACTCAAACACACACAGCACACACTAACACTTCAACACACACAGCACACAATACAATACAATACAATACAAATCGCTTTATTGGCATGATAAGGTACATCTTATGTTGCCAAAGCATCAAAATACATTTATGGTTGAACACATAAACGCGGTTCCATTCATACAGTGTATAAACAGGTATATCCCTGAGTTTATAAATATATTTTCGCCTTGTTTATATATACTCTTGTCTTAGTTTACTGGTTGTCCCTCTGTTCATGGCAAGCTGTAACATAGTGTGCTGCCAGTGTTACACAACTTCTCTCCTCCCCCAGTAGGAATGGGAGTTTTTGGTTGTCAGTCAGATTTCTGAATTCAGGGCATATTTGTGAGAATTTTTGATAGAAATTCTCTCTGATGCCCTGATATTTTCCACAGGCTGTGAGGAAGTGCATCTCTGTCTCAACTACTCCCTGACTGCAGTGAGAGCATATCCTGTCTTCTCTTGGCAGCCTGGTCTGCCTGTGTCTGCCTTTTTCGATCGCTAGCCTATGTTCGCTAAGTCTGTACCTTGTCAAGGTTCTTCTCAGTTTGTTATCCTTTACCATGGTCAGGTAATCAGCTATGTTGTATTGTCTGTTTAGGGCCAAGTAGCAATTGAGTTTGCTTTGGGTTTTTGTTGTTTCTGCCCAATATGACAGATATTTTTCCTTTTGCTTAGCGACGATTGTGTTGGGTCGAATTCTTTGTGTTACCCTGTCACTGTCCTGGGACTGGTTATTGTTAGTATTGTTATTAGTTACTTTATTGAGTCCCAGGACTAGTTGACTGAGGGTATTCTTCTTTATGGTCAGCTCTTGGCATTTCAGGGCGTCGTAGTGATAGCATTGGGGGTTGCTCATTTGTAGGTGATTCCAAAATTTGGTGGCTCTTTTTTGGATAGTGATTATTAATGGGTATTGGCCTAGTTCCGCCCTGCATGCGTTGTTTACTGTTTTCCTTTGAGTCCGGAGGATACTTTTACAGAATTCCGCATGTAGGATCTCAATTGGGTGTTTGTCCCATTTTGCAAAATCTTGTTGTGTTAGTGGTCCCCAGACCTCACTGCCATAGAGTGCAATTGGTTCAATTACTGATTTGAAAATTTTGAGCCAAATGCTAATTGGGATTTCTATTTGGATTGATTTTTTGATGGCATAGAAAGCCCTTCTTGCTTTCTCTTTCAGTTCATTCACAGCCAGTTTGAAGTTTCCCGTAGAACTGATTTTTAAGCCCAAGTATGTGTAGTGAGTAGTTTGTTCAATTTTGGTTGTTCCTACTGTGAAATTTATTGTGGGTCCATGTTGTTTGGATCTTTGCTGGAACACAAGGACTTTGGTTTTTTGGGGATTTATTGTCAGGGCCCAAGTCTGGCAGTACGACTCCAGCAGGTCCAGGTTCTGCTGTAGACCCTCCTTAGTTGGTGACAGCAGAACCAGGTCGTCGGCATAGAGGAGGAATTTAACCTTGGATTCATATAGGGTGAGGCCGGGTGCTGTAGATTGTTCAAGTAGTTTTGCCAATCCATTAATGTAAATATTAAAGAGTGTCGGTGAGATTGGCGAGCCCTGCGTCACCCCCCGCCCCTGTGGGAAGTATTTTGTTTGTTTGTCTCCAATTTTAACTGCACATTTATTGTTTGTATACATTGATTTAATTACATCATATGTTTTACCTCCTACCCCGCTTTCGATAAGTTTCAGGAATAAACCGTCATGCCAGATGGAGTCGAAAGCCTTCTGGAAATCTACAAAGCATGCGTAGATTTTGCTTTTGTTATGGTGAACGTGTTTGTCAATTAGGGTCTGTAGGGTGAAGATATGATCGGATGTTCTATAGTTTGGCAGGAATCCAATTTGGCTTTTACTCAAGACATTGTGCTCTTCAAGGAAGTTTATAAGTCTTTTGTTTATGATGCTACAGAATACCTTCCCCAGGTTACTGTTTACACAGATGCCTCGATAGTTGTTTGGGTCGATTTTGTCCCCACTTTTGTATATGGGTGTTATGAGTCCTTTGTTCCAGATGTCAGGGAAATAACCGACACTCAGAACCAAGTTGAAGAGTTTTAGGATAGCCAGTTTCAGTTTGTCGTCTGCGTGTTTAATCATCTCGTTTAGTATGCCGTCTGTCCCGCAAGCTTTTCCTGGTCGCAGGTCCTTGAGTTTTTCAAGAAGTTCTTTTTCTGTTATTATGGCGTCTAGCGGGTTTTGGTTATCTTTTATGGCCATTTCAAGCTTTTCCAGTTTTTTGCGTATTTGGTGTTGCTCTGGTCTTAGTGTGTTTTTCTGGTATAATTTTTCAAAGTGGTTTACCCATGTGTCCCCATTTTGAATGGACAAATCGTCGTGTTGTTTTTTGTGTAGTGTTTTCAAGTTGTCCCAGAAACAATTCGACTCAATGGATTCCTCCATGGAGCTGAGTGTATTCTTAATAAATTGCTCTTTTTTGGTCCTGA
Source organism: Somniosus microcephalus (assembly GCF_052327205.1). Lineage (NCBI taxonomy): Eukaryota > Metazoa > Chordata > Chondrichthyes > Squaliformes > Somniosidae > Somniosus > Somniosus microcephalus. Next base: position 151,309,499 of record NC_140989.1, on the reverse strand, counting down.
GTGTGTTTCTGTATTGTGTTAGTGTCTGACAATAAGTAAGGCGTAATTCCTCGTTTTCTGGATGTCTGTGTTTTTGGTTTGATAGTTTTCTAAGTTTTTTCCTCATGTTATGGCAATCATGGTCAAACCATTTTTCATAGTTTTTTGTTTTGGGTTTGTTCTTGCGAGCTTTCAAGTTTGCATTTGTTGCCAAATTATCAAAAATATTGTTTAGTTTACTAACTGCCCGGTTTACGCCTTCTTTATTGTGAGTGTATATGTTATCCAGAAAGGTGTCTAAGAGAGCTTGAGTTGATGCATTGCTAATTGTTTTCTGGTATTTTTCCGTGTCGTTTTTGGCCCATCTGTACGATTTTTTGGTGTTGTACAGTTTACTGGGTTGTGTTTCTATGTTGTTTGTTTCTGTCTTTTTGAGAAACATAGTAATTTGGCTGTGATCTGACAGTGTTGTTTGTGGTTTGACTGTGAATGCTCTGAAAGAGGATGGGTCCAAGTCTGTAATCATATAGTCTACTGTGCTGCAGCCAAGAGGTGAGCAGTAGGTCGATCTTCCTAGGAGGTCTCCTATGAACCTACCATTGACAATGTACAGACCCAGGTTTTGACAGAGCTGTAGTAGCTGTTTACCGTTGGTATTTGACTGCTTGTCGCAGTTATGCCTGTATGGAAGGGAAGGGATGTCAAAGTGGTTATTCCCGAATACGTAATTGTTTCCCTGATTATTGGTGAAGTCTGGTTCTTCGCCCGTTCTTGAATTGAGGTCCCCACAGATCAACACGTTCCCCTGGGCCTGGTATTGGATAATTTCCCCCTCCATGTTGGAGAAGGTGTCCTCTTTGTAGTACGGGGAATCGATTGGAGGGATATAAAGTGCGCAAATGTAAACATCTTGGGTGTTTGAGATAATCTCCCTCTCAAGTTTGAGCCACATCACACACTAACACTCAACCACACACACAGCACACACTCACACTCAAACACACACACGCAGCACACATTAACACTCAAACACACACAGCACACACTAACACTTAAACACACACAGAGCACACACTAACACTCAAACACACACACACAGCACACAGTAACACTCAAACACACACACATCACACACTAACACTCAAACACACACAGCACACACTAACATTCAAACACACACACTTAGCACACAGTAACACTCAAACACACACACATCACACACTAACACTCAAACACACACACAATGCACATACTAACACTCAAACACACACAACACACACAATAACACTTAACACACACACAGCACACACTAACACTCAAACACATAAACACAGCACACACTAACACTCAAACACACACAGCACACACTAACACATAAACACACGCACAGCACACACTAACTCTCAAACACACACAGCACACACTAACACTTCAACACACACAGCACACACTAACACTCAACCACACACACAGCACACACTCACACTCAAACACACACACGCAGCACACATTAACACTCAAACACACACAGCACACACTAACACTTCAACACACACAGCACACAATACAATACAATACAATACAAATCACTTTATTGGCATGATAAGGTACATCTTATGTTGCCAAAGCATCAAAATACATTTATGGTTGAACACATAAACGCGGTTCCATTCATACAGTGTATAAACAGGTATATCCCTGAGTTTATAAATATATTTTTGCCTTGTTTATATATACTCTTGTCTTAGTTTACTGGTTGTCCCTCTGTTCATGGCAAGCTGTAACATAGTGTGCCGCCAGTGTTACACAGCTTCTCTCCTCCCCCAGTAGGAATGGGAGTTTTTGGTTGTCAGTCAGATTTCTGAATTCAGGGCATATTTGTGAGAATTTTTGATAGAAATTCTCTCTGATGCCCTGATATTTTCCACAGGCTGTGAGGAAGTGCATCTCTGTCTCAACTACTCCCTGACTGCAGTGAGAGCATATCCTGTCTTCTCTTGGCAGCCTGGTCTGCCTGTGTCTGCCTTTTTCGATCGCTAGGCTATGTTCGCTAAGTCTGTACCTTGTCAAGGTTCTTCTCAGTTTGTTATCCTTTACCATGGTCAGGTAATCAGCTATGTTGTATTGTCTGTTTAGGGCCAAGTAGCAATTGAGTTTGCTTTGGGTTTTTGTTGTTTCTGCCCAATATGACAGATATTTTTCCTTTTGCTTAGCGACGATTGTGTTGGGTCGAATTCTTTGTGTTACCCTGTCACTGTCCTGGGACTGGTTATTGTTAGTATTGTTATTAGTTACTTTATTGAGTCCCAGGACTAGTTGACTGAGGGTATTCTTCTTTATGGTCAGCTCTTGGCATTTCAGGGCGTCGTAGTGATAGCATTGGGGGTTGCTCATTTGTAGGTGATTCCAAAATTTGGTGGCTCTTTTTTGGATAGTGATTATTAATGGGTATTGGCCTAGTTCCGCCCTGCATGCATTGTTTACTGTTTTCCTTTGAGTCCGGAGGATACTTTTACAGAATTCCACATGTAGGATCTCAATTGGGTGTTTGTCCCATTTTGCAAAATCTTGTTGTGTTAGTGGTCCCCAGACCTCACTGCCATAGAGTGCAATTGGTTCAATTACTGATTTGAAAATTTTGAGCCAAATGCTAATTGGGATTTCTATTTGGATTGATTTTTTGATGGCATAGAAAGCCCTTCTTGCTTTCTCTTTCAGTTCATTCACAGCCAGTTTGAAGTTTCCCGTAGAACTGATTTTTAAGCCCAAGTATGTGTAGTGAGTAGTTTGTTCAATTTTGGTTGTTCCTACTGTGAAATTTATTGTGGGTCCATGTTGTTTGGATCTTTGCTGGAACACAAGGACTTTGGTTTTTTGGGGATTTATTGTCAGGGCCCAAGTCTGGCAGTACGACTCCAGCAGGTCCAGGTTCTGCTGTAGACCCTCCTTAGTTGGTGACAGCAGAACCAGGTCGTCGGCATAGAGGAGGAATTTAACCTTGGATTCATATAGGGTGAGGCCGGGTGCTGTAGATTGTTCAAGTAGTTTTGCCAATCCATTAATGTAAATATTAAAGAGTGTCGGTGAGATTGGCGAGCCCTGCGTCACCCCCCGCCCCTGTGGGAAGTATTTTGTTTGTTTGTCTCCAATTTTAACTGCACATTTATTGTTTGTATACATTGATTTAATTACATCATATGTTTTACCTCCTACCCCGCTTTCGATAAGTTTCAGGAATAAACCGTCATGCCAGATGGAGTCGAAAGCCTTCTGGAAATCTACAAAGCATGCGTAGATTTTGCTTTTGTTATGGTGAACGTGTTTGTCAATTAGGGTCTGTAGGGTGAAGATATGATCGGATGTTCTATAGTTTGGTAGGAATCCAATTTGGCTTTTACTCAAGACATTGTGCTCTTCAAGGAAGTTTATAAGTCTTTTGTTTATGATGCTACAGAATACCTTCCCCAGGTTACTGTTTACACAGATGCCTCGATAGTTGTTTGGGTCGATTTTGTCCCCACTTTTGTATATGGGTGTTATGAGTCCTTTGTTCCAGATGTCAGGGAAATAACCGACACTCAGAACCAAGTTGAAGAGTTTTAGGATAGCCAGTTTCAGTTTGTCGTCTGCGTGTTTAATCATCTCGTTTAGTATGCCGTCTGTCCCGCAAGCTTTTCCTGGTCGCAGGTCCTTGAGTTTTTCAAGAAGTTCTTTTTCTGTTATTATGGCGTCTAGCGGGTTTTGGTTATCTTTTATGGCCATTTCAAGCTTTTCCAGTTTTTTGCGTATTTGGTGTTGCTCTGGTCTTAGTGTGTTTTTCTGGTATAATTTTTCAAAGTGGTTTACCCATGTGTCCCCATTTTGAATGGACAAATCGTCGTGTTGTTTTTTGTGTAGTGTTTTCAAGTTGTCCCAGAAACAATTCGACTCAATGGATTCCTCCATGGAGCTGAGTGTATTCTTAATAAATTGCTCTTTTTTGGTCCTGAGTGTGTTTCTGTATTGTGTTAGTGTCTGACAATAAGTAAGGCGTAATTCCTCGTTTTCTGGATGTCTGTGTTTTTGGTTTGATAGTTTTCTAAGTTTTTTCCTCATGTTATGGCAATCATGGTCAAACCATTTTTCATAGTTTTTTGTTTTGGGTTTGTTCTTGCGAGCTTTCAAGTTTGCATTTGTTGCCAAATTATCAAAAATATTGTTTAGTTTACTAACTGCCCGGTTTACGCCTTCTTTATTGTGAGTGTATATGTTATCCAGAAAGGTGTCTAAGAGAGCTTGAGTTAATGCATTGCTAATTGTTTTCTGGTATTTTTCCGTGTCCTTTTTGGCCCATCTGTACGATTTTTTGGTGTTGTACAGTTTACTGGGTTGTGTTTCTATGTTGTTTGTTTCTGTCTTTTTGAGAAACATAGTAATTTGGCTGTGATCTGACAGTGTTGTTTGTGGTTTGACTGTGAATGCTCTGAAAGAGGATGGGTCCAAGTCTGTAATCATATAGTCTACTGTGCTGCAGCCAAGAGGTGAGCAGTAGGTCGACCTTCCTAGGAGGTCTCCTATGAACCTACCATTGACAATGTACAGACCCAGGTTTTGACAGAGCTGTAGTAGCTGTTTACCGTTGGTATTTGACTGCTTGTCGCAGTTATGCCTGTATGGAAGGGAAGGGATGTCAAAGTGGTTATTCCCGAATACGTAATTGTTTCCCTGATTATTGGTGAAGTCTGGTTCTTCGCCCGTTCTTGAATTGAGGTCCCCACAGATCAACACGTTCCCCTGGGCCTGGTATTGGATAATTTCCCCCTCCATGTTGGAGAAGGTGTCCTCTTTGTAGTACGGGGAATCGATTGGAGGGATATAAAGTGCGCAAATGTAAACATCTTGGGTGTTTGAGATAATCTCCCTCTCAAGTTTGAGCCACATCACACACTAACACTCAACCACACACACAGCACACACTCACACTCAAACACACACACGCAGCACACATTAACACTCAAACACACACAGCACACACTAACACTTAAACACACACAGAGCACACACTAACACTCAAACACACACACACAGCACACAGTAACACTCAAACACACACACATCACACACTAACACTCAAACACACACAGCACACACTAACATTCAAACACACACACTTAGCACACAGTAACACTCAAACACACACACATCACACACTAACACTCAAACACACACACAATGCACATACTAACACTCAAACACACAACACACACAATAACACTTAACACACACACAGCACACACTAACACTCAAACACATAAACACAGCACACACTAACACTCAAACACACACAGCACACACTAACACATAAACACACGCACAGCACACACTAACTCTCAAACACACACAGCACACACTAACACTTCAACACACACAGCACACACTCACACTCAAACACACACACGCAGCACACATTAACACTCAAACACACACAGCACACACTAACACTTCAACACACACAGCACACAATACAATACAATACAATACAAATCGCTTTATTGGCATGATAAGGTACATCTTATGTTGCCAAAGCATCAAAATACATTTATGGTTGAACACATAAACGCAGTTCCATTCATACAGTGTATAAACAGGTATATCCCTGAGTTTATAAATATATTTTCGCCTTGTTTATATATACTCTTGTCTTAGTTTACTGGTTGTCCCTCTGTTCATGGCAAGCTGTAACATAGTGTGCCGCCAGTGTTACACAGCTTCTCTCCTCCCCCAGTAGGAATGGGAGTTTTTGGTTGTCAGTCAGATTTCTGAATTCAGGGCATATTTGTGAGAATTTTTGATAGAAATTCTCTCTGATGCCCTGATATTTTCCACAGGCTGTGAGGAAGTGCATCTCTGTCTCAACTACTCCCTGACTGCAGTGAGAGCATATCCTGTCTTCTCTTGGCAGCCTGGTCTGCCTGTGTCTGCCTTTTTCGATCGCTAGGCTATGTTCGCTAAGTCTGTACCTTGTCAAGGTTCTTCTCAGTTTGTTATCCTTTACCATGGTCAGGTAATCAGCTATGTTGTATTGTCTGTTTAGGGCCAAGTAGCAATTGAGTTTGCTTTGGGTTTTTGTTGTTTCTGCCCAATATGACAGATATTTTTCCTTTTGCTTAGCGACGATTGTGTTGGGTCGAATTCTTTGTGTTACCCTGTCACTGTCCTGGGACTGGTTATTGTTAGTATTGTTATTAGTTACTTTATTGAGTCCCAGGACTAGTTGACTGAGGGTATTCTTCTTTATGGTCAGCTCTTGGCATTTCAGGGCGTCGTAGTGATAGCATTGGGGGTTGCTCATTTGTAGGTGATTCCAAAATTTGGTGGCTCTTTTTTGGATAGTGATTATTAATGGGTATTGGCCTAGTTCCGCCCTGCATGCGTTGTTTACTGTTTTCCTTTGAGTCCGGAGGATACTTTTACAGAATTCCGCATGTAGGATCTCAATTGGGTGTTTGTCCCATTTTGCAAAATCTTGTTGTGTTAGTGGTCCCCAGACCTCACTGCCATAGAGTGCAATTGGTTCAATTACTGATTTGAAAATTTTGAGCCAAATGCTAATTTGGATTTCTATTTGGATTGATTTTTTGATGGCATAGAAAGCCCTTCTTGCTTTCTCTTTCAGTTCATTCACAGCCAGTTTGAAGTTTCCCGTAGAACTGATTTTTCAGCCCAAGTATGTGTAGTGAGTAGTTTGTTCAATTTTGGTTGTTCCTACTGTGAAATTTATTGTGGGTCCATGTTGTTTGGATCTTTGCTGGAACACAAGGACTTTGGTTTTTTGGGGATTTATTGTCAGGGCCCAAGTCTGGCAGTACGACTCCAGCAGGTCCAGGTTCTGCTGTAGACCCTCCTTAGTTGGTGACAGCAGAACCAGGTCGTCGGCATAGAGGAGGAATTTAACCTTGGATTCAAATAGGGTGAGGCCGGGTGCTGTAGATTGTTCAAGTAGTTTTGCCAATCCATTAATGTAAATATTAAAGAGTGTCGGTGAGATTGGCGAGCCCTGCGTCACCCCCCGCCCCTGTGGGAAGTATTTTGTTTGTTTGTCTCCAATTTTAACTGCACATTTATTGTTTGTATACATTGATTTAATTACATCATATGTTTTACCTCCTACCCCGCTTTCGATAAGTTTCAGGAATAAACCGTCATGCCAGATGGAGTCGAAAGCCTTCTGGAAATCTACAAAGCATGCGTAGATTTTGCTTTTGTTATGGTGAACGTGTTTGTCAATTAGGGTCTGTAGGGTGAAGATATGATCGGATGTTCTATAGTTTGGCAGGAATCCAATTTGGCTTTTACTCAAGACATTGTGCTCTTCAAGGAAGTTTATAAGTCTTTTGTTTATGATGCTACAGAATACCTTCCCCAGGTTACTGTTTACACAGATGCCTCGATAGTTGTTTGGGTCGATTTTGTCCCCACTTTTGTATATGGGTGTTATGAGTCCTTTGTTCCAGATGTCAGGGAAATAACCGACACTCAGAACCAAGTTGAAGAGTTTTAGGATAGCCAGTTTCAGTTTGTCGTCTGCGTGTTTAATCATCTCGTTTAGTATGCCGTCTGTCCCGCAAGCTTTTCCTGGTCGCAGGTCCTTGAGTTTTTCAAGAAGTTCTTTTTCTGTTATTATGGCGTCTAGCGGGTTTTGGTTATCTTTTATGGCCATTTCAAGCTTTTCCAGTTTTTTGCGTATTTGGTGTTGCTCTGGTCTTAGTGTGTTTTTCTGGTATAATTTTTCAAAGTGGTTTACCCATGTGTCCCCATTTTGAATGGACAAATCGTCGTGTTGTTTTTTGTGTAGTGTTTTCAAGTTGTCCCAGAAACAATTCGACTCAATGGATTCCTCCATGGAGCTGAGTGTATTCTTAATAAATTGCTCTTTTTTGGTCCTGAGTGTGTTTCTGTATTGTGTTAGTGTCTGACAATAAGTAAGGTGTAATTCCTCGTTTTCTGGATGTCTGTGTTTTTGGTTTGATAGTTTTCTAAGTTTTTTCCTCATGTTATGGCAATCATGGTCAAACCATTTTTCATAGTTTTTTGTTTTGGGTTTGTTCTTGCGAGCTTTCAAGTTTGCATTTGTTGCCAAATTATCAAAAATATTGTTTAGTTTACTAACTGCCCGGTTTACGCCTTCTTTATTGTGAGTGTATATGTTATCCAGAAAGGTGTCTAAGAGAGCTTGAGTTGATGCATTGCTAATTGTTTTCTGGTATTTTTCCGTGTCGTTTTTGGCCCATCTGTACGATTTTTTGGTGTTGTACAGTTTACTGGGTTGTGTTTCTATGTTGTTTGTTTCTGTCTTTTTGAGAAACATAGTAATTTGGCTGTGATCTGACAGTGTTGTTTGTGGTTTGACTGTGAATGCTCTGAAAGAGGATGGGTCCAAGTCTGTAATCATATAGTCTACTGTGCTGCAGCCAAGAGGTGAGCAGTAGGTCGATCTTCCTAGGAGGTCTCCTATGAACCTACCATTGACAATGTACAGACCCAGGTTTTGACAGAGCTGTAGTAGCTGTTTACCGTTGGTATTTGACTGCTTGTCGCAGTTATGCCTGTATGGAAGGGAAGGGATGTCAAAGTGGTTATTCCCGAATACGTAATTGTTTCCCTGATTATTGGTGAAGTCTGGTTCTTCGCCCGTTCTTGAATTGAGGTCCCCACAGATCAACACGTTCCCCTGGGCCTGGTATTGGATAATTTCCCCCTCCATGTTGGAGAAGGTGTCCTCTTTGTAGTACGGGGAATCGATTGGAGGGATATAAAGTGCGCAAATGTAAACATCTTGGGTGTTTGAGATAATCTCCCTCTCAAGTTTGAGCCACATCACACACTAACACTCAACCACACACACAGCACACACTCACACTCAAACACACACACGCAGCACACATTAACACTCAAACACACACAGCACACACTAACACTTAAACACACACAGAGCACACACTAACACTCAAACACACACACACAGCACACAGTAACACTCAAACACACACACATCACACACTAACACTCAAACACACACAGCACACACTAACATTCAAACACACACACTTAGCACACAGTAACACTCAAACACACACACATCACACACTAACACTCAAACACACACACAATGCACATACTAACACTCAAACACACACAACACACACAATAACACTTAACACACACACAGCACACACTAACACTCAAACACATAAACACAGCACACACTAACACTCAAACACACACAGCACACACTAACACATAAACACACGCACAGCACACACTAACTCTCAAACACACACAGCACACACTAACACTTCAACACACACAGCACACACTAACACTCAACCACACACACAGCACACACTCACACTCAAACACACACACGCAGCACACATTAACACTCAAACACACACAGCACACACTAACACTTCAACACACACAGCACACAATACAATACAATACAATACAAATCGCTTTATTGGCATGATAAGGTACATCTTATGTTGCCAAAGCATCAAAATACATTTATGGTTGAACACATAAACGCGGTTCCATTCATACAGTGTATAAACAGGTATATCCCTGAGTTTATAAATATATTTTCGCCTTGTTTATATATACTCTTGTCTTAGTTTACTGGTTGTCCCTCTGTTCATGGCAAGCTGTAACATAGTGTGCCGCCAGTGTTACACAGCTTCTCTCCTCCCCCAGTAGGAATGGGAGTTTTTGGTTGTCAGTCAGATTTCTGAATTCAGGGCATATTTGTGAGAATTTTTGATAGAAATTCTCTCTGATGCCCTGATATTTTCCACAGGCTGTGAGGAAGTGCATCTCTGTCTCAACTACTCCCTGACTGCAGTGAGAGCATATCCTGTCTTCTCTTGGCAGCCTGGTCTGCCTGTGTCTGCCTTTTTCGATCGCTAGGCTATGTTCGCTAAGTCTGTACCTTGTCAAGGTTCTTCTCAGTTTGTTATCCTTTACCATGGTCAGGTAATCAGCTATGTTGTATTGTCTGTTTAGGGCCAAGTAGCAATTGAGTTTGCTTTGGGTTTTTGTTGTTTCTGCCCAATATGACAGATATTTTTCCTTTTGCTTAGCGACGATTGTGTTGGGTCGAATTCTTTGTGTTACCCTGTCACTGTCCTGGGACTGGTTATTGTTAGTATTGTTATTAGTTACTTTATTGAGTCCCAGGACTAGTTGACTGAGGGTATTCTTCTTTATGGTCAGCTCTTGGCATTTCAGGGCGTCGTAGTGATAGCATTGGGGGTTGCTCATTTGTAGGTGATTCCAAAATTTGGTGGCTCTTTTTTGGATAGTGATTATTAATAGGTATTGGCCTAGTTCCGCTCTGCATGCGTTGTTTACTGTTTTCCTTTGAGTCCGGAGGATACTTTTACAGAATTCCGCATGTAGGATCTCAATTGGGTGTTTGTCCCATTTTGCAAAATCTTGTTGTGTTAGTGGTCCCCAGACCTCACTGCCATAGAGTGCAATTGGTTCAATTACTGATTTGAAAATTTTGAGCCAAATGCTAATTGGGATTTCTATTTGGATTGATTTTTTGATGGCATAGAAAGCCCTTCTTGCTTTCTCTTTCAGTTCATTCACAGCCAGTTTGAAGTTTCCCGTAGAACTGATTTTTAAGCCCAAGTATGTGTAGTGAGTAGTTTGTTCAATTTTGGTTGTTCCTACTGTGAAATTTATTGTGGGTCCATGTTGTTTGGATCTTTGCTGGAACACAAGGACTTTGGTTTTTTGGGGATTTATTGTCAGGGCCCAAGTCTGGCAGTACAACTCCAGCAGGTCCAGGTTCTGCTGTAGACCCTCCTTAGTTGGTGACAGCAGAACCAGGTCGTCGGCATAGAGGAGGAATTTAACCTTGGATTCATATAGGGTGAGGCCGGGTGCTGTAGATTGTTCAAGTAGTTTTGCCAATCCATTAATGTAAATATTAAAGAGTGTCGGTGAGATTGGCGAGCCCTGCGTCACCCCCCGCCCCTGTGGGAAGTATTTTGTTTGTTTGTCTCCAATTTTAACTGCACATTTATTGTTTGTATACATTGATTTAATTACATCATATGTTTTACCTCCTACCCCGCTTTCGATAAGTTTCAGGAATAAACCGTCATGCCAGATGGAGTCGAAAGCCTTCTGGAAATCTACAAAGCATGCGTAGATTTTGCTTTTGTTATGGTGAACGTGTTTGTCAATTAGGGTCTGTAGGGTGAAGATATGATCGGATGTTCTATAGTTTGGCAGGAATCCAATTTGGCTTTTACTCAAGACATTGTGCTCTTCAAGGAAGTTTATAAGTCTTTTGTTTATGATGCTACAGAATACCTTCCCCAGGTTACTGTTTACACAGATGCCTCGATAGTTGTTTGGGTCGATTTTGTCCCCACTTTTGTATATGGGTGTTATGAGTCCTTTGTTCCAGATGTCAGGGAAATAACCGACACTCAGAACCAAGTTGAAGAGTTTTAGGATAGCCAGTTTCAGTTTGTCGTCTGCGTGTTTAATCATCTCGTTTAGTATGCCGTCTGTCCCGCAAGCTTTTCCTGGTCGCAGGTCCTTGAGTTTTTCAAGAAGTTCTTTTTCTGTTATTATGGCGTCTAGCGGGTTTTGGTTATCTTTTATGGCCATTTCAAGCTTTTCCAGTTTTTTGCGTATTTGGTGTTGCTCTGGTCTTAGTGTGTTTTTCTGGTATAATTTTTCAAAGTGGTTTACCCATGTGTCCCCATTTTGAATGGACAAATCGTCGTGTTGTTTTTTGTGTAGTGTTTTCAAGTTGTCCCAGAAACAATTCGACTCAATGGATTCCTCCATGGAGCTGAGTGTATTCTTAATAAATTGCTCTTTTTTGGTCCTGAGTGTGTTTCTGTATTGTGTTAGTGTCTGACAATAAGTAAGGCGTAATTCCTCGTTTTCTGGATGTCTGTGTTTTTGGTTTGATAGTTTTCTAAGTTTTTTCCTCATGTTATGGCAATCATGGTCAAACCATTTTTCATAGTTTTTTGTTTTGGGTTTGTTCTTGCGAGCTTTCAAGTTTGCATTTGTTGCCAAATTATCAAAAATATTGTTTAGTTTACTAACTGCCCGGTTTACGCCTTCTTTATTGTGAGTGTATATGTTATCCAGAAAGGTGTCTAAGAGAGCTTGAGTTGATGCATTGCTAATTGTTTTCTGGTATTTTTCCGTGTCGTTTTTGGCCCATCTGTACGATTTTTTGGTGTTGTACAGTTTACTGGGTTGTGTTTCTATGTTGTTTGTTTCTGTCTTTTTGAGAAACATAGTAATTTGGCTGTGATCTGACAGTGTTGTTTGTGGTTTGACTGTGAATGCTCTGAAAGAGGATGGGTCCAAGTCTGTAATCATATAGTCTACTGTGCTGCAGCCAAGAGGTGAGCAGTAGGTCGACCTTCCTAGGAGGTCTCCTATGAACCTACCATTGACAATGTACAGACCCAGGTTTTGACAGAGCTGTAGTAGCTGTTTACCGTTGGTATTTGACTGCTTGTCGCAGTTATGCCTGTATGGAAGGGAAGGGATGTCAAAGTGGTTATTCCCGAATACGTAATTGTTTCCCTGATTATTGGTGAAGTCTGGTTCTTCGCCCGTTCTTGAATTGAGGTCCCCACAGATCAACACGTTCCCCTGGGCCTGGTATTGGATAATTTCCCCCTCCATGTTGGAGAAGGTGTCCTCTTTGTAGTACGGGGAATCGATTGGAGGGATATAAAGTGCGCAAATGTAAACATCTTGGGTGTTTGAGATAATCTCCCTCTCAAGTTTGAGCCACATCACACACTAACACTCAACCACACACACAGCACACACTCACACTCAAACACACACACGCAGCACACATTAACACTCAAACACACACAGCACACACTAACACTTAAACACACACAGAGCACACACTAACACTCAAACACACACACACAGCACACAGTAACACTCAAACACACACACATCACACACTAACACTCAAACACACACAGCACACACTAACACTTAAACACACACACACAGCACACACCGACACACAAACACACACACAGCACACACCAGCACTCAAACACACACACAGCACACACTAACACTCAAACACAGACAGCACACACTAACACATAAACACACACACAGCACACACTAACTCTCAAACACACACTGCACACACTAACACTCAAACACACACACACAGCACACACTAACACTCAATAACACACAGCACACACTAACACTCAAACACGCACAGAGAGCACGCACTAACACTCAAAGACACCCAACACATACAATAACATTTAACGCACACAGCACACAGTAACACTCAAACACACACAGCACACACTAACTCTCAAACACACACACGCAGCACACATTAACACTCAAACACACACACACAGCTCACACTAACACTCAAACCCACACAGAGCAAACACTAACACTCAAACACACACACACAGCATACACTAACAGTGAAACACTCACAAAATGCACACACTAACATTCAAACACACACACACAGCACACACTAACACTCAAACACACACACATTCCACACACTAACACTCAAACACAGACACATTCCACACACTAACACTCAAACACACACACATTACACACTAACACTCAAACACACACACAGCACACACTAACACTCAAACACACACACAGCACACACTAACACTCAAACACACACACATCACACACTAACACTCAAACACACACACAGCACACTCTAACACTCAAACACACACACACAGCACACACTAACACTCAAACACACACAACACACACAATAACACTTAAACACACACAGCACACACTAACTCTCAAACACACACAGCACACACTAACACTTAAACACACACAGCACACACTAACACTCAAACACACACACAGCACACACTCACACTCAAACACACACACGCAGCACACATTAACACTCAAACACACACACACAGCTCACACTAACACTCAAACCCACACAGAGCAAACACTAACACTCAAACCTACACACACAACACACACTAACACTCAAACATGCACAGCAAATACTAACACTCAAACACCCACACACAGCACGCACTAACACTGAAACACACACTCACAGCACAAAATAACACAAACAAATAGCACACACTAATGCTCAAAAACACACAAAGATTACACGAATGCTCAAACACATACACAACACACACTAACACTCAAACACACACACAGCACACACTAACACTGAAACACACACACACAGCACACAGTAAAACTCAAACACACACATCACACACTAACAATCAAACACACACACAGTACACACTAACTCTCAAACACACACACAGTACACACTAACACTCAAACACACACACACAGCACACAGTAAAACACAAACACACAAATCACACACTAACTCTCAAACACACACACACACACAGTTACAGTCAAACATATACACACAGCACACACTAACACTCACACACACACAGCACACACTAACACATAAACACACACACAGCACACACAACTCTCAACACACACAGCACACACTCACACTCAAACACACACACGCAGCACACATTAACACTCAAACACACACACATCACTCACTAACTCTCAAACACACACACATCACACACTAACACTCAAACACACACAGCACACACTAACACTCAAACACACACATACAGCATACAATAAAACTCAAAAACACACAGCACACACTGACTCTCAAATATACACACACAGCACAAACTAACACTCAAATGCATACACACAGGACACACTAACACTCAAACACACACACACAGCACACACTAACACTCAGACACACACACACAGCACACACCAACACACAAACACATACACAGCACACACTAACACTCAAACACACACACAGCATACACTAACACTCAAACATGCACAGCACACACTAACACATAAACACACACACAGCACACACTAACACTCAAATGCATACTCACAGGACACACTAACACTCAAACACACACACACAGCACACACCAGCACTCAAACACACACACACAGCACACACTAACACTCAAACACAAACAGCACACACTAACACATAAACACACACACAGCACACACTAACTCTCAAACACACACTGCACACACTAACACTCAAACACACACACACAGCACACACTAACACTCAATAACACACAGCACACACTAACACTCAAACACACACAGAGCACACACTAACACTCAAAGACACACAACACATACAATAACATTTAACACACACAGCACACAGTTACACTCAAACATATACACACAGCACACACTAACACTCAAACACACACAGCAGACACTAACACTTAAACACACACAGCACACACTTTCTCTCAAACACACACAGCACACACTCACACTCAAAAACATAAACACAGCACACACTAACACTCAAACACACACAGCACACACTCACACTCAAACACACACACGCAGCACACATTAACACTCAAACACACACACACAGCTCACACTAACACTCAAACCCACACAGAGCAAACACTAGCACTCAAACACACATACACAACACACACTAACACTCAAACATGCACAGCAAATACTAACACTCAAGCACCCACACACAGCACGCACTAACACTGAAACACACACACACAGCACACACTAACACTCAAACACACACACATTCCACACACTAACACTCAAACACACACACATTACATACTAACATGCAAACACACACACAGCAAACACTAACACTCAAACACACACACACAGCACACAGTAACACTCAAACACACACACATCACACACTAGCTCTCAAACACACACACAGCACACACTAACACTCAAAGACGCACAGCACACACTAACACTCAAACACACACACACAGCACACACTGACACTCAAACACACACAGCACACACTAACATTCAAACACACACACTTAGCACACAGTAACACTCAACCACACACACATCACACACTAACACTCAAACACACACACAATGCACATACTAACACTCAAACACACACAACACACACAATAACACTTAACACACACACAGCACACAGTAAAACTCAAACACACACATCACACACTAACAATCAAACACACACACAGTACACACTAACTCTCAAACACACACACAGTACACACTAACACTCAAACACACACACACAGCACACAGTAAAACACAAACACACAAATCACACACTAACTCTCAAACACACACACACACACAGTTACAGTCAAACATATACACACAGCACACACTAACACTCACACACACACAGCACACACTAACACATAAACACACACACAGCACACACAACTCTCAACACACACAGCACACACTCACACTCAAACACACACACGCAGCACACATTAACACTCAAACACACACACATCACTCACTAACTCTCAAACACACACACATCACACACTAACACTCAAACACACACAGCACACACTAACACTCAAACACACACATACAGCATACAATAAAACTCAAAAACACACAGCACACACTGACTCTCAAATATACACACACAGCACAAACTAACACTCAAATGCATACACACAGGACACACTAACACTCAAACACACACACACAGCACACACTAACACTCAGACACACACACACAGCACACACCAACACACAAACACATACACAGCACACACTAACACTCAAACACACACACAGCATACACTAACACTCAAACATGCACAGCACACACTAACACATAAACACACACACAGCACACACTAACACTCAAATGCATACTCACAGGACACACTAACACTCAAACACACACACACAGCACACACCAGCACTCAAACACACACACACAGCACACACTAACACTCAAACACAAACAGCACACACTAACACATAAACACACACACAGCACACACTAACTCTCAAACACACACTGCACACACTAACACTCAAACACACACACACAGCACACACTAACACTCAATAACACACAGCACACACTAACACTCAAACACACACAGAGCACACACTAACACTCAAAGACACACAACACATACAATAACATTTAACACACACAGCACACAGTTACACTCAAACATATACACACAGCACACACTAACACTCAAACACACACAGCAGACACTAACACTTAAACACACACAGCACACACTTTCTCTCAAACACACACAGCACACACTCACACTCAAAAACATAAACACAGCACACACTAACACTCAAACACACACAGCACACACTCACACTCAAACACACACACGCAGCACACATTAACACTCAAACACACACACACAGCTCACACTAACACTCAAACCCACACAGAGCAAACACTAGCACTCAAACACACATACACAACACACACTAACACTCAAACATGCACAGCAAATACTAACACTCAAGCACCCACACACAGCACGCACTAACACTGAAACACACACACACAGCACACACTAACACTCAAACACACACACATTCCACACACTAACACTCAAACACACACACATTACATACTAACATGCAAACACACACACAGCAAACACTAACACTCAAACACACACACACAGCACACAGTAACACTCAAACACACACACATCACACACTAGCTCTCAAACACACACACAGCACACACTAACACTCAAAGACGCACAGCACACACTAACACTCAAACACACACACACAGCACACACTGACACTCAAACACACACAGCACACACTAACATTCAAACACACACACTTAGCACACAGTAACACTCAACCACACACACATCACACACTAACACTCAAACACACACACAATGCACATACTAACACTCAAACACACACAACACACACAATAACACTTAACACACACACAGCACACACAAACACTCAAACACATAAACACAGCACACACTAACACTCAAACACACACAGCACACACTAACACATAATCACA
Organism: Somniosus microcephalus; assembly: GCF_052327205.1. Taxonomy (NCBI): domain Eukaryota; kingdom Metazoa; phylum Chordata; class Chondrichthyes; order Squaliformes; family Somniosidae; genus Somniosus; species Somniosus microcephalus. The sequence goes on along the minus strand of NC_140989.1, from coordinate 151,291,546 downwards.
CGCACAGCACACACTAACTCTCAAACACACACAGCACACACTAACACTTCAACACACACAGCACACACTAACACTCAACCACACACACAGCACACACTCACACTCAAACACACACACGCAGCACACATTAACACTCAAACACACACAGCACACACTAACACTTAAACACACACAGAGCACACACTAACACTCAAACACACACACACAGCACACAGTAACACTCAAACACACACACATCACACACTAACACTCAAACACACACAGCACACACTAACACTTAAACACACACACACAGCACACACCGACACACAAACACACACACAGCACACACTAACACTCAAACACAGACAGCACACACTAACACATAAACACACACACAGCACACACTAACTCTCAAACACACACTGCACACACTAACACTCAAACACACACACACAGCACACACTAACACTCAATAACACACAGCACACACTAACACTCAAACACGCTCAGAGAGCACGCACTAACACTCAAAGACACCCAACACATACAATAACATTTAACACACACAGCACACAGTAACACTCAAAGATATACACACAGCACACACTAACACTCAAACACACACAGCACACAGTAACACATAAACACACACACAGCACACACTAACTCTCAAACACACACACGCAGCACACATTAACACTCAAACACACACAGAGCAAACACTAACACTCAAACACACACACACAGCTCACACTAACACTCAAACCCACACAGAGCAAACACTAACACTCAAACACACACACACAGCACACACTAACAGTGAAACACTCACAAAATGCACACACTAACATTCAAACACACACACACACTAACACTCAAACACACACACATTCCACACACTAACACTCAAACACACACACATTCCACACACTACCTCTCAAACACACACACAGCACACACTAACACTCAAAGACACACAGCACACACTAACACTCAAACACACACACACAGCACACACTGACACTCAAACACACACAGCACACACTAACATTCAAACACACACACTTAGCAAACAGTAACACTCAAACACACACACATCACATACTAACACTCAAACACACGCAGAGCACACTCTAACACTCAAACTCACACACACAGCACACACTAACACTCAAACACACACAACACACACAATAACACTTAAACACACACAGCACACACTAACACCCAAACACATACACACAGCACACACTAACACTCAAACACACACAGCACACACTAACACATAAACACACACACAGCACACACTAACTCACAAACACACACAGCACACACTAACACTTCAACACACACAGCACACACTAACACTCAAACACACACACAGCACACACTCACACTCAAACACACACACACAGCACACATTAACACTCAAACACACACAGCACACACAAATACTTAAACACACACAGAGCACACTCAAACACACACACACAGCACACAGTAACACTCAAACACACACACATCACACACTAACACTCAAACACACACAGCACACACTAACACTTAAACACACACAGAGCACACACTAACACTCAAACACACACACACAGCACACAGTAACACTCAAAAACACACACATCACACACTAACACTCAAAAACATACACAGTACACACTAACACTCAAACACACACACACAGCACACAGTAAAACACAAACACACAAATCACACACTAACTCTCAAACACACACACATAACAGAATAACACTCAAACACACACACAGCACACACTAAAACTCAAACACACACATACAGCATACAATAACACTCAAACACACACAGCACACACTGACACTCAAACACACACAGCGCACACTAACACTCAAAAACATACAGCACGCTGTAACACCCAAACATACACACAGCACACACTAACACTCAAACACATACACACACACACACTAACATTCAAACACATGCACAGCACACACTAACACTCAAACATATGCACACACAGCAAACACTAACACTCAAAAACACACACAGCACACAGTAACTCTCAAATACTCACGCAGCACATAATTACACTCAAACACACACACACAGCTCACACTTGTTGTGTTTTGAGTTTTGCTTCAATTAATTTTGTCCCAGTTCCCGGGTGTTACCTGAAGGGGGTGCTGGGGGGCTCGATTTTACTTTGTCTTTCACTTTCAGTTTCGGGTTCTGCCATGCAGACAATGTGCTGTAATGTCCACCCATTTACTCAGTAAATAGTAAAAGGTACATTCCGTCTCCTCTATTCATTATTGTTCAGTCAAGATGCAATCCTGGCGACGAGGCGGCTGTTGAACTCTCTAGAAGGATGGAGATACACATGCAAACCTACAGCCGTGATATTGGAAATTGCGACTAGCGGCCCACTCAGCTAGCAACATCAACGGCATTTTGATAGTTGTCTTGCTGCGATGTAGACGGCGGACAGAGTATTGTGTGGGCCAGGCAACTACCGTGAGTGTAGCTACCGTAACTCTGTCCGGAGGAGAAAAATAATTTAAAAAAAAAAGAAAAAATTCTGTGGATCTTAAAGGGACAGTGCACATTAAAACTATGATGACCTTGGGACGTACTGAAGAGTTCTCTGGGGATGAGGACAGTTCATGGGAGGAATACGCAGAAAGACTGGGGTGTTTCTTTGAGGCCAATAATATTGACAAAGAAGAGAAGAAGTGCTCAGTGTTGCTAAGTGTATGCGGAGCTGCTACTTACTCCATCCTGCGTTCATTGGTGGCGCCTCGTAAACCTAGTGAGGTGGATTATGCTGATTTGATTGAGAAGCTGCAGAAACATTTTAACCCAAAACCCTCAGAGATTGTGTAGCGTTTCCATTTTCACAATTGTAAACAACAGCCTGGACAATCTATTTCAAGTTACATTGCTGAGTTGAGGAAATGCTCATTACATTGTAATTTTGGTGACCAGTTAGACAATATGCTCCGTGATTGGATTGTGTGTGGAGTGCTGGACTCGGCATTGCAGAGACAGCTGTTAGCGGAGAAGGCCCTGACATTCCGGCTGGCCGAGGAGAAGGCTTTAGCAGCAGAGGCTGCATCGATGAACACACGTATGCTCCGTACAGAGGCAGCACCATCTCAGGCCACCAATGAGGTGCACAAGACCACACACGCAGCTGCTGCTGCGAGAGACATGGAGGCAACTAAAGAGACAGGAAGAAAATGTTTCCGCTGTGGGGCTCTCCATGGTTCCAATACCTGCAAATTTGTGTCAGCGGTATGTCATTTCTGTAAGAAAAGAGGACACATAGCTCGTGTCTGCATGAAGAAAGCTCAGGCTGCTGCAGCAGAGCCAACACAAGCATCGCAGACACACACCCTGACACTGGAGGACAACGATGAGTGCACAGTGTATACCACGGAAGCTGAGCAGCTACCCCACAGACGGTGGGGATACACGGCAAATGTGATCATGAAAGGGGCACCACTCTGCGTGGAGGTGGATTCAGGCTCAGCGTGTTCGTTGATAAGTGAAGAGACTTACAATAGGCTGTGGCCAAGTGAACCCCCGGCGATGGCTCAGGTCAGTGGCGTGCTATGGCAGTGGTCCCAAGCTCAACTCTAGGTGCTGGGTATGATTCATGTGGAAGTTAAGTATCAGGCAGTCAAGGACACACTTCCACTTTATGTGGTGGCGGGGCAGGGCACAAGCCTGCTGGGCAGAGATTGTTTTGAGCCCCTCGGTATTGAAGTGACAGGAGTACACACGGTACAGCGACAGCCCATAATGCCTATGTTGGAGAACTATGAAGAGGTTTTTGGTGAGTTCGGGGCCTGTCGGGGACCGCTAGTCTCAATCGAAGTGGACCCAGGGGTAGCGCCTAAGTTCTTCAAGGCGCGACCAGTTCCTTTTGCATTGCGCAAGAAGGTGGATGAGGCCCTGGATAAGCTGGTGAACCAAGGGGTTCTCTTGCCAGTGAAGAACTCCCGTTGGGCCACCCCTATCGTGCCCATTGCAAAGAAGGATGGGGGCCTGCGAATCTGTGGAGATTACAGATGTACGGTTAATACTGCTGTGTTACCAGATGTGTATCCCTTACCAACAGTTACAGAGCTGTTTTCAACACTGGCTGGAGGCACTCTGTTCACCAAGCTGGATCTCAAGCAAGCACACCAGCAACTGGTCCTGGATGAAGAGTCAGCCGAGCTGTTGACAATCAACACCCACAGAGGACTTTTAAGAGCCACAAGGCTGCAGTTTGGGGTGTCTACGGCTGTAGCAATCTTTCAGAGGTTCATGGACACCCTGTTGGCTGGCATTCCAGGAGTTCAGCCTTACTTGGATGACATACTGATTACAGGCAAGACACAGGATGCCCATGATGAGCGGCTGCAGGAAGTACTACGCTGGCTGGCTGAGGTAGGACTACGCCTTCAGAAATAGAAATGTGTGTTCGCTGCCAATGGGGTGGAGTTCTTGGGATTCCGAGTGGACAAAGACGTTGTGCATCCGACTACGGAGAAGGTGGAGGCTATCAGGAGCGCTCCCACCCCCAAGAACAAGACCGAACTGCAGGCATTCCTCGGACTGTTAAACTTCTACAGTTGTTTTCTCAAGGGCAAAGCCACAATCTTAGAGCCACTGCACAGGCTGTTAGACCAAGCAACAGTGTGGAACTGGACCTCAGCTCATGAAACAGCCTACAGACAGGCAAAGGAACTGCTTCAAGCAGATAAGGTTCTGGCACACTATGATGAAAACAAGCCATTGGTGTTGGTGTGTGATGCCTCACCATACGGGCTGGGAGCTCTGTTGGGTCACATAGAGCCAGATGGCCGGGAAGAGCCTATCAGTTTTGCCTCAAGAACACTCTCAACAACAGAACATAATTACGCCCAGATTGACAAGGAGGCCCTAGCCATCATATTTGGGGTAAAGAAGTTCAGCCAGTACCTGTTAGGGAGACAGTTCGCCATCTACACAGACCACAAGCCACTCTTGGGGCTCCTGCATCACTCCAAGCCCATGCCCCAGATCATATCACCGCGTATGCTTCAGTGGAGTCTGATGTTGGGGGCCTACAGTTATGAACTTTGCTACAGGCCTGGGAAGATGCTGGCTAATGCTGATGCTCTGAGTCGCTTGCCTTTGAACCGGCCGAGGGCTGAGACGCCACCACCCCTGGAGCTGCTGCTACTGGAGGAGGTTCCGGAGGCCCCACTCCATGCCCAGCAGATTGGCAGCCTCACACAGAAAGATCCAGTCTTATCACGGGTGCCACGCTGGCTGCTGCATGGCTGGCCCTCCGAGGTCCAGGAGGAGCATTTCAAGCCCTTCGTTCAGAGGCGCCATGAAATGTCTGCACACAATAACTACGTGCTCTGGGGAAGCCGTGTGGTGGTTCCTGCCGCCGCAAGAGAGGAGGTGCTGAAAATGCTGCATGACTCACACCCTGGGATTGTGCACATGAAGGCGTTGGCGAGAAGCTACGTCTGGTGGCCGGGTTTGGACCGAGATGTGGAGGAGGTGGTAAAGAGCTGTGAGACATGTCAGCTGACTCGCCATAGCCCATCCAAGGCTCCCCTTCACCCCTGGGAGTGGACCACTTGTAAATGGTCAAGACTCCACATTGACTTTGCAGGGCCATTTCAGGGGAAGGTCTTTTTGATAGTCGTGGATTCTCATTCGAAATGGCTGGAGGTGGCTATCATGAGCTCCATGACATCCAGTGCAGTGATCAACGCATTGCGTTTGCTGTTTGCCACACATGGGGCCCCCGACGTGCTGGTTTCGGACAATGGAGTAGCCTTCACGTCAGCGGAGTTCAAGGCTTTTGCAGGCAGAAATTGGATCCACCACGTGACCACAGCGCCCTATCACCCCTCCTCTAACGGGCAGGCATAGAGGATAGTGCAAACCACAAAAGAGGCACTGGTGAGGATATCGGTGGGGGACTGGCAAACCAGATTGGCCAGGTTCCTGTTATCACAGCATACCACACCAAACTCAAGAGTCCTGCCGAGATGCTGATGGGTCGCCGGCTGGCGACTGCACTGGACCAGCTACACTCGGACTACAGGGATGAGATGCATACTAAGCAAGAAGAGCTGGCTAAGAAGCACCAGGGCACCGCCAGGCAGTTCGAGCCATCAGAGACTGTGTTTGCCCATTGCTATGCAGGAGGAGACAAATGGATGCCTGCCGTGGTGGAGCAGGCCACGGGTCCCCTGTCGTACAGCGTCCGTACACCTGATGGCCAGCTACACAGACACCACGTAGACCAGCTACGGGGTCGTACTCCGGTGATAGTAACAGAGACGTCACAGGCTAGGCCATTGTCTCCGCCACCTCTGCCAGGCAGTGACGGCCTGCTTCCTGCAACAACGATGGAAGCCACATCGACAGAAGGTGTCACGGAGTCATCAGCCATGGAGGAAGGTTTTCCTGCGGCTAGCAGTGGCACCCCGAATATGCCTGTCCAGCGGCGCTCAAGTCGGGTTTGATTCCATCCCAGACGCCTGGAGGACTAAGGGGTTTTATCTGGGGGAAAGGAGTGTTGTGTTTTGAGTTTTGCTTCAATTAAGTTTGTCCCAGTTCCCGGGTGTTACGTGAAGGGGGTGCTCGGTTTTACTTTGTCTTTCACTTTCAGTTTCGGGTTCTGCCATGCAGACAATGTGCTGTAATGTCCACCCATTTACTCAGTAAATAGTAAAAGGTACATTCCGTCACCTCTATTCATTACTGTTCGGTCAAGATGCAATAACACTAACACTCAATCACACATATACAGTACGCACTAACATTTAAATGCACACACAACACACAGTAACACTCAAACAAACACACACAACACACATCAACAATCAAACACACACACACACACACACACTAACATTCAAACACATGCACAGCACACACTAACACTCAAGCACATGCACACACAGCAAACAGTAACACTCAAACACACACACAGCACAGAGTAACACACACAGCACACACTAACACTCAAAAAAACACACAGCACACACTAACACTCAAACACACACACAGCACACACTGAAACTCAAACACTCACAAACAACACACACTAACACACAAATAAACACAGAAACAGTGCACACTAACAGTCAAACACGCACAACACATTAGCTTCCAAACAAACATAAACAGCACATATTAAAACAAAAAAACACACAGAGCACATACTAACACTCAAACACACATAAACAGCACACAAACATTCAAACACACACAACAACACACACAAACACACACACACGCAGCACACACTAACACACAAACACACACAACACACACAAACACTCAAACACTCAAACACTCACGCACAGCACACAATAACACTCAAACACACACACAGCACACACTAGTACTCAAACACACACACCGCACACAATAACACTCAAACACGCACAGAACACACTGACACTCAAACACACACACACAGCATACACTAACACTCAAACACACACACATTCATACACTGACACTCAAACACACACACAGCACACACTAACACTCAAACCCACACACACATCACACACTAACACTCAAACACACACACACAGCACACACTTAAATTTAGAAACACACATACAGCAGACACTAACACACAAACACACACAGCACACGCTAACAATCAAACACACACACAGCACACACTAACACTCAAACACACACACAGCACACAATGAAACTCAAACACTCACAAACAACACACACTAACACTCAAACAAACACAGAAACAGTGCACACTAACAGTCAAACACGCACAACACATTAGCTCCCAAACAAACATACACAGCACATATTAAAACAAAAAAACACACACAGAGCACACACTAACACTCAAACACACATAAACAGCACACAAACACTCAAACACACACACAACACACACAAACACTCAAACACACGCAGCACACACTAACACGCAAACACACACAACACACACAAACACTCAAACACTCACACACAGCACACAATAACACTCAAACACACACACAGCACACACTAGTACTCAAACACACACACCGCACACAATAACACACAAACACGCACAGCACACACTGACACTCAAACGCACACACACAGCACACACTAACACTCAAACACACACACACCCATACACTGACACTCAAACACACACACATTCCACACACTAACACTCAAACCCACCCACACATCACACACTAACACGCAAACACACACACAGCACACACTTAAATTTAGAAACACACACACAGCAGACACTAACACGCAACACACACACAGCACACGCTAACACTCAAACACACACACACAGCACACACTTAAATTTAGAAACACACACACAGCAGACACTAACACACAAACACACACACAGCACATGCTAACACTCAAACACACACACATTCCACAAACTAGTACTGAAACACACACACCGCACACAATAACAATCAAACACGCACAGCACACACTAACACTCAAACACACACACATTCCACACATTAACACTCAAACACACACACATTCCACACACTAACACTCAAACACACACACACATCACACCCTAATACACAAACACACACATCACATACTCACACTCAAAAAAACACAGCACACACTGGCACTCAAACACACACAGCACACACTAACACTCAAACACACACACATAGCACACAGTAACACTCAAACACGCATACATCACACACTAACACTCAAACATGCACAAAGCATACACTAACACTCAAACACACACACACAGCACACAGTAACACTCAAACACACACACATCACACACTAACTCTCAAACGCACACATACAGCATAAAATAACACTCAAACAAACATAGCACACACTGACTCTCAAACACACACACACAGCACACACTAACACTCAAACACACACACAGCACACACTAACACTCAGACGCACACACACAGCACACACCAACACACAAACACACACACAGCACACACTAACACTCAAACACTTAAACACACATAGCAAACACTAACACTCAAACACAAACAAAACACACAATAACACATAACTGTAGTGTATGTGCTTTAAGTCAGAACTACTTTTCACAGCTCCTGTATACTGTAGTACAGGCAGTAACCACACCGGTATATAAGCTGTGCGCATGCCTCTGTACCCCAGTCTAGAGATTACCCTTCTCCAGTAAAGACCTGTTATTTGTTTATGTACAGCATCCATGTAATTATTTATCCACTGAACCACGGATCTAACAGTGGTGATGAGTGTCGATGCGAATCTACCTGCAACATAAAAAAAAACACAAAAAAATAGTTGAGTCCAGGAACACAGGCGTCGACCGCGAGCAACCGCCCAGCAGTCAGGCAGAGATCCAACTTCGCTGGGGAGGCTGTGGAGAGCCGGGTTTGGTTCCCCTGCCACAACGAGCAGTAAAAGACCGACGACAGGTCGAGAGCAGACCCTTCCCGAGCAGCGGCGGCTGGAGCCGACCGACGGCAGAAAGAGAGAGCCGGGCAGCGTCGACGGGGTAAGAAGAGGGTGAAGAGAGCAGGGCACAGCCGGGGGTTGATCACCGAGCGGCGTCGAGGAAAAATACTGCGAACCGGAGAGAGAGAGAAGGTAAGAAACAGCCGGGTTCTAGACTGAGCGGCGTCGACTAATATCAAGGGATGAACGCGCAGAGCACAGCCAGGGATCACGGGCTGATCAGGGTCCGCGGGGCGAAGCAAGGGCAGACGCCATTGAGCCATGGAGAAGCAGGGAGAGCGTGGGAGACGCCATTGAGCCGCGGAGAAGCAGGGAGAGCGCGGGAGGCGCCATTGAGCCGCGGAGAAGAAGGAAGAGCGCGGGAGACGCCATTTTGCGAAGCCTCAGCGGAGAAGACGGGTGAGCGCGGGAAGGAAGGAAAGCGCGGGAGACGCCATTATGTGCCAGCGGTGAAGAAAGGGATGTGTGGGAGGCGCCATTGGTGATAGTTAACGCACAACCAAGGATGCCGAAGAGTGGCAGTATCTCTACGTTCGACAATGAAGTCGAAGATTGGGCGACATATGTGGAACGTATTGAGGTGTCCTGCAGGGTGAATGAAGTGCCAGATGCTAATAAAGCACTGGTTCTGTTAAATTCCATGGGTGCAAAAACTTATGGGTTACTGCAAAATCTAATAACCCCAGAGAAGCCGGTAAACAAGAATTTTGAAAGCATAGTAGAAATCCTACAGGACCACTTAAACCCCACACCACTGCTGATAGCAGAACGATTTAAGTTCCATAAAAGGAACCAACACAAAGACGAAAGCAATGCTGAGTACCTAACGGAACTGCGCAAGCTATCGAAATACTGCCAGTTTGGAGCGGGACTAGCAGACACGTTAAGGGACAAGTTTGTGTGTGGGCTACAAAGTGAAGGAACCCAGAAACGGCTTCTATCAGAAAAGGACCTTATGTTGGACAAAGCTTTCAGTATGGCAGTATCACACGAAGCAGCCGCAAGGGGCGCTGCAGAGATACAACGGAGACCGCAAGAATATGGCACCAACGAAATGACCTATGGAACAGGGAAGTGCTATCGCTGTGGCAGAACAACACATGACCAGAAAGATTGTTGGTTCAAGGACCAAGTGTGCAGACAGTGTGGGAAAGCAGGACACATAGCAAGAGTCTGCAGGTCTGGGAAGAAAACCAACAGTAAGAAATCTCCACAGGAGAAGTACAAAAAGGTACACCAGGTGAGAGACAGTGGTTCAGACGAACAGAAAAGTGACACAGACTCCGGAAGCAAGGAGCTGGGTTGTCTGAAACTACATAATGTAACCGAAATGGAGGATCACCAGACTATCTGGGTTACACTCAAGATAGACGGAGTCCAGGTGGAAATGGAATTGGACACAGGGTCAGCTCTAACAGTCATAAATCAAAGAGACTACAATCGGCTATTTTCACACATACCCTTGAAAGCTACAGAGATTGTCTTGAAGATGTATACGGGGCAAAAAGTCTACCCCAAAGGAAAAATAAGGGTGAAAGTGACATATAAAGGTCAGGAAATACCTAAAATGGATATATATGTATTGCCAAATGGAGGACCACCACTGCTAGGACGTGAATGGATCCGGAAGATACATTTAGATTGGCATTCCATACAGGCATTGAAGGTGGAGGCCAAAAAGGATGACGACGTCACAACTGGACGACTGTCAAAAATGCTAACTGATGCAAAAGAAGTGTTCCAGGAGGGACTAGGAACACTAAAAGGAATAAGAGCAACAATTAAAATAGAGGATAATGCAAGCCCAAAGTTTCTGAAGGCCAGACCAGTGCCTTATGCGATCAGACCAGCGGTTGAAGCAGAGCTGGAAGGGTTGGAACGTTCAGGAGTACTGTCCAAAGTGGACTGGAGCGAGTGGGCTACACCCATCGTTCCTGTAATGAAGAGGTCGTTGAGTAATACACCTGGGGAACCAAAGAAGGTCCGCATCTGTGGGGATTTTAAGGTGACAGTGAACCCAGTCCTTCACACGGTGCAATATCCGCTTCCACGAATTGAGGATATTTTCGCTTCGCTATCTGGTGGTAAAGGCTTCACCAAAATTGATCTAGTCCAGGCGTACTTACAAATGGAGGTAGAAGAAGCTTCGAAACATTACCTTACGATCAACACCCATAAAGGCCTCTATCAATACAACCGGCTGTTGTTTGGAGTAGCCTCGGCTCCGGCTATCTGGCAAAGGGCGATGGATCAGGTCCTGCAAGGGATTCCAGGGACCCAGTGTTATTTGGACGACATCTTGGTCACGGGCGAAAATGACGGTGATCACCTTGCTAACTTGGAGAAGGTGCTCGCCAGATTAAAGGAATATGGACTACGAGCTAATCGCCACAAGTGCGAGTTTTTCCAGAAACAGATCTCGTATTGTGGCCACATCATCGATGAAGAGGGGTTACATAAGTCCCCTGACAAGATTGAGGCAGTAGTCAAGGCTCCAGCATCAGAAAATGTGTCACAGCTGAGGTCGTTCCTCGGCCTGAAAACTATTACCACACGTTCTTACCAAATTTGTCTACGGTATTACACCCACTGAACACCCTACTGCAAACAGGGGTACCATGGAAGTGGGATGACGAACGTAGACGAGCTTTCCAGAAGTGTAAAGAATTGATCACATCAAAAGAGGTGTTGGCCCATTTCAACCCAGCACTGCCAATTCGTTTGGCATGTGATGCATCACCCTACGGCATTGGAGCGGTGCTGTCGCACAAATTCCCAGATGGGTTGGAGAGGCCAGTAGCCTTTGCGTCTGGGTCACTAACCTCAGCCGAGCGCAACTACGCCCAGATTGACAGGGAGGCCCTCAGCCTAGTATGGGGAGTAAAAAAATTCAACCACTATCTGCATGGACAGAAGTTCACCTTGCTGACTGACCACCAACCACTTGTCTCCATCTTTAATCCTAAGAAGGGCGTGCCAGTAATGACTGCACAGTGGTTACAAAGATGGTCCCTGTTTCTAGGGGTGAATCAATATGAAATAGAATATAAAGGCACGAGACAGCATGGGATCGCTGATGGGCTATCGCGCCTGCCACTGCCTACTGTGGAGGAAGCACCAGCAGTGGACCCTATCGAGATATTTTATTCGTCGATAATTGAAAGATTGCCAGTAACAAACGCGGATATAGAGAAGGAGACCCGCAATGATCCGACGCTGTCATGGGTATATGAATTGACGGTGAGGGGATGGCCAACACATGGCGACTCACTGTTGCCAGCATTCTCATCCAGAAGAGAACAGCTGTCAGTATGCCAGGGGACAATGATGTGTGGATCCAGAGTGGTGATTCCACCCAAGTTAAGGGAGAGAGTGCTAAATGAGCTACATGAAGGTCATCTGGGGGGAGTGAAAATGAAAAGCCTAGCTAGGGCTTATGAGTGGTGGCCGGGAATTGATCAACAAATTGAAGACCTAACTAAGAGCTGCTTAGAATGCCAGAATGTCCAAAATGCACCACCACATGCCCCTCTACACCCATGGGAGTGGCCCTCCTCTCCATGGCAACGGGTGCACATTGATTTCGCTGGTCCATTCATGGACTCAATGTTCTTAATAGCAGTGGATGCTCATTCAAAGTGGCCTGAGGTGATAAAGATGTCTTCAACCACTACAGAGAAAACGATTGCAGTCCTACGGACCATATTTGCCAGAAACGGTTTGCCAGAGCAGATCTGCTCTGATAATGGACCACAGTTTGTGTCTGACGAGTTCCAAAAATTCATGAAAAGGAATGGGGTAAGGCATTAAACATCCGTCCCGTATCATCCAGCCACCAATGGATTGGCTGAGAGGTTCGTACAAACCTTTAAGAAGGCGATAAAGGCCATGTGTGATGAGGAAATTCCACTACAGCATAAGATGGACAATTTCTTATTAGCCAACCGAAACGCGACACATGCAGTTACCAACCAGACCCCGGCCATGATGTTCTTTAACCGAAGGTTGAGATCTCGTCTGGACTTGCTCAGACCTGTGAAGTGGAACGCAGCAGAGGCCCTGCGGGCCTCGGGGAGCGCTAATTAAAGGGCACTTACACTGAACTATAAAGGCCAGCCATTTTGCTGCAATGACTTTTGTGCTACGGATTTCTGGACAGAGACCAAGGAAGAGACCTTACTGATTTGGCCCAACATAGGAGAGGTATTTTTGGCTTCTGGCCAGAGCTTGGAAATTTGCCTCATTGTGATTTCATTGTTTGCCAGTATATTATGGGGGCTGCATGGGGTGCCAACCCTCAGTTCCAGCATTATGTGCGAAGGGCTCGCAGACGCTGTGTGAGAGGGGCAGCCATGCCTAGACGCAGAGGGGGCATCAGGCGTCGGCAACGTAGGCCTTACCCACTCAGGGAATACCGCCAGCAGGTGTCCTATCTCACCATGACTGCCGCGCAGTGTGTTAAGAGGCTGCGCTTCAGAAGGGAGGTGGTTGCAGAGATCTGCCAGCTGCTTCACAGAGATCTGCGTCCACAGCTGATGTGCAGGACGTCACTGTCGGTGGAAGTGAAGGTCACGGTGGCTCTGAACTTTTATGCAAGCGGCTCCTTCCAAGCCGCTGCTGGGGACATAGCTAACATATCCCAGTTCGCCGTGCATCGCTGCATCCAGCAGGTCACCGATGCCCTTTTCACAAGGAGACACCAATTCATCTCCTTCCCCATGACCCTGGAGAGGCAGGAGCAGCGTGCAGTCGGATTTGCGAGGATCGCGGACTTCCCCATGGTGCAGGGCGCCATTGACTGCACGCATGTGGCTTTGCGGGCACCTATCGACAATGCCGAGGATTACCGCAACCGGAAGGGCTGCCATTCCCTCAATGTACAGCTGGTGTGTGACAACAGGCAGCGCATCCTAACTGTCAATGCCCGCTTTCCAGGCAGCAGCCACGATGCATTTATCCTGCGCCAGACTACTGTGGCTGACATGTTCCAGGCACAGCCTCCCCCAAGAGGATGGCTTATCGGGGACAAAGGCTATCCTTTGTGTACATGGCTCATGACCCCGCTCCGCGCGCCCAGGACCCCTGCTGAGGAGGCATACAACGAAAGCTATCAAGCCACAAGGAACATCATAGAGCAAACGATTGGCGTCCTCAAGCAATGGTTCCGCTGCCTGGATCGCTCCGGCGGATCTCTGCAGTATTCGCCGGATAGAGTCTCCCAGTTCGTTGTCGTTTGCTGCATGCTGCACAACCTGGCTATCCGCAGGACTCAGGCACTGCCACCTCACGTTGGACCACCACCTCAGGAGGAGGAGCAGGAGGACCATGAGGAGGAGGAGGAGGAGGAGGAGGAGTACCAGCCCAGGAGGGAGCCACAAGGTCCAAGGGCCGTCCGTCGGCGGCTTATTGAACGACACTTCTAGGCCCCCTGTCAGGGAATGGCTTGTGGCAATGAAGGGACATGAATGCAGCCGCTCCGCAAGCCTTCAGCCGGTTAACGCAACAACCACTTCAAACATCAAACATGGACAAGCTGAATAAAGAAAAAGCTTTATTGAACAAACTCAGGGCCCTTCCCACATGAAACCCAAAAACAGACAACACCCCCAAAAAACAGTCAAACACATGACTCACTCCCACAACCTGGGGGGGAATAACAAAACTTTTCCATCCAAATGGCCTTCATCCTCGGCCTTACCAAAACAACCCCCCCCATAGACAACACAACCACCCCCATATAAAAAACATTTGGCAACACACTCTACTTTGTGTGCCGAGAGGGCGAGTCCTTGTCCAGCCTTTTCCGGCCCCTGGCCGACCTGCTGCTCCGCCTCAACCTGGGCCCTGTGGGTGCTGCAAGGCTGGGGGAAGGCTCCTGAGCGGCACATGGCGTGACAGCAGATGCCCTTGGGGGTCGGCCTAGACGAGCTCTGGCCCTCGAGGGGCCGGCTGCTGACTGCTGCAGCTGTGGCTGGGCAGCATCAGCCTCTCCAGCAGCTCGTGGCAGCTTCACTGGGGGAGTGGCAGTGGCGGCTGCAGCAATGGGGGCAAGCTGGCTGATGCCAGGCGCTCGCTGCTCGCCTGAGACACTGGCACTCGGCCGGGCTGGCACTGCAGCAAGCGCAGCAATCTGCTGAAGGCCAGACCGCTGTGCTGCTGCAGCACGGCGGGTGCCCTGGCGATGCCTGGCTGACACAGCGAGTGTGGCAGCAGTGAGTGCCCGTACTGCCCTGGTCTGTGCCCGCATCAGACCAGCCAGTGACTGCACGGCACCACTGATCAACTGGCCACTCGCTGCCTGTGCTGCCCTGAAGTCGTCGCGACTCGCGTCCTGTGCTGCCCTGAATTCGGCCCGACTCGCGTCCTGTGCTGCCCCGAATTGCTCGAAACCCCTGGCCTGTGCTGCCCCGAGTTGCTCGAAACCCCTGACCTGTGAGGCCCCGAAATCGGACACACTATGAGCCAGGGACTCGATGGCCTCAGGCAACCGTGCCACAACCCCCATGAACTCGGTGTGCCGGCGATCCGAGTCCGCGGACATTTGATCGAGGAGGCGCACCTCCTGGGCGAGGACCGTCTCCGGACTGGAGGCCGGACTCTCCCTCAGGGGAGAAGGCCGCCGAGCTGCCCGACCCTTCCCGCGTGGCTGGATGCCACTGGGCCCAGCAACTACACTCCCCTGCAACACTTCCTCCCTCTGGGGAGAAGGCCGCCGAGCTGCCCGACCCTTCCCGCGTGGCTGGACGCCACTGGGCACAGGAGCTACACCCCCCTCCGACACTTCCCCCTGGCTCTCCTCCAGGGAAGACGTGTCCCCTCCATTGCCATCCCCTGGTTCCTCCGATGGGCCGCCTTCCTCTTGCTCCTCCTCGTCCTCCTCTTCCGAGGGACTGTCACTGGCAGCTTCAGGGACCTCCTCCTCACCAGCTGAAAGCAGGAAGGCACAAGAGTAACTTTAGAGTGAGGACAGGGCATCAGCGAGGGAGGCATGAGTGGTGGAATTCAGCGCATTGGTCGGACAGTGGCAAAGGATGTAGATCTGACGCGCAAGGGGAACGAGAAAGGTCCAAAAGGTGATGTCCTTACCATTGGGGCCCAGCACAGGGTCGGCATCTCCACATGCAACGGGGCCAATCAGCCGGCCACCCATGAGTCGACCCACGCGCTCCTCCAGGTCACTGAGCTGCTGGAACTGGGGACGGCCTCCCCCGGTGACAGTCCGGCTCCTCAGATTCTGGGCCAGCTTGGCCTGCAAGAGAAAGGACGGCCTCTAAGTACAGTGTGGTGCCCTGTTGTTGTGTGCACTGCCTCCCATGGTCGAATAGCTTGGCCAGTGTGGTGCCCTGTTGTTGTATGCACTGCCTCCCATGGTCGAATAGCTTGGCCAGTGTGGTGCCCTGTTGCTGTATGCACTGCCTCCCATGGTCGAATAGCTTGGCCAGTGTGTAAAGTGCAGAAAGTGCAATTGATGTTCATACCAGTGCCATAGCTGCTGAATGAGGGCTGGCCATTCGGGCTTTGAGGTCCCTTTGCCCATAATGTGAGGTGCACATGCAAGGATGAGGAGGACACTGGAAAGGGTACTCACCCTGACAATCCGAGTGAGGTCATTAAACTTTTTCCGGCATTGGACACCAGTCCTGGGGACATCGCAGGTGGCTGTGACCCTCTGGGCGACATCCCTCCAGGCTTTCCTGTACACCCTGGTGGCAGGCTTCTTGCCACTGTCCGGGAACAAGATATGGCGTCTCCTCTCCAAAGCCCTAACCAGCACCTTTAAATCATGGGCAGAGAAGCGCTGCGCTCGCTCACGGGCCCTCTGCATCCTTCCTGGCGCTATTTCTATCCAGCAGCAGTGTTTAGGCCTAGCTGGAGGGCTGCAGTATCCAGGGCGTGGCAGCAGACCAAGTCGACCCTTCCCCCTTTAAGAGCTGGCCGGCGCCAGGGTGTCTGCTGTCAATCAAAACATGACCGCACCTGCGCTGCGCCCGGCCTCAGCGGTATCACTCTGCACCGCCGGCTTAGCGCCTAAAGATAGCCGTGCATCGCCAGTTTTAGCGCTCGAGCAAATTCCTTGGCCAAAGCTACTGAATATCGGCGAAGTGGCCTCCACTTTGCGCCGGGCGCAAACTTTAGCGGCCGCCCGACTTTACCGCCCCAAAAGTGGCTATACTGAATTTCTAGGCCACTGGACGTTAAATAATTTAAGTTTCTTGATTTTAAGTTAATATTTCCCCAGTGACAGAAGGAATTTATGATTTGATAACTTAACCTTGGGCTCTAAGCAGAGTCACAATGGAGTCTCTTCTTTCTTTTGTTATATGGAAGTTACCTTGTAAACTAATTGCAGCACTTCTGTCACTAATGTTAAAACACTATGGCCTAGAAATTGGGTATAGCCCCGCCAGCACGTTTGCGCCGAAAATTTTGCGCCCGCCGCGGAGCCAGTTGTGCCCGCCCCATATTCACTTTCAGCGCCCCAAAGCGGAACCGGGCGCTGGTACAGGGTGTGTCCGCCCCGTTTGGGGCGCTGAAAGTGAATTTCAGCGCTGCCGGTCCCGCTACGCCACCCGATGCGGTGCGGCAGGCTGCTGTACTGCAGGCCTCCCCCTTCTCTTAAGGGGGAGGTGCCTGCAACGGCCGAAGCCCCGATTGCAAGTGCCGGCAAAAGAGCCCGGCACAACGGAGAAGTGCCGGGCTCCACGGAAACCAGCCGGCAATGCCGCGGGGGGGGCGGTGGAGGAGGCCGGGGAAGGAGGTGCGGGCAGGCGGCCGCAGAAAAAGCGGCCGCCCCGCACCGCCACCTTAACTTGCGCCGCTAAGGCTGCAGTAAGGACCCGGTCTCCCGATGTTGTTAGCGCCCGCCACGGAAGAGGCGGCCGCTACTGAAGATGGGGTTCGGCATGGTTTCGGGCAGTACCGGGGCACTGCGCACACCGATGACGTCATCGGTGCCGGCGCAGCGCTACCGGCTAACGCCGATGTTAGGGCCCACCTAATTTCGGGCGCGACGCAACTTCCGGCGCAACCCACTCTTTCGCCCCTAATTGGGCGCAAACGCAACTGAATTTCTAGGCCTATGTAAGCTACCTAGCCTGAGAATTACTTGTTTCTGAAATTGGAAATGGAGGATAAATTGATAGAAATGAAATTTAACATTGACAAAACCTGCCGGTACAATAATACTGCTGTTTGGATTTTGGGATACTTTTGAAATGACGAAATGGACTCAGGCACTATATATTGGGTTACTTTTGGGAAAATAAAATATCCTCTAAAATAATGATAAATAAAAAAGTGTTAATAACTTGGATCAAGTGAGAACGTTTGATCTATGTTTTCTATCTTAAATATTGTACTGGACAGTAATGGACAGTAAAGTTTCTCCAGGACTCATGAATGAGATATGAATGGTAATTAAAGGAAAGTGATTGAGAGTGTAAGATGTAGTTAAGAATAATAAAAAACCTGCCGAGTGTGTGCTCATTCATCTTCAGTGTGCTGTCCCTTTAAAAGCCTGTGCTTCCCTCTTCGAGGTCACAGGCTGCGCACTCTCTCTCTCTCTCTCTCTCTCTCTCTCTCTTTCTCTCTCGCGATCATGACTGCGGCTAGAAGTTGTGATTGAAGTTGCATGGTGTGTGTGTGTGTCAACTAATGTGCAATGTGCAATGAATTACGAAATGAGAATGTACCCGATGGCTGAGAAATCGGCTAAAGACGCGACGGCAGCTGTGGATAAAGTAGAGCAGGATATGTTAATTACGAAACAAGCTTTTAAACAATTGCCATACGATGAAGCATCAGAGGATGATGAAATTATCACTCAAACGTTGGTGAGATTGGGGGGATTATTGGCTTCAGCTCAGTCCCGGCAACAGTGATGGATTGTCAAATAGATACAAAATTCATTTTGAACCATTTGTCAAGGGAAGGGTATGTAGTATCAAAAGCAAAGATTCAATTTTGCAAAAAGCATGTAACATACTTAGGGCACATTCTGACACCAGATGAAAAAGTCCTGCTCTCAGAAAGGACCCAAACAATATCCCAACATCCGGAACCCCTGCAGGACAGATGGATACCAGAAATCACTAAACATACGAGGCCCCTAACTATACTAACAGGATCACAGGTTAGAGAACCGTTCGTTCTATCAGAAGCACAAAGAGATGCGTTCAATTCTTTAAAACAAGCCTTAAGAGCGGCCCCGCCCTTAGGAAGACCAATGTATGATAGACTATTTAGGTTGTATGTGACTACTACCGATTACTGAACAAATTATCCACACAGCACATGACGTCGGCAAGGATAAGTAGATATGAGATTAACCCACAGAACATGTAGGTGAACCAATACATGACTGTGTAACAAAAATTGAGACCCAAACAATAATCAGACCTGATTTAAAGGACGTGCCTTTGAATACCCCAGACCATGAGTACTTTGTGGATGGATCAGCCTCTAGATCAGATACAGGTGAAGGACAGATAGGATACGCAATTATAGAATCACCAAGTGTGGTAGAATCAGGTAAACTTCCAAATCACTGGTCAGCATAGAAAGCAGAATTACACGCACTAGCAAGAGCATACAAATTATCAGAAGGGATGAAAGTAAATATTTATACGGACTCGAGATATGCCTTCGGATTAGCGCATGATTTCGGAATAATATGGAAAAGGAGGGTC